>NC_041382.1:176862906-177162392 GCF_002162155.2 Triticum dicoccoides | reverse complement strand
ATATATATATATCCTCCCAAATTACTAAACTCACAAATTAATCACTATATAAAGCATTGCAAGAGCTAATCTAGCAATGAGAGATGAAAGGACAAAGTTGCTAACCTTTGTGATCATTTGAATGGATGGGGGCCTTCAAATCTTGACAAATTTTGGGCAAAATGTGTGATGAGCTCGAGAGGAAGAGGGGAAGAACAGAGAGGAGAGGGGAAAGGGGAAGAACAGAGCGAGCTCGGGTGTGAAGGGTTTATGTAGGATGACCTTTAGTACCGGTTCGTGCCACGAACCGGTACTAAAGGGGCTGGAGGGGCCCCAGTCTGACAACATCCTGCCACCACTCTCATTAGTACCGGTTCGTGGCACGAACCGGTGCTAAAGGTTCGCCACGAACCGGTACTAATGAAAGCGGCCCGGCTAGCCATTGGAACCGGCACTAATGTATATATTAGTGCCGGCTCAAATACAAACCAGCACTAATGTGCTTCACGTTTGACCCTTTTTCTACTAGTGGATGTTGGTGCCGATGGGAACGCGGAGGCTCTGTATCATGGTGCGTAGCGGGTTGGGCGAGCCGGCCCTATCCACCGCGACCTTAGCTTCGGCGGCCTTCCTTGCCACGCTCGACGATGAGGAGGCGTCGATGTTGGTGACGAAAACCTCCACGCAGAGGTCCATCGCACTGGTGGGAGCGCCGTTGTTGATGGAGAGCAGGGATTCAGAAAAGCTACGTACCTCGCGGGGGTACTCGTTGTTCGTAGGCGCGTCGGAGATGCGCAGTGTGGCGAAGGAGGCGGCGAGCGTGTCGATGACGTCGTCCGCCAGCGCGACGGGCTCGTTAGAGTCGAAGAAGATCCCCGTCTGAAGCATGCTCTCGACCAGGACCTCAAGCTGCCCCACGGTGGGCACCAACTGTCGTGGTGGGCGCACGACAGATGCCAAGGGATGGCTAAAGATAGGAGGAGGCTCGAGGGCACTGGTGGGCTCCAGAGGCGAGGTCTACATGAGCGAGCGTGGGACGCAAGACATACCCAGGTTCGGGGCTCTCCAGAGAGATAACACCCCTAGTCCTGCCGAGTGTGGTTTATATGTAGTAGTACAGAGCTGCTCCTAGAGTTGTAGGGAGGAAGAAGGAGGTCCGGCCAAGGCTTAGGCCGCTCCCTCTCCTCGGGTGTTGCTTGCTAGGCGTGTGTGATCGACTGTGTGAATGAAGTGGATGGTGCCCGTATGCATGGGGGTTCCTGGGGGGTTTTATAGGTCAACCCCCCATGGGTACAAGGGTAATCTTACAAGGCCGTAGGGCCGGGTTGTCAGTGTCTGGGAACCCGATGCTGGGACCCGCCGGGTACCAGGGCTCGCCGGGTTCTCCAGGCACGGGCCCCACGTGCCTAGGGGGCACTGTGTGCCGTCTTGTCGATCGTCAGGGCGTGGCCGGGTTGAGTCGGCTACAGTGGCGCTCCGTCAGGTCGCCGCTTGTTGGCGTCATTGGTCACGTGGGGCACTGTTGCCATGCCAGACCTAGTCAGCGGGTAGGCGTAGGGCACTGTAGCCACGCCGGCCCTAGTTAGCGGGTAGGTGGAGGGCACTGATACCTCGTCCGGCTAACCAGAGGCATGGGCGGGGTACTATGGCTTTGAGAATTAGCTGGCGGAGACTCATCCCATCATACAGCTGGGATGGGATGGCCGCTGACCCTCGGCCGGGTTTGGAGAACACGCCAAGGGCGGTGCTGGCTTGCTGGAGAAGTCTTGAGCTTGGTTGTTGGGGCCGAGTTGAGGAGTCTGGCCGAGTCGGCCTACTTGTCCGGGTCGAGCGACCTGGCTGAGTCGAGCAACTCGGCCAGGGTCGGGCCGGGTTGAGGGGCGATGCAGGCCCCGTTGTTTTTGAAAAGGATCCGGGTTCCGTTGCCTGCCTGGGGTTCATCCCCCCGGCACTTCATTTCCGTCACACAAAATGCTCCCATCATGCACAACCCCGATGACAAGCCAAGCAATTGTTTCATACTTAGCCTTTTCAAACTCTTTCAACTTTTACGCAATATATGAGCGTGAGCAATGGACATATCACTATGGGTGGAATAGAGTGTAATGATTGAGGTTGTGTGAGAATACAAAAAGGAAGAAAGTCTCACATTGACGCGGCTAATCGATGGGCTATGGAGATGCCCACCGATTGATGTCAATGCAAGGAGTAGGGATTGCCATGCGACGGATGCACTAGAGCTATAAATATATGAAAGCTCATCAAAGGAACTAAGTGGGTGTGCATCCAACTTGCTTGCTCATGAAGACCTAGGGCACTTGAGGAAGCCCAATTGGAATATACAAGTCAAGTTCTATAATGAAATATTCCCGCTAGTATATGAAAGTGACAAAATAAGAGACTCTCTGTTATGAAGATCATGGTGCTACTTTGAAGCGCAAGTGTGGAAAAAGGATAGTAACATTGTCCCTTCTCTCTTTCTCTCTCATTATTTTGTTTTGTTTTGTTTTTTCGGGCCTTCTTCTCTTTTTTTGTATGGCCTCTTTTTTCGTCTGGTGTCTCATCCCGACTTGTGGGGGAATCATAGTCTACATCATCCTTTCCTCACATGGGACAATGCTCTAATGATGATCATCACACTTTTATTTACTTACAACTCATGAATTACAACTCGATACTTAGAACAAAATATGACTCTATGTGAATGCCTCCGGCGGTGTACCGGGATTGCGATGAATCAAGAGTAACATGTATGAAAAAATTAAGCATGGTGGCTTTGCCACAAATACGATGTCAAATATATGATCATGCAAAGCAATATGACAATGATAATGCGTGTCATAATAAATGGAATGGTGGAAAGTTGCATGGCAATATATCTCGGAATGGCTATGGAAATGCCATAATAGGCAGGTATGATGGCTGTTTTGAGGAAGATATAAGGAGGCTTATGTGTGATAGAGCGTATCATATCACGGTGTTTGGATGCACCGGCGAAGTTTGCACCAACTCCCAAGGTGAGAAAGGGCAATGCACGGTACCGAAGAGGCTAGCAATGATGGAAGCTTGAGAGTGCGTATAATCCATGGACTCAACATTAGTCATAAAGAACTCACATACTTATTGCAAAAATCTACAAGTCATCAAAACTAAGCACTACGTGCATGCTCCTAGGGGGATAGATTCGTAGGAAAAGACCATCGCTCATCCCCGACCGCCACTCATAAGGAAAGCAGTCAAAGAACACCCCATGCTTCAAATTTGTCACACAACATTTACCATACATGCATGCTACGGGACTTGCAAACTTCAACACAAGTATTTCTCAATTTCACAATTACTCAACTAGCACACCTCTAATATTACCACCTTTATATCTCAAAACAACTATCAAGCATCCAACTTCTCTTTAGTATTTAAAATTTATAACCAAAGCAAATTACCATGCTGTTCTAAAGGACTCTCAAAATAATATAAGTGAAGCATGAGAGATCAATTATTTCTATAAAATAGGACCACCGCCGTGCTCTAAAAGATATAAGCGAAGCACTAGAGCAAAAATTATCCAACTCAAAAGATATAAGTGAAGCACATAGATTATTCTAGTAAATTCCAATTCATGTATGTCTCTCCCAAAAGGTGTGTACAGCAAGGATGATTGTGGTAAACTAAAAATCAAAGACTCAAATCATACAAGACGCTCCAAGCAAAACACATATCATGTGGTGAATAAAAATATAGCTCCAAGTAAAGTTACCGATGGACGAAGACGAAAGAGGGGATGCCTTCCGGGGCATCCCCAAGCTTAGGCTTTTGGTTGTCCTTGGATTTTACCTTGGGGTGCCTTGGGCATCCCCAAGCTTAGGATCTTGCCTCTCCTTGTTCCATAATCCATCAAATCTTTACCCAAAACTTGAAAACTTCACAAAACAAAACTTAAAAGAAAATCTCGTGAGCTCCGTTAGTAAAAGAAAAAAACCACCACTTCAAGATACTGTAATTAACTCATTATTTATTTATATTGGTGTTAAACCTACTGTATTCCAACTTTTCTATGGTTCATAAACTCTATTATTAGCCATAAATTCATCAAAATAAGCAAACAACACACGAAAACAGAATCTGTCAAAAACAGAACAGTCCGTAGTAATCTGTATGTTTCGTGTACTTCTGGAACCCCAAAAATTCTAAAATAAACTTCTGGACGTGAGGAATTTATCTACTAATCATCTGCAAAAATAATTAACTAAATATCACTCTCCAGTAACAAATGGAAGCAAATCTCGTGAGTGGTAAAGTTTCTGTTTTTTTACAGCAAGATCGAAAGACTTTCCCCAAGTCTTCCCAAAGGTTCTACTTGGCACAAACACTAATTAAAAGCATAAAACCACATCTAAACAGAGACTAGATGAATTATTTATTACTAAACAGAATCAAAAATCAAGAAACAAAAAATAAAATTGGGTTGCCTCCCAACAAGCTCTATCGTTTAACGCCCCTAGCTAGGCATTGATAATTTCAATGATGCTCACATGAAAGACAAGAATTGAATCACAAAAGAGAGCATCATAAAACACGTGAAAAACACATCTAATTCTAACATACTTCCTATGCATAGGCATCTTATAGGCAAACAAATTATCATAGCAAGCAAAAAATAGCATATGCAAGGAAGCAGAAAGAAACAATAGCAATCTCAACATAACGAGAGGTAATTTAGTAACACGAAAATTTCTACAATCATATTTTCCTCTCTCATAATAATTACATGTGGGATCATAAGAAAATTCAACAAAATAGCTATCACATAAAATATTTTCAACATGATCACATGCATGCAAAGTTGACACTCTTCCAAAATAGTGGGATTAACATTAACTAAAGTCATGACCTCTCCAAACCCACTTTTATCAAAAATTTCATAAGATTGAACATTCTACAAATATGTGGGATCTAAAGTTGACACTCTTCCAAAAACACTTTCAATAATATTGCAATCACTATTATCAATTTCATATTCATCATGGGGCTTAAATGAATTTTCAAGATCAAAAGAGGAATCACCCCAATCATGATCATTGCAACAAGTAGTGGACATAACAAAACTAGCGTCCCCAAGCTTAGGGTTTTGAGTATTATTAGCACAACTGACGTTAATAGAATTTATAATAACATCATTGCAATCATGCTTTTTATTCAAAGATCTATCATGAATCACTTCATAAAGCACTTCATCACAATTTTCAGATTCACGAATTTCAAGCAAAACCTCATAAAGATAATCTAGTGCACTCAACTCACTAGCAATTGGTTCATCATAATTGGATCTTTTAAAAAGATTAGCAAGAGGATGAGGATCCATATCAATAGATTTTTAGCAAGCGAAGATGCAAGCAAATAGAAGGCACATGGTAACACGAGCAAACAGAAGAACGAACAGAAGAAGGGCGAATAAAACGGCAAAGGTGAAGTGGGGGGGGGGAGGAAAATGAGAGGCAAATGGCAAATAATGTAATGCGAGGGATAAGAGTTTGTGATGGGTACTTGGTATGTCTTGACTTGTGTGTAGACTCCCCGGCAACGGCGCCAAAAATCCTTCTTGCTACCTCTTGAGCACCGTGTTGGTTTTCCCTTGAAGAGGAAAGGGTGAGGCAGCAAAGTAGCGTAAGTATTTCCCTCAGTTTTTGAGAACCAAGGTATCAATCCAGTAGGAGGCCACACGCAAGTTCCTCGTACCTACACAAACAAATAAGAACCTCGCAACCAATGCGATAAAGGGGTTGTCAATCCCTTCACGGTCACTTACGAGAGTGAGATCTGGTAGAGATGATAAGATAATATTTTTGGTATTTTTATGATAAATAGTAAAAGTAAAGATTGCAAAATAAAAGGAAATAGAAATAGCTTGTTAAAGGAAGATTAATATAATGGAGAATAGACCCGGGGGGCATAGGTTTCACTAGTGGCTTCTCTCAAGATAGCATAAGTATTAAGGTGGGCGAACAAATTACTGTCGAGCAATTGATAGAAAAGCAAATAATTCTGAGAATATCTAGGCATGATCATGTATATAGGCATCATGTCCGCGACAAGTAGACCGACTCCTGCCTGCATCTACTACAATTACTCCACACATCGACCGCTATCCAGCATGCATCTAGAGTATTAAGTTCATAAGAACAAAGTAACACATTAGGTAAGATGACATGATGTAGAGGGATAAACTCAAGCAATGTGATATAAACCCCATCTTTTTATCCTCGATGGCAACAATACAATACGTGTCGTTTCCCTTTCTGTCACTGGAATTGAGCACCGCAAGATTGAACCCAAAGCTAACCACTTCTCCCATTGCAAGAAAGATAATCTAGTAGGCCAAACCAAACTGATAATTCGGAGAGACTTGCAAAGATAACCAATCATACATAAAAGATTTCAGAGAAGAATCAAATATTGTTCAGAGATAGACTTGAATAGAGTTACATCGGATCTCGACAAACACACCACAAAAAGAGTTACATCGAATAGATCTCCAAGAAGATCGAGGAGAACTTTGTATTGAGATCCAAAGAGAGAGAAGAAGCCATCTAGCTAATAACTATGGACCCGAAGGTCTAAAGTAAACTACTCACACATCATCAGAGGGGCCATGGAGTTGATGTAGAGGCCCTCCATGATCGATGCCCCCTCCGACGGAGCTCCGGAAAAGGCCCCAAGATGGGATCTCTTGGGTACAGAAGGTTGCGGCGGTGGAAATAGGGTTTCGTGGTGCTCCCTGATGTTTTTAGGGTATATGAGTATATATAGGAGGAAGAAGTAGGTCGGTTGAGCCACGAGGGGCCCACGAGGGGGGAGGGCGCGCCCCTGCCTCGTGGAGTCCTTGTTGATTTCTTGATGTCTACTCCAAGTCCTCTGGATCATGTTTGTTCCAAAAATAACTCTCCCAAAGGTTTCATTCCGTTTGATATTCCTTTTCTGCGAAACACCGAAACAGGCAAAAAAACAGCAATTTGCACTAGACCTTGGGTTAATAGGTTAGTCCCAAAAATAATATAAAAGTGTATCGTAAAGCCCATTAACCATCCAAAACAGAACATATAATAGCATGGAACAATCAAAAATTATAGATACATTGGAGACGTATCAGATATCCAACCCGAATGGATAGGGTTTGGATATGTTTTTGTGCCCATGGGCGGCACCCAAACCCGACCCGGTTGCTCTCGGGTAGGGCATGGATATAATTTTGTACCCGTGGATATACCCAAACCCAACTCGATAGTATGCGTCAATGGGCAAAAATCTGCTATCCCTACCCCACAGTCACATGTCGCACTACAATTTTAAACTTTGTTATGCAAAGCATGCAAAAGGAAATTGCACAATCCCCACAGTAACTTTTATTAGTTGAAATTCAATCCCCATTAACATACACCAGCGCCCCTTCCCCTATTTTTATCTCCTCATTAAATGACTCATCATTCTCAAATTTTAGAAAAATGTTAAATGATATTAGGTTGTTACTGGATGTTGATTTACCATAAGTTGATGTTTACAGTAGCTGAATCCTAGCTTGCCACAAGGTGAAGAATGGAATATATTATATTAACATTTTCTAATGTCTTATTTGTATATCTTGAGAGGACCGAATGAATATCCAGTGGGTATGGATATCCATCGGGTTTGGAGATGGACATAATTTTTCACCCGCGGATTTTTTCATGGGCGGGCAAAGATTTTCTTCATGGATATGGATATGGATTTGATATTGTTCAACCCGATCCAAACCCGACCCATTGCCATCCTTACATACAATGGGTGTAAGCCATATTTACACATGCGAAACACTTAGGTTAACTTGATGAGCCTAGCATGTATAGACATGGCCTCAGAACACGAGAGGCCGAAAGGTCGAACATGAGTCATATAGTAGATGGGATCAACATGGAGATGCTCACCATTGATGACTAGTCTGTCTCATGTGATGATCGGACACGGCCTAGTCGATTTGGATCATGTATCACTTAGATGTCCAGTGGGATGTCTATCTGAGTGGGAGTTCATTAAATAATTTGATTAGATGAACTTAATTATCATGAACATAGTCAAAATGTTCTTTGCAAATTATGTTGTAGATTAATAGCTCGTGCTTTAGCTCCCTGTTTTAATACGTTCCTAGAGAAAGATTAAGTTGAAGGATATTGTAAGCAATTGTGCGGACTAGGGCCGTAGTCGGAGGATTGTCCTCACTGCTACACAAAAGGCTTCTATCCTTGATGCCCCACTCGGTGTGCCAACCCCTCTGGCGTCGTCTGTGGATGTTGTCAATATCTGACAGACACGTTCTGATGACTACCTGAGAGTTTAGTGCGCCATGCTTTATGTATTAGAGTCGGTGCTCCAAAAGCGTTTTGAATGCTTTGGAACATATGACATGTTCCAAGAGCTAAAATTGGTATTTTAGGCTCATGCCCGTGTTGCGAGGTTGAGACCTCTGACAAGACCTTTGCCTACAAGATGGAGGAGAATAGCTCAGGCAGTGAGCATGTGCTCAGAATGTCTTGGTGCGTCAATCGCTTGAATCAAATGGGAGTTAATCTTCCAGATAAGGGAGTGATTGACAAAGTTCTCCAGTCACTATCACCAAGCTACTAGAGCTTCGTGATGAACTATAACATGCAAGGGAAGATGATCCTGGAGTTGTTCATCGAGCTTAAGGCCACAGAGGTAGAAATCAAGGAGTATCAAGTTTTGATGGTTGACAAGACCACTGGTTTCAAGAAGGGCAAGGGCAAGGAGGGAAACTTCATGAATAGCAAGCCAGTTGCCACTCTAGTGAAGAAACCCAAGGTTGAACCCAGACCCGAGACTGAGTGCTTCTATTGTAAGGGGAACGGTCACTGGTAGCGGAAATACCCCAAATACTTGGTAGATAAGAAGGATGGCAACTTCAACAAAAGTATATTTGATATACGTGTTATTGATTTGTACCCTACTAGTACTCCTAGTAGAACCTGGGTATTAGATACCGGTTCAGTTGCTAACATTGGTAATTTGAAACAAAAGATACAGAATAGACGGAGACTAGCTAAGGGCGAGGTGATGATGTGTGTTGGAAGTGTTTCCAAGGTTGATGTGATCACCATCGCACGCTCCCTCTACCTTCGAGATTAGTGTTGAACCTAGGTAAATGTATTTGGTGTCTGCGTTGATCATGAACATGATTAGATCGTGTTTATTGCAATATGGTTGTTCATTTAAGTCAGAGAACAACGATTATTCTGTTTACATGAATAACACCTTCTATGGGCATGCACCCAATGTGAACGGTTTGTTGAATCTCGGTTGTAGTGATACACATGTTCATAAAATTGATGCCAAAAGATGTAGAGTTGATGATGATAGTACCACTTTCTTGTGGCACTGCCACTTAGGTCATATTGGTGTAAAGCGCATGAAGAACCTCCATGCCGATGGACTTTTGAAGTCACTTGATTTTAAATCACTTGATACATGCGAACCATGCCTCATTGGCAAGATGACTAAAACCCCGTTCTTTGGAACAATGGAACAGGCAAGTGACTTGTTGGAAATCATACATGCTGATGTGTGCGGTCCGATGAGTGTTGACGTGTGTGGTGGATATTGTTATTTTCTCACCTTCACCAATGAATTGAGTAGATATGGGTATATTTACTTAATGAAGCATAAGTCTGAAACGTTTGAAAAGTTCAAGAAATTTTAGAGTGAAGTTGAGAATCATCGTAACAAGAAGATCAAGTTCCTACGATATGATCAAGGGGAGAGTATCTGAGTTATGAATTTGGCAATCACTTAAGACAAGGTGGAATCGTTTCACAGTTGACGCCACCTGGAACACCATAGTGTAATGGTGTGTCTGAACGTCGTAATCGCACACTATTGGATATGGTGCGATCTATGATGTCTCTTACCAATCTACCGCTATCATTTTCAGGGTTATGCATTAGATACAACTACATTCACTTTAAATAGGGAACCATCTAAGTCTGTGGAGATGACATCGTATGAACTATGGTTTGGCAAGAAACCTAAGTTGTTGTTTCTTAAGGTTTGGGGATGCGATGCCTATGTCGATAGGCTTCTACCAGAAAAGCTCAAACCCAAAGGGAACAATTGTGTCTTCATAGAATACCCAAAGAATACGATTGGGTATACCTTCTATCTCAGATCTAAGGGCAAATTGTTTGTCTCTAAGGACATGTCCTTTCTTGAGAAAGAGTTTCTTTCGAAAGAATTGAATGGGAGGAATATAGAAGTTGATGAGGTTTTTGAACCTTTACTTCAACCAGAGAGTAGCGCAGCACAGAAAGATGTTTCTGTGGCACCTACGTCAGTTGAAGAGAAAGCTAATGATGATGATCATGAAGCTTCAGATCAAGTTACTATAGAACCTCGTAGGTCGACAAGGGTGTGTACAACTTCTGAGTGGTAACCCTGTCTTGAAGGTCATGTTGTTGGACAACGATGAACCTATGATCTATGGAGAAGCGATGGTGGGCCCGGATTCCAACAAATTGCTAGGCGCCATGAAATCCGAGATGGGATCCATGTATGAGAACAAAGTATGGACTTTGGTGGACTTGCCCGATGATCGGCAAGCCATTGAGAATAAATGGGTCTTTAAGAAGAAGACAGACGCTGATGGTACTATCACCATTTATGAAGCTCGACTTGTCTCAAAGAAGTTTCTGACAAGTTCAAGGAGTTGACTGTGATGAGACTTTCTCAATCATAGCGATGCTAAAGTTTGTTAGAATTATGTTAGCAGTTGCTACATTTTCATTTATGAAATTTGGCAGATGGTTGTCAAAACAAAGTTTCCTTGATGGTTTCCATGAGGAAAGGTTGTATGTGATACAACCAGAAGGTTTTGTCGATCCTAAGGATGCTAAAAGGTATGCAAACTCCAGCAATCCTTCTATGGACTGGAGCAAGTATCTCAGAGTTGGTACATATGCTTTGATGAGGTGATCAAAGCTTTTGGGTTTATACAAAGTTTGCAAGAAACTTGTATTTGCAAGAAAGTGAGTCGGAGCACTACAACATTTTTGATAAGTATATGTGGATGACATATTGTTGATCGGAAATTATGTAGAATTTCTGGAAAGCATAAAGGGTTGTTTGAATGGAGGTTTTCAAAGGAAGACCTGGGTAAAACTGCTTACATATTGGGTATCAAGATCTATATAGATAGATCAAGACACCTGATAAGACTTTCACAGAGCACATACCTTGACATGATCTTGAAGGAGTTCAAAATGGATCAGTCAAAGAAGGAGTTCTTGCCTGAGTTGTAAGGTGTGTAGTTAAGACTTGAAGCTCCACCACGGTAGAATAAATAGAAAGAACGAAGGTCATCCCTATGCCTTAGCCGTAGGCTCTATACAATATGCCATGTTATGTACCACACCTGATATGTGCCTTGCCACGTGTCTTGCAAGGGGTACAAGAGTGATTCAAGAGTGGATCATTGGACAACAGTCAAAATTGTCCTTAGGAATAAGGAAATGTTTCTCGGTTTTGGAGGTGATAAAGAGTTCGGCGTAAAGGGTTACGTCGATGCAAGCTTTAACAACTATCTGGATGACTCTGAGTAGCAAACCGGATACGTATAGTGGAGCAACCATTTGGAATAGTTCCAAGTGGAGCGTGGAAGCAGCATCTACAATATGACATAGAGATTTGCAAAGTACATACACATCTAAATGATGCAGACCCATTGACTAAACCTCTTCCACGAGCAAAACATGATCAACACCAGAACTCTATGGGTGTTCGATTCATCACAATGTAACTAGATTATTGACTATAGTGCATGTGGGAGACTGTTGGAAATATGCCCTAGAGGCAATAATAAAATGCTTATTATTACATTTCCTTGTTCATGATAATTGTCTATTGTTCATGCTATAATTGTATTAACCGGAAGCCGTAATACATGACCACAACATGTCCCTAGTGAGCCTCTAGTTGACTAGCTCATTGATCAATAGATGGTTGTGGTTTCCTGACCATGGAAATTGGATGTCGTTGATAACGGGATCACATCATTAGGAGAATGATGTGATGGACAAGACCCAATCCTAAGCATAGCACAAAATCGTGTAGTTCGTTCGGTAGAGATTTTCTAATGTCAAGTATCATTTCCTTAGACCATGAGCTTGTGCAACTCCCGGATACCATAGAAGTGCTTTGGGTGTATCAAACGTCACAACATAACTGGGTGACTATAAAGGTGCACTACATGTACCTACAAAAGTGTTTGTTGGGTTGGCACGAATCGGGACTGGGATTTGTCACTCTGTGTGACGGAGAGGTATCTCTGGGCCCACTCGATAACACATCATCATAATGAGCTCAATGTGACTAAGGAGTTAGTCATGGGATCATGTGTTACATAATGAGTAAAGAGACTTGCCGGTCACGAGATTGAACAAGGTATAGGGATACCAATGATCGAATCTCGGGCAAGTAACATACCGATGGACAAAGGGAATTGTATACGGGATTGATTGAATCCCCGACATCGTGGTTCATTCGATGAGATCATCGTGGAACATCTGGGAGCCAGTATGGGTATCCAGATCCCGCTATTGGTTATTGTCCGGAGAGGTGTCTCGGTCATGTCTGCATGGTTCCCGAACCCGTAGGGTCTGCACACTTAAGGTTCGTTGATGCTAGAGTTGTAATGGGAATAGTATCTGGTTACCGAAGGTTGTTCAAAGTCCTGGATGAGATCCCGGACATGACGAGGAACTTCAGAATGGCCCGGAGGTGATGATCATATATTGGGATGAAGGGTATTGGAGTCCGGAATTGTTCTAGGAGTATCGGGTGACGACCAGCGTGAACGAAAGGAGTTTCGGAGGCCCCGGCAAGCATTGGGGGCCTTATGGGCCAAGGGGAGGGGGCACACCAGCCCACTAAGGGGCTATGCGTCCCTACCACCCCATCTCATGTAACCTGGAGAGGTGGGGGCACCTCCCCTAGGGCAGCCACCCGTCCCAACTTGGGAAGCAAGTTTCCTACGGGTGGGGGCGCCCAAACCCATCTAGGGTTTCCCCTGTGGCCACCGCCCCTCCCCTAGGGAAACCCTAGGGTGCCTCCTCCTCCCCCTTCCCCCTATATATAGTGAGGGAGAGAGTGGGCAGCCACACCCAGTCCCCTGGTGCAGCCCTCCCTCCTCCAACTCCTCCTCCTCCTCCGTAGTGCTTGGCGAAGCCCTGATGGAGAACCACAAGCTCCACCACCACACCGTCGTGCTGAAGGAGTTCTCCCTCAACTTCTCCTCTCCCCTTGCTGGATCAAGAAGGAGGAGATGAAAGTGTAACTATCCCTAGGTGGTTTTGGTAATTCCTAACAACATATAGCTCATTGAGCTAATGCTATTTCAAGATTAATATCTCAGGAAAGCTCAATGATTGGCATGGCATGGATGAGAAAAGTGGACCCCTCAAAATGCTAAGGACAAAGGATTGGCTCAAGATCAAAGCTCAAGACTCTACATTTTCTATTTTAGTGATCCAAGATCACATTGAGTCTATAGGAAAAGCCAATACTATCAAGGAGGGATGAGGTGTTGCTTAATGAGGTTCTTGCTCAAAATGCTTAGTGATATGCTCCAAAACCCTCAACTACTTTCTCACATCCACATATGACCTAAACCAAAAGTCAAACTCAGCCCCACCGATTCTTTCTATCTGGCGCCACCGAGTTTCAAATGTCATAGCCACTACCACAAACCCTAGGCAAATCGGTCTCACCGATAGGGATCTTGGTCTCACCGAGATGGGGTTGTAATCTCTCTGTTTCCCTTCATAACATTTCGGTCTCACCAAGATGAGCGATCGGTCCCACCAAGATTGCAATGTAAACTCTCTGTTTTCACTTCGTAACGTTTCGGTCTCACTGAAATGAGCGATCGGTCCCATCGAGTTTACCTGACCAACTCTCTGGTTAGCTTATTACCAAAATCGGTCTCACCAAGTTTGTGTAATCGGTCTCACCGCGATTACGTTATGCCCTAATCCTAATCATATCAGTCCTACCGAGTTGCATGTCGGTCCCACCGAAAACCCTAACGGTCACTAGCTTTGCTGAATCGGTCCGACCGAGTTTAATCATTCGGTCCCACCGAGTTTGGAAAGTTATGTGTAACGGTTAGATTTTGTGTGGAGGCTATATATACCCATCCACCACCTCTTCATTCGTGGAGAGAGCCATCAGAACAAACCTACACTTCCAACCTATATTTTCTGAGAGAGAACCACCTACACTTGTGTTGAGACCAAGATATTCCATTCCTACCATATGAATCTTGATCTCTAGCCTTCCCCAAGTTGCTTTCCACTCAAATCTTCTTTCCACCAAATCCATATCCTGTGAAAGAGAGAGTTGAGTGTTGGGGAGACTATCATTTGAAGCAAAAGAGCAAGGAGTTCATCATCAACACACCATTTGTTACTTCTTGGAGAGTGGTGTCTCCTAGATTGGCAAGGTGTCACTTGGGAGCCTTCGACAAGATTGTGGAGTTGAACCAAGGAGTTTGTAAGGGCAAGGGGATCGCCTACTTCGTGAAGATCTACCGCTAGTGAGGCAAGTCCTTCGTGGGTGATGGCCATGGTGGGATAGACAAGGTTGCTTCTTCGTGGACCCTTCATGGGTGGAGCCCTCCGTGGACTCACGCAACCGTTACGCTTCGTGGGTTGAAGTCTCCATCAATGTGGATGTACGATAGCACCACCTATCGGAACCACGACAAAACATCTGTGTCTCCAATTGCGTTTGAATCCTCCAAACCCTTCCCTTTACATTCTTGCAAGTTGCATGCTTTACTTTCTGCTGCTCATATACTCTTTGCATGCTTGCTTGAATTGTGTTAAGATTGCTTGAGTTGTTCAAAGTTGCTAAAATCTACCAAGAACTAAAATTGGGTAAAGGCTAGATTTTTATTTGGTCAGGTAGTCTAATCACCCCCCTCTAGACATATTTTCGATCCTACAGGAGACGCCCCCGGGCTGTACGTGTGTTGAACGCGGAGGCGCCGTCCGTTCGGCACTTGGATCGGATCTTCCGCGATTTGAATCGCCATGAGTGCGACTCCATCAACCGCGTTCTTGTAACGGTTCCGCTTAGCGATCTTCAAGGGTACGAATATGCACTCCCTCTCTCTCGTTACTAGCATCTCCTAGATTGATCTTGGTGACACGTAGGAAATTTTCAATTATTACTACATTCCCCAACAGGGTATTTATAGCCTCCACACAAAATTAACCATTACATACAATTTACCAAACTCGGTGGGACCGAATAGTGAAACCCGGTGAGACTGACCTGGTGGGACCGATGTGCTAGGGTTAGGGTAAAACCTAAACTCGGCTTGACCGATTACACAAACTCGGTGAGACCGATTTTGGTAAAAAGCAAACAGAGATTTGGTCAAGCAAACTCGGTGGGACCAAAATAATTGCAACAGACAACAGAGAGTTTGCAAGCCCATCTCGGTGAGACCGAGATCCCATCGGTGAGACCGAACTGATTGGGGTTTCTGGCAGTGGCTATGTCAAGTGAACTCAGTGGCACCGGATAGATCAAATTGGTGGGGCCGAGTTTGACTTTAGGTTTAGGACATATTTGGAATTGAGAAAGTTGTTGAGGACTTTGGAGAATGTCACTAAGCACTTTGAGCAAGTAGACCATTAAGCAACACCTCACCCCCTTTTAATAGTATTGGCTTTTCCTATGGACTCAATGTGATCTTGGATTACTAAAATGAAAATGTAGATTCTTGAGCTTTTGCCAATATGTGTCCTTAGCATCTTGAAGGGGTTCCACATCCTCTTGTCCATGCCACGCCTTTGTTGAAGTCTCTGAAATATACTAGATAAAAATATTAGTCCAACAAGAGATATGTTGACGTTAATTACCAAAATCTCCTAGGGAGCACTTGTGCTTTCAAATGGCCACCATGCCTCCAGCTAATGAACCACGTCACAAAACCTGGTGACGCTGCTCTAGATTGTGTACCAGCGATATGGCAATGACCTTACGTTGTGTTGTTGAAGGATATACATGTCGTAGAGCACATTGTGCTTTTATGCGTGAAATGTTTCAAGCACTTGCTGCCAGAAGGCCTCCCCTTTGCTCCTGCCTACAAAATCTGTGGTACGGCCAACCACACATCCACAACAACTCATGCTCCATGCTCGAGTTCCTCGCCATCCTTCATACTATAAAAAACGACACCATGTTCTAAAATAAGCTCAATGGCATCTGACCGAACACATGCTGGTGTCCGCCATGGAGGTCTTCGACAGGGGGCTGAGTGTACCAGGGTACAGACGGCTCCAGGATGGATAACTCCGCCGTAGAGGTGAGCAGGGCGCGTCGGTGCTGGTTGCAAATGTCCAACAATGCCTCTATGGTGGCCAGAGGCGTACAACAACGGCGGTGGAGGTGGAGGGTGCAGATGCAATGCAAGGGGAAGAAGGGGCGGAGTGGAAGGAAATTGGACCGGGAGAGAGGATTGGGTGAGCCGGGTGTGTCGAAGTCATGTGTGTCTTCTGTCCGGACTCTCGCAAAGCTCCTGCCCCCACATTGTCTCCAATTTGCATGAGAAAGTGCGTCCGGACCACCCTGAGAACCGATACAGGCCCGTGTTGGATGGCTGCCGTGGTCCGGACAGCGCAGTGCAGACGGATGCGGGTGATTTGAGGGACGGCGTTGGAGATTCCCTAAGGGTATCTCCAAAATGGACCCTCCAACTATATGGATTACACGGTCCAGGCGTGTTTAGCCATCCAACTCGGGCATGTATCTGTGCGTCGATCAGTCCAAACCCACTTTTTCCCGCGAAACAAACATGAAGAGCTTTGCAGGAGTCTGAACAGTAGCCACGTAGGACTCTGAACCCCCCGACCTACCAAAAACCCCTCCTGGACCCCACGCCTCCATCCTCCCATCTTTCTCTACATTAATTTTTTCTCTTTCCTCCACAGCCGCTCCACCAACCCGCGACACGCTTGCCGGAACATGATGACTCTATCTCCTACAATGCTACATCCAGGCTCCACGCCTCTTGTCCTGCACCACCGTTCCACACCTTTCCTCTGTCCGCCGCACAGGTACCATTCGCCCTCCTAGAAGTGTTCAATAAATGTTCATGCTAATTTATTTTGTATCTTCTTTTTTTGAAGCAACGTATTCAGATATGTACTACATATATGAGCACTATGCTTGTGTCATTGGACGGCTCGTCCGACGAGGAGGACTGATGGCCTGCAAGCACATAGTGATATTGCTTTTCGTTATAAGTAAGCATCAAATCCCACAGGGAGCGAACAAGAAGATTGTACCAACCCCACAATTATGATGTCAGCATAGCGTGTTCGCACCCAAAACGTAGTTTGGAAATAGCTATTCTATCGGTTGCTAGGAAAGCGAGAATAAAAGGGTTTTACTAAGCTACAGCAGAAAATAAACTAAGTTAGAACATAAAGTAAAGAAGGGGAGTTTTTGTAACTGTAGGATCGAACAGAGAGAAAGGTGGTGTCTAGGCTTCGGTCTCACTAGTACTAGAGGGGCATCTTAGTGGAAGTGGAATACTAGTACAAGTATACTGCAGGTGATAACAAGATCACAAGAAAGGACATCTTCAAACATAACATGCAACGCGAGTAAATACTAGATCATACCACAAAGACTAATTTTGCATACTAGATCATACCTCAACCTAGAACTGGATCAATCACTCAAACATAGATGAATAGACACAGAAAGAGGAATGATTCATTGATGTCATCAACATGTTCAATCTTACGAATTATAGTGAGGATGGAGAGGGAGAGGGAGATGGATATGGATACACCAGCGCCCACGACCTAGCCAGGACCGGCACCCGGTGATGATGGTGATGATGGAGATGGTGCCTCCGCCTCCTTGCCACCACCCTTAAACTCCTCCTTAAACCCTTGGTAACGACAACACTCATGAGGCGGAGGCCACTGGTGCAGAGATGTGTTATACAAATGGTTTTTACCCCCTTACCCCGATGGAGTTTTAAACCATCGCCTTGTGAGTGTGTGCAATAGGCGGGTCCTTCCCACATGACCTAGAAACCGTCGTGGATAGGCCCTCCGGTCGCACACGCTCGGCAAAATGAGCTCATGTGTGATTGGTCGAAGCATCAAGACAATTATACAGGGCCAATCATTTCCGTTTGTATGTACATCCCACACAGTGAATCCCAGAAAAATGTTTCCGTTCGTATGTATATCACACACTATTTTTATGTGGAAACATTTGTGCAAGGTGGCCTAACGCAAACAGTTCTCTGGCAGAAGCCATGTGTGATTGTTAATTGATCCAACACGCCTACTTTCTTGAAACCATTTGGGTTGTATGAGTTCATCGTCCACGGTGTTGTTAGAGAAACCGTCTATAATAGAAACCCCGATAAGCATGGTAATTGGCCTATTATTGATAATCCATGTAGTAATCAAATTGACATTTCTTATAAAACAGACCATATATTTCATATATGTATAATGGCAACCAGGATTTCATAATCGAATTACATCAGATAGCTTCAGCACTCAGTTACACCATATAGGGATATAGCTAGCTACGCCATTACACAGCAGCACCAAGTTTCACATGCAACATAAAAAACCTTTGGAAAGTAGCATCATACACTGTAAATGTTGAGCCTTCAGTGATGTTGAATGTCCTTGGAACTTTAGGCCAGTGGCTATGGATAATTGCCCGCCCAACCTTCATCCTCTTGAGGAAGACTTCAATATTGTATCGTGGGTGTTGAATGAATACCTTCCTCACCTCTTGACCATGCAGGTGGTTTGAGAGGTAATCATCAGTGAACTGCTTTGGAAAGTACCGAAAACAAAGATATGCATAAATCACTATTATAAATTTTGAAATGGCATAAGAGGAAAAAATAAGGTAAAAGAGTTAGTACCATCCTATAGTTGACCGATGTCTTCTTCATTGTGCAAACAAAGATCTTGCTGTTATTCGCCGCAAGATTCTTTATCCTAACAATATTTCTAAGTGTCTTGACTTCACAGATATTCATGAACATCTCGTTTCCCCATATGCAAAATGGGTCGAACAATGGGTCTAAGCCTCTGATAGCAGGACCTACATGTGCAAGACCAAATTGTAAGAAACCTAAATATTAGAACGATTCATGCAACTGCACAATAATGTACTATTAGACAAGGACCATGCATGTGCACACCTTGATGGGAAACCGTGGTGCCTCCCATTGTTTCCCTGCAACACATATATAGAAGATCTTGATCAGGTAAACTGAGAGTTGCCATACTATCAGTACAATATATTAATGAAAATTAAACAAATTGCAGATCCAACAAATTAACTAGAGATGCATGGAAAAGCCTGTTAACCTAACCAAGCATGCTATACAACTTGGAAACAGAGCAAGTATACATGTTTATCGTATATTGAGTACATCCAAATTTGATTTATTTCTCACATGCATAACAATACAAAATTGTACCCACAACAAATGAAAATCAAATTGCAGAATTGAACCAAACAGTTAACTGGACAGCAGAACAAATGAACCAAAACAGTTAATTAAGCACGACATTGCAGAATAGAACATATAGTAGAAGATAAGACAGTTAATGAAACCAAAAATGCTTGAGAACTACTACGAAATGTAGCTATTGTTGGACCAAACTGTTAACTGAACATTACATTTCAGAATATCAGATTGCATATTAACATTACAGAGTATAAATCACTAGAAGGCACTGGCGGCGGCCTCGAGAAAACAACATGAACTGTATTTTAAAGTAGACAACCACGTGGCGGTGTCGATAGTGGCCTCAAAGACGAGGTGCTCCTCCAAGATCTAGCGGTCGACACGCATGGCAGCCATCGTGACCTCATCCACATGTGCAGCCGTGATTTGCTTCTCCGCTGCCAAGTGCTACTGAGATCCATGCTATATTGCATGCAAAATGGTTGTGGGTGGCGCTTAATTGGAGGACGGGGTAGTGATTTGGGTGGAAAGTGTCACGTCATCGGTTGGGGCATGTGGGATCGGGAAGGAGGAGGATGGTGTGCGTGGGGTGTGGATTACCTTGCCATATCGATGAGTCCGCGCAGCAAGAAGAAGGGTCACCGACAAGGAGGCGGCATAACAAGAAGAAGGGTCGGCGCCGAGCAGGCGGCGCTGCGAGAAGAAGGGTCACCAGCGAGGAGGCGGCGCTGCCAGTAAGCAACAGTGAAGGTTTGAACTTGGAAACCAAGGAGGAACATCGGAAATGTGGCTTTTGGTGGGCTGGGGGCAGGGAGATAGATATTTTCGTGGTGGCAGATTTTTTTTTGCTCGGTGCCGCGAGAAACTGGCGCGTAAGTGTGGTCCAAGCGCGGGAGGTGGACAGCAGATGACGAAGCTTCCTGCATAAGCCAGACAGATGGTGCGCCAAGATATTTTATATCGCATCCCACACGATTCTTGCTAGTAAACTGTTTGTGGTATACGTGATTTTTTCATTCTGTTTCCAAAGACAAAATGATGTTACGGAGGGAAAAGATGGTGTTTGAATTGCTAGAACATTTATCTGTAGTGAACATGCAACTATATGAGTGTCGTGTTAAAATTTGGAATTATTCCGGGTTCGTTTGGCCTTTTTTATGCATTAATTGAGTTTCTAGGTATTTTAATGTGCATAATTCAAATTCGATCTGCAAGCACATGCTCCAGTGCACCAAAGTTTGTTGAAAAATCACATGTGTGTCTTTGGGTGAATTTATAGGTCCCTTGCAAGAAATGGGGATGAAATTCAAAC
Source organism: Triticum dicoccoides (assembly GCF_002162155.2). NCBI lineage: Eukaryota > Viridiplantae > Streptophyta > Magnoliopsida > Poales > Poaceae > Triticum > Triticum dicoccoides. The sequence continues at coordinate 177,141,531 of NC_041382.1, read as the reverse complement.
ATCTTGGTGTCGTGGCTCAGCTGGAAACATTGAGCAACTTGGTTTTTAAATTTCTGTAAATCCAAAACTTGCCTGAAAATCATGAAACTTGGCATGGTGTCATGTCATGGCACAAACATGCTGTGGTAATTTTTTTGGCCGAATAGGGACAAATTTCGGCATAAGCTTCTTGCAAACCGGAGTTTCTCTCAAGAATGATCGTGGTCCCGAGAGGGAAACGTGTCACCTTTGTGTGCGAATCGACACACGCCGCTGCCCCCCTCTTGATTTTTTACAGAGCCAACATAGAGCTATATGAGTGTCGTGTTAAACTTTGGAATTATTCCGGATTCGTTTGGCCTTTTTATGCATTAATTGAGTTTCTAGGCATTTAATGTGCATAATTCAAATTTGAACGACAAGCTGATGACCCACGAGTATAGGGGGTAATAGTAGTCCTTCCCATAAGTAAGAGTGTCGAACCCAACGAGGAGTAGAAGGAAATGACAAGTGGTTTTCAGCAAGGTATTCTCAGCAAGCACTGAAATTATAAGTAACGAGTAGTTTGATAGCAAGATAATTTGTAATGAGCAAGTAACGGTAACGGCAAATAATATGGATCAAGGTAGCCCAATCCTTTTGTGGCAAAGGACAGGCAAACATGATCTCTTACGATAAGCAAAGTGTTATTGAGGGTACACGGGAATTTCATCTAGTCACTCTCATCATGTTGGTTTGATTCATGTTTGCTACTTTGATAATTTGATATGTGGGTGGACTGGTGCTTAGGTGTTGTTCTTACTTGAACAAAGCTCCTACTTATGATTAACCCCCTCGCAAGCATTCGCAACTACGAGAAAAGTATTAAGATAAAATCTAACCATAGCAGTAAACTTTTGATCCAAATCAGTCCCTTACGAAGTAGCGCATAAACTAGGGTTTAAGCTTCTGTCACTCTCGCAACCCATCATCTAATAAATACTCCACAATGCATTCCCTTAGGCCCTAATAAGGTGAAGTGACATGTAGTCGACGTTCACATGACACCACTAAGGGAATCACACCATACATACCATCAAAATATCGAACACATATCAAATTCACATGATTACTTGCAACAAGATTTCTCCCGCGACCTCAAGAACAAAAGCAAGTACTCACAAATGATAATCATTCTCAAGATCAGAGGGGTATTAAGTAGCATAATGGATCTGAACGTATAATCTTCCACCAAATAAACCATATAAGAATGAACTACAAGGTGTAATCAACACTACTAGTCAACCACAAGCACCAATCTAAGGTTCTGGTACAAAAATTGAACACAAGAGATGAACTAGGGTTTGAGAGGAGATGGTGCTGTTGAAGATGCCGATGGAGATTGCCCTCCCCAAGATGGGAGAGTTGTTGGTGATGATGATGACGATGATTTTGCCCCTCCGGAAGGGAAGTTCCCCCGGCGGAATCGCTCCGCCGGAGGGCGAAAGTGCTCCTGCCCAAGTTCCGCCTCGAGATGGCGGCGCTTCGTCCCGAAATTCCTCTCATTATTTTTTTCTAGGTCAAAATGACTTATATACCAGAAGATGGGCACCGGAGGTGGGCTGAGGAGGGCACAACCCACCAGGGCGTGCTTGGGGGCCCTAGCGCGCCCAGGTGGGTTGTGCCCACCTAGTAGTTATTTGCTCCAATAATTCTAATATATTCCATAAAAAATCTTCGTGATGTTTCAGCTCATTTGGAATTGTGCAGAATAGGTGGCCTGACGTAGCCTTTTAAGGTGTAGAATTCCAGCTGCCGATATTCTCCCTCTTTGTGTGAACCTTGCATATTATGAGAGAAAATGCATTAGAATTACTCCATAAAGCATTACTATGCATAAAAACATCATAAATAACAATAGGAAAATGATGTCTACTACACAACCTTCTTCTTGTAGATGTTGTTGGGCCTCCAAGTGCAGAGGTTTGTAGGACAGTAGCAAATTTCGCTCAAGTGGATGACCTAAGGTTTATCAATCGTGGGAGGCGTAGGATGAAGATGGTCTTTCTCAAACAACCCTGCAACCAAATAGCAAAGAGTCTCTTGTTTCCCCAATGCACCCAATACAATGGTAAATTGTATAGGTGCACTAGTTCGGCGAAGAGATGGTGATACAAGTGCAATATGGATGGTAGATATAGGTTTTTGTAATCTGAAAATGTAGAAACAGCAAGGCAACTAATGATAAAAGTGAGTGAAAACGGTATTGCAATGCTAGGAAACAAGGCCTAGGGTTCATACTTTCACTAGTGCAAGTTCTCTCAACAATAATAACATAATTGGATCATATAACTATCCCTCAACATGCAACAAAGAGTCACTCCAAAGTCACTAATAGCGCAGAACAAACGAAGAGATTATTGTAGGGTACGAAACCACCTCAAAGTTATCCTTCCTGGTCGATCTATTCAAGAGTCCGTAGTAAAATAACACGAAGCTATTCTTTCCGTTCAATATATCCTAGAGTTCGTACTAGAATAACACCTTAAGACACAAATTAACCAAAACCATAATGTCACCTAGATACTCCAATGTCACCTCAAGTATCCGTGGGTATGATTATACGATATGCATCACACAATCTTAGATTCATCTATTCAACCAACACAAAGAACTTCAAAGAGTGCCCCAAAGTTTCTACCGGAGAGTCAAGACAAAAATGTGTGCCAACCCCTATGCATAAGTTCACGAGTTCCCGGAACTCGCAAGTTGATCACCAAAACATACATCAAGTGGATCACGTGATATCCCATTTTCACCACAGATAAGCACATGGAAGACATACATAGAGTGTTCTCAAATCCTTAAAGACTCAATCCGATAAGATAACTTCAAAGGGAAAACTCAATCCATTGCAAGAGAGTAGAGGGGGGCAAACATCATAAGATCCAACTATAATAGCAAAGCTCATGATACATCAAGATCATGCCGAATCAAGAACACGAGAGAGAGAGAGAGAGAGAGAGATCAAACACATAGCTACTGGTACATACTGTCAGCCCCGAGGGTGAACTACTCCCTCCTCGTCATGGAGAGCGATGGGACGATGAAGATGGCCACCGGAGAGTGATTCCCCCCTCCGGCAGGGTGCCAGAACGGGTCTAGATTGGTTTTCGGTGGCTTTGGAGGCTTGCGGCGGCGAAACTCCTGATCTAGGTTTATTTCTTGAAGTTTGGGTATAAATAAGAGGTTTCAGCGTCGGGAACAAGTCAGGGGGGGTCCTCGAGGCGGCCACAAGATAGTGGGCGCGCCTAGGGGGGTCGGGTGAGCCCCCACCCTCGTGGTGGCATCAGGACTCCTCTGGTCCATCTCCGGTACTCCGTGGGCTTCTTCTGCTCCAAAAACAATCTCCGTGAAATTTCAGGTCAATTGGACTTTGTTTGGTTTTCCGTTTTTTGTGATACTCAAAAGCAAGGAAAAAACAGAAACTGGCACTGGGCTCTAGGTTAATAGGTTAGTCCCAAAAATCATATAAAATAGCATATAAATGCATATAAAACATCCTAGATGGATAATATAATAGCATGGAACAATCAAAAATTATACATACGTTGGAGACATATCAGAAAACATGATACAAAATGGACGTATCAACTCCCCGAAGCTTAGACCTCACTTGTCCTCAAGCGAAAACCAAAATGGAAAACATGTCCACATGCTTAGAGAGAGAGAGGTGTCATAAAACAAAATACAGACATAGAAGCATCACACATATTATTATAACAGCAACAAACTTTATTATAAAACTTTTATCACATAACTTTTATCTTAACATGTAACAATTCATCCCAACATCGAAGTATAAAGCATAAACTCTATTGAAAACCAACAAACTATGTTGTCAGTCAACTTTGCAACTACAATTCATCATCTTTTCAGGAAGGGTCACGTATCGGAGCCTTTTGGCAAGTCCACATACTCAACCATCATATAGTCTTCTACAGTTTCTAACACTCACCGCATACACATGAGTAAAAAGTTTCAACCGGACACATAGAAAGATAGGGGCTTATAGTTTCACCTCCCAACGTATTCACCTAAAAGGTGATGTCAACAATAATAACTCATGCCCACCCATATCCAGCTGGATATACGTGCCAAGATCTTTCCTCACCACATGGTGCTTGCCAAAAGAGAAAATAAAAAGGAATAGAGAGAAGTACTTTGACTCTTGCATAAAAGTAAAATACATAAGAGTAAAAGATAGTCCCTTCGCAGAGGGAAGCAGAGGTTTCCATGCACTGTTTGGTTGTATTCCCAATCTCTTAATTCAAAAGAACGTCACATTATATTGACCCTTATGATAGCAACCTTTATTATGCAGTCTGTCGCTTTTATTCCTTGCCATCACAAGTTCATACAATGCTCAATTTTCTCTTACACTAAATGATCTAATACATTTAGAAGCAATTTTTATTTCCTTACTGCATCGATGACAACTTACTTGAAGGATCTTACTCAATCCATAGGTAGGTATAGTGGACTCTCAAAACAAGATTTGGGTTAAGGGTTTTGGATGCACAAGTAGTATCTCTACTTAGTGCGGAATTTTGGCTAGCAAAGATGGGGGACAAGCACCACATGTTAAAGGATCTGTGACAATATAACTTCTATGTGAATATGAACAAACATAAATCATTATGTTGTCTTCCTTGTCGAATGTCGACAATTTTGGCATATAATATTTTGATGGGGGATCACAATCATTGAAGATGTCCAAGATAGTGTATTTTCTTGTGAATATTCTCTTCTCTTATTAATTATTTCATGAATTGCATCATTGACCAATGCTATGTTTGTCAACCTAAATTTTACTACTTATACTCTTCCTTATGTGATGTCATTACTTACCATAAGATTAGCATATGATTTTTTCATTTATTTCCTTTATTTTTATTGAACATGGAAGTAAAGAAAGCATAACTCAAACTAAACTTTATTATATATCTCGCACACGATTACAAGGATAGATTACTAAGCAAACACTCGAAAAGAAATGATCGAACTAAACTTTTATTCAACTAAATCCAAGGATAACTAAGGGTCGAACTAAGATAAATAGAGGCAAAAGATAGTGGTGGTGACACAATACCGGGGCACCTCCCCCAAGCTTGGCACAAGCCAAGGGGAGTGCCCATACACAATACTCAAGTCTCCTTTGGTGATGAAGGGGTTGGTGGTGATGAAGTAGTCGCGGTCTTATATTTAGGTTTCCATGGCAAGGGCTCGCCATCATAAGAGAGGGAGTGAGTCTCGTGGGTCCTGCAACTGGCAACCAAACTCATACCTTTAAACCTTTCCTCATATTCAAAGACTTGGTTTTGGAGATCGTAGATCTGGCTTTGGAGAAAGTTGATTTGCTCGTTGAAGGTGAAGATGATGTCTTTCATGGACTTGCCATCCACCTTGAGATCACGAGTGTATTTCGTGATCACGAGGTGATTTGCATTGAGTCCGTGTTCCACCATCCCCTTGCACCTGAATACCTCCTGCTCCATTGCTTTGAGCCTAGCATACACTGTTCCCGTTGCCTTGGGGCCCTGCACATCGTGGATGTGCAGCACCCCCTCACGCATCTCGATAGCTTGAGGGTGCGGCATCACCTGAAGACATTGAAGAACTTGTCCTTGGAGGAGCTTGAAGCGGCCATGGTGATTTAGATCTGTCAGAAAATAACATGAAAAGAAAACATGAGATTTCTCCGTGATACGGTGGTCAATAGGTTCGGGGGTATATAAAGATTTTTTATCTTCCGACAAAAGCAAACGGAAGAAAAACGGAGTCCGGAAGGTACCTGAGGTGGGCATAACCCACCTGGGCGCGCTTGGCTTGCGCGCCCTGGTGTCTTGTGCCCACCAGGGTTGCCTTCCGGGTTGTGTCTTATTTTCCTAAATTTTAATATATTCCAAAACTGACAGAAAATATTTTAGCGTATTTTTCGGAGTCCATTTACTTACGTATCACGTACCTCCTCTTTTTCGGTTATTCTGGAGTGTTCCGGAAGGTTTCTTTTATGTGTTCCTCCTGTGTCATTGTTTGAATAATATTACTTTCAAGATTAATGGGTGTGCCTGAGATATAATGTTTTATTCTTTGCCCATTTACAACCTTTGGATTAGTGCCTTCGGAGTTATTTATTTTAATGGCTCCAGATTGATAAACTTCTTTGATAACATAAGGTCCTTCCCATTTGGAGAGAAGTTTTCCTACAAAGAATCTGAAACGAGAGTTGTACAAAAGAACATATTCTCCAACTTTGAACTCACGCTTTTGGATTCTTTTATCATGACATCTTTTAACATTTTCTTTAAATAACTTGGCATTTTCATAGGCTTGGGTTCTCCATTCATCTAGTGAGCTAATATCAAATAACCTCTTTTCACTGGCAAGTTTGAAATCATAGTTGAGTTCTTTAATTGCCCAATATGCTTTATGTTCTAACTCAAGAGGCAAATGACAAGCTTTTCCATAAACCATTTTATAAGGAGACATACCCATGGGACTTTTATATGCTGTTTTAGAAACCCAAAGTGCATCATCTAATTTCTTAGACCAATTATTTTGGGACCTATTGACAGTTTTTTGTAAAATTAATTTTATTTCTCTATTACTAAGTTCAACTTGGCCACTAGACTGAGGATGATAAGATGATGCAATTCTATAGTTACCATCATACTTAGCAAGCATTTTACAAAAAGCACCATGAATAAAGTGTGAACCACCATCAGTCAAATATCTAGGGACACCAAACCTTGGGAAAATAACTTTCTTAAGAATTTTAATAGAAGTGTGATAACCCACAAGTATAGGGGTTCGCAATAGTTTCGAGGGTAGAGTATTCAACCCAAATTTATAGATTCGACACAAGGGGAGCCAAAGAATATTTGCAAGTATTAGCAACCGAGTTGTCAATTCAATCACACCTGGAGATTAATTATCTGCAGCAAAGTGATCAGTAGCACAATAATATGATAGTTTTGATAGTAGTAGCAATAGCAATAGCAACGGTAATAGTGATATCAATAATTTTGTAGCAAGTGCAACACTAACGATAGTAGTGGTAACTTGGGAAGAACAATATAATAGAAATTCGTAGGCATTGGATCGGTTATTTGTTGGATGATATTCATCATGTGACAGTCATAACCTAGGGCGATACGACACTAGCTCCAGTTCATAAATATATTGTAGGCATGTATTCTGTAAATAGTCATACGTGCTTATGGAAAGAACTTGCATGACATCTTTTGCCCTACCCTCCCGTGGTAGCGGGGTCCAATTGGAAACTAAGGGATATTAAGGACTCCTTTTAATAGAGAACCAGAACAAAGCATTAACACACAGTGAATACATGAACTCCTCAAACTACGGTCATCACCGGGAGTGGTCCCGACTATTGTCACTCCGGGGTTGCCGGATCATAGCACGTAGTAGGTGACTATAACTTGCAAGATCAGATCTAGAACATGGATATAATGGTGATAACATAAACGGTTCAGATCTGAAATCATGGCACCGGGCCCAAACTAACAAGCATTAAACATGGCAAAGTCATAGCAACATCAATCTCAGAACATAGTGGATATTAGGGATCAAGCCCTAACAAAACTAACTATATTACATGATGAATCTCATCTAACTCCTCACCGACCAGCGAGCCTACGAAGGAATTACTCACTCCCGGTGGGGAGCATCATGGAATTGGTGATGGAGAAGGGTTGGTGATGACGAAGATCGAAGATCCCCCTCTCCGGAGCCCTAAACGAACTACAGATCTGGCCTCCTGATGAAGAACAGGAGGTGACGGCAACTCTGTCTCGTGGAACGTGAAAATTCTTTCTCCCTGATTTCTCTCTAGAAAAATAGGATTTTATAGCGTCGGTTTCAGGGTCTGCGGGGCCACCAGGTGGAGACAACCCACCTGGGCGCGCCTGGAGGGGGCGTGCCCTGGTGGGTTGTGCCCACCCAGGTGCCCCCTTCCAGTGGATCTTGGCTCCAGAAATTCTCTTCATTGATATAAAAAATCCTTGCAAAGTTTCTTTCCGTTCTAAGAACTTTAATTTTTTACAGAAAACAACACCACGGTAGTTCTGCTTAAAACAGCATCAGTCCGGGGTAAGTTTCATTCGAATCATGCAAATTAGAGTCCAAAACAAGAGGAAAAGCGTTAGGAAAAGTAGATACATTGGAGACGTATCAAGGTGTTGTGATCAGCACTACTAGTTGGAATAGCTTCTACCCACTTAGTAACATAATCGACAGCAACCAAAATATGTGTATACCCATTAGAGGAAGGAAAAGGTCCCATGTAATCGAAACCCCAAACATCAAATGGTTCAACAGCAAGTGAATAATTCATAAGCATTTCCTGGTGATTACCTTCTGTTGGAAAAGGCAGTGCCTAGGAGGCGCTTAGGCACGTTTAGGCGCTAGGCAATGTCCAAATGCCTCGCCTAGGGACAGAAGGTAGTGCTCACTAAATTCATCAGCTTCATACCTCTCAACAATGATCCATTAATATGGTTGATCAGGTCTTATTAACAACCACTTTCGATTAGCATGAAACCGAAGAACTTTCATAAATCACTAAGTAACCTCAACGGGGATATGAATGTCCCCAACGATAAGCATTACGTATTTCTTTTTGGCAGTACGTAGAGGTAGTTGAAAACTTCCAATAGTGATTGTCAAAGATTTTTCAATAACATTAATACCATTCACTTGGAATGGTCTCTTTGGAAAGTGCACCGTATGTTCATTACAATTGATATGAAAAGTGAACTTGCTTTTATTGCAATCAATAGCAGCCCCTGCAGTATTCAAGAAGGGTCTACCAAGGATAATCGACATGTTGTCGTCCTCGGGCATCTCAAGTATAACAAAGTCAGTCAAAATAGTAACATTAGCAACAACAACGGGCACATCCTCACAAATACCGATAGGTATGGTAGTCGATTTGTCAGCCATTTGTATAGATATTTCAGTAGGTGTGAGTTTATTCAAATCAAGTCTTTTATATAAAGAGAAAGGCATAACACTAACACCAGCTCCTAAATCACATAAAGCAGTTTTCACATAGTTTCTTTCTATGGAGCAAGGTATAGTTGGTATTCCCAAATCTCCAAGTTTCTTAGGTACTCCATCTTTAAAAGTATAATTAGCAAGCATGGTGGATATTTCAGCTTCCGGTATTTTTCTCTTATTGGTGATGATGTCTTTCATGTACTTTGCATAAGGAGGCATTTTAAGGATATCAGTCAAGCGAGTATGCAAAAAGACTAGCCTCGGCATTTCAGCAAAGCATTCAAATTCATCATCATATTTATTTTCAGTTGGCTTAGGTGGAAAGGGCATAGGTTTTTGAACCCTTGGTTCTCTTTCCTTACCATGTTTTCTAGTAACAAAGTCTCTTTTATCATATCTTTTATTCTTAGGTTGTGGGTTATCAAGATCAACTGCAGGTTCTATCTCAACATCATTGTCTGGTTCTTCATTCTTTGGTTGAGTATCTTCATGAACCTCATAATTAACTTTTTCATTATTAGAAGGTGAGTATTCACTACCAGGTTGAGTTTCAGCATCAGAGATAGAGACTTCATTATCAGGAGGTTTTTCTACTTCAGGTTCACTAGAGGCATGCAAAGTCCTATCATTTTTCTTCTTCTTTTTCTTTTTCTTTTTAGAAGGACTACATACATCAGTGTTAGCTCTTTGAGAGTCTTGTTCAATTCTCTTTGGGTTCCCTCAGGATAAAGTGGTTCCCGAGTCATTTTACATCCTCTAGTTGCTACTCTAACAACAAAGTCATGTATGTTATTGTTCATTTCATCTAGCAACTCTCTTTGAGATTTAGCAACTTGTTCTAACTAGGTTTGGACCATAGAAGCATGTTTTCACACACCTCTAACATCATTTGAGATTCTAAATAAGCGATCTATCATATTAGAATTGTATTTCAATTGTTTCATAACATTTGCATTGAAGTGATCTTGTTTTCTAATATAATTTTCAAACTCATAAAGGCATTGGCTATTGTGCATATTGTGAGGATTGTCATTATCACTGAATTTCATTAGAGAATTTACCTCTACCACCTTAGGAGGTGGTGGTGTATTGAGCCCACGTATTTCTTCAATGGGAGGTAAATTTTTGACATCCTCAGCTTTAGTACCTTTTTCCTTCATAGATTTCTTTGCATCTTGCATATCTTCAGGACTGAGATATAACATACCCCTCTTCTTCGGAGTCGATTTAGGTGATGGTTCAGGAAGAGTCCAATCATCATAATTTTTAAATATGTTATTCAATAGTTCTTCAGCTTGCCCAATAGTTCATTCCCTAAAAACACAACCAGCACAACTATCTAGGAAATCCCTAGAAGCATCGGTTAGTCCATTATATAAGATATCAAGTATTTCATTCTTCTTAAGAGGATGAACACGCAAAGCATTAAGCAATTGGCAAATCCTCCCCAATCTTGTGGGAGACTCTCTTCTTTAATTTGCACAAAATTAAATATTTCCTGCAAGGCAACTTGTTTCTTATGAGCAGGGAAATACTTTTCAGAGAAGTAATAAATCATATCCTGGGGACTATGCACACAACCAGGAGCAAGAGTAGTGTACCAAGCTTTCGCATCACCCTTTAATGAGAACGGAAATAATTTGAGAATATAGTAATAGCGAGTTTTCTCATCATAAGTAAAAAGGGTGGATATGTCATTCAACTTAGTAAGCTGTGCCACAACAGTTTCAGTTTCATAACCATGGAAAGGATCAGATTCAACCAAAGTAATTAATTCTTGGTCAACAGAGAATTCATAATCCTTATCATCAATAAAGATAGGTGAAGTAGCAAAGTTAGGATCATATTGCATTCTAGCATTCAAGGATTTTTCTTTATACTTGCATAATAATTTCTCTAGATCATCTCTATCCTTACAAGCAAGAATGTCTCTAGTTGTCTGCTCATTCATAACATAACCTTCCGGTACCTTAGGCAATTCATATCTAGGAGGGCTAGTTCTACTAGGTGTTTCTAGATTTTCAGTTTTAAGCTCATCATCAGTTTCAACAACATAATGCTATCTTACTCTAGCAATTTGTTCAACAAGATAATCACCTAGTGGCACATCATCAAGAAAGGTACTAGCATCATCATAAGTATCATTCATAGCAGAAGTAGCATCATCACTAACTAGCAACATATCAGGATTAATAGCATGTGGTGGTGTTGCAAGTCTTCTTGTAACAGAAGGTGAATCTAAAGTAGAGCTAGATAGCAGTTCCTTACCTCCCCTCGTCTTAGAGGGAAATATCTTGGTCTTAGCATCCTTCAGATTGTTCATAGTGATAAATTGATAATGATCCCAAGTGACTCAACAAATATATATATGCTCCTCCACAACGGCGCCAGAAAAAGGTCTTGATAACCCACAAGTATAGGGGATCGCAACAGTTCTCGAGGGTAGAGTATTCAACCCAAATTTATATATTCGACACAAGGGGAGCCAAAGAATATTTGCAAGTATTAGCAACTGAGTTGTCAATTCAGTCGCACCTGGAGATTAATTATCTGTAGCATGATTACTAGCACAGTAATATGATAGTTTTGATAGTAGTAGAAATAGCAACAGTAACAGTGATAGCAATAATTTTGTAGCAAGTGCAACAGTAACGATAGCAGTGGTAACTTGGCAAGAACAATATAATAGAAATTCGTAGGCATTGGATCGGTAATTTGTTGGATGATATTCATCATGTGGCAGTCATAACCTAGGGCGATACGGCACTTGCTCCAGTTCATAAATATAATGTAGGCATGTATTCCATAAATAGTCATACGTGCTCATTGAAAGACCTTGCATGACATTTTTTGTCCTACCCTCCCGTGGCAGTGGGGTCCAATTGGAAACTAAGGGATATTAAGGCCTCCTTTCAATAGAGAACCAGAACAAAGCATTAACACATGGTGAATACATGAACTCCTCAAACTACGATTATCACCGGGAGTGGTCCCAACTATTGTCACTCCGGGGTTGTCGGATCATAACACGTAGTAGGTGACTATAACTTCCAAGATCAGATCTAGAACATGGATATAATGGTGATAACATAAACGGTTCAGATCTGAAATCATGGCACTCGGGCCCAAAGTGACAAGCATTAAGCATGGCAAAGTCATAACAACATCAATCTCAGAACATAGTGGATACTAGGGATCAAGCCCTAACAAAACTAAGTAGATTACATGATGAATCTCATCCAACTCCTCACCAAGCAGCGAGCCTATGAAGGAATTACTCACTCCCGGTGGGGAGCATCATGGAATTGGCGATGAAGAAGGGTTGGTGATGACGAAGATCAAAGATTCCCCTCTCTGGAGCCCCAAACGGACTCCAGACCTGGCCTCCCGATGAAGAACAGGAGGTGACGGTGGCTCCGTCTTGTGGAACGTGATAATTTTTTCTCCTTGATTTTTTTCTGGAAAAAATAGGATTTTATAGTGTCGGTTTTAGGGGCTGTGGGGTCGCCAGGTGGGGACAACTCACCTGGGCGCGCCTGGAGGGGGGCGCCCTGTTGGGTTGTTCCCACCTAGGTGGCCCCCTTCGGTGGATCTTGGCTCCAGAAATTCTCTTTATTGATATAAAAAATCCCCGCAAAGTTTCGTTCCGTTCAGAGAACTTTTATTTCTGCACAAAAACAACACCATGGTAGTTCTGCTGAAAAGAGCGCCAGTCTGAGGTTAGTTTCATTCAAATCATGCAAATTAGAGTCCAAAATAAGATGAAAAGCGTTAAGAAAAGTAGATACTTTGGAGACGTATCAAGGTGTTGTGATCAGCACTACTAGTTGGAATAGCTTCTACCCACTTACTAACATAATTGACAGCAACCAAAATATGTGTATACCCATTAGAGGAAGGAAAAGGTCCCATGTAATCGAAACCCCAAACATAAAATGGTTCAACAACAAGAGAATAATTCATAGGCATTTCCTGACGCTTACGCCTTACCGATATTACCAATTCTTTAAAATTTATCACAGGATAAAACAAGCTTACGGGCATCCTTGAAGAGAGTAGGCCAATAGAAACTAGATTGCAATACCTTATGAGCAGTTCTATCTCCCGCATGATGCCCTCTGTAAGCTTCAGAGTGACATTCTCGTAGGATTTGTCCATGTTCATGCTCAGGTACACAACGTCTAATAATACCATCTACTCCTTCTTTATAAATATGTGGGTCATTCCAAAAGTAATGTCTTAAACCATGGAAGAATTTTTTTTCTTTTGTTCTTATGTGAAGCTAGGTGGTATATATTTAGCAACAATATAATTAGCATAGTCAACATACCAAGGAGTGTTAGGAGAAACATTTATTGCAGCTAATTGCTCATTAGGAAAACTATCATTAATAGGTTGTGGGTCATCAAGAATATTTTCTAACCTAGACAAGTTTTTAGCTACGGGGTTCTCAGCTCCTTTTCTATCAGTGATATGTAAGTCAAATTCTCATAGCAAGAGAACCCACCTAATGAGTCTAGGTTTAGAATCTTTCTTTTCCATAAAATATTTAATAGCAGGATGATCAGCGTGAACAATCACTTTAGAAGCAAGAATGTAAGATCTAAATTTATCACAAGCAAACGCCACTTCTAAAAATTCTTTTCAGTAGTAGCATAATTTGTTTGGGAAGTGTCTATAGTTTTACTAGCATAATGGATAACATTTAATTTCTTATCAACTCTTTGTCCTAAAAAAAGCACCAACGGCATAATCACTAGCATCACACATGGTTTCAAAAGGCAAGTTCCAATCAGGTGGTTGAACAATAGGTGCAGAAATTAAGGATTTCTTAAGTGTTTCAAAGGCTTCTACGCAATCATCATAAAAAACAAATGGAACATCCTTTTGTAAAAGATTTTTAAGAGGCCTTGTAATTTTAGAGAAGTCTTTAATAAATCTCCTATAGAAACAAGCATTACCGAGGAAACTACGAATACCTTTAATATCTCTGGGACATGGCATTTTCTCAATTGCATCAACTTGGCTTTATCCACCTCAATACCTCATTCAGAAATTTTATGTCCCAAGACAATACCTTCATTGACCATAACGTGTCACTTCTCCCAATTCAAGACAAGATTGGTTTGCTCGCATATCTGCAAAACACGATCAAGGTTGCTTAAGAAATCATCAAAAGAAGTTCCGTAAATGGAAAAATCATCCATGAAAAATCTCAACAATCTTTTCACAAAAATCAGAGAATATAGCAGTCATACATCTTTGAAAGGTGGCAGGTGCATTGCATAAACCAAAAGGCATACGTCTATAAGCATAAGTTCCAAAAGGACAAGTAAAGGTGGTTTTCTCTTGATCAGGTTGTGAAACAGGTATTTGAGAAAAACCAGAATACCCATCAAGAAAATAAAAGAATGTGAGCTTATCTAGTCTTTCTAGCATTTGATCAAAAAAGGCAGAGGGTAATGATCTTTTCTAGTTGCTTTATTTAATTTTCTAAAATCAATTACCATTCTATAGCCAATGACAATTCTTTGTGTAATAAGTTCATTCTTATCATTAGGAACAACAGTAATACCTCCTTTCTTAGGGACACAATGAACGGGACTTACCCATCTACTGTCAGCTATGGGATAGATTATACCTGCTTCCACAAGCTTGAATATTTCAGTTCTTACCACTTCTTCCATTTTAGGATTTAAACGTCATTGGTGATCAACAACGGGTTTAGCATCAGGTTCCATATTAATCTTGTGCTGACAGAGAGTGGGACTAATGCCCTTAAGGTCGTCAAGTGGATATCCAATAGCAGCTCGGTGCTTCTTTAGAATTTTCAATAATATTTCTTCTTCGTGTTCTGAAAGGTTAGCACTAATAATAACATGATATATCTTTTTCTCATCAACATAAGCATATTTCAAAGTATCTGGTAATTGTTTTACTTCAAACACAAGATCAACTTAGGTGTAGGAGGTCCTCCTAGAGTTTCAATAGGCAAATTGTGTTTAAGTAGAGGTCATTGTTCAAAGAAAAATTTATCTATCTCATTTCTTACATGCATATGCATATCATTTTCATGATCTAGCAAATATTGTTCTAGTGGATCAGTAGGAGGCACGACAATAGAAGTGAGACCAATTATTTCATCCTTACTAGGAAATTCTTTCTTATGATGTTTTCTTCTAAACTTAGAAAATTAAACTCATGAGACTCATCACCAAAACTAAAACCAATGATTTGTTTCTCACAATCTATTTTAGCAATAGCGGTGTTCAAGAAGGGTCTACCAAAGATAATGGGACAAAAGTCATCTTGTGGGGAACCAAGAACTAGAAAATCAATAGGATTTTTTATTTTCCCACACAAGACTTCAACATATCTAACAATCCCAGGTGGTGTGATGGTGTCTCTATTAGCAAGTTTAATAGTAACATCTATGTCTTCCATTTTAGCAGGTGATGTATCATTCATAATTTCTTGATATAAGGTAAAATGAATAGTACTCGCGCTAGCACCTAAGTCACATAAACCATGATAACAGTGATCCCCTAATTTGACTGAGACAATAGGCATGCCAACAACATGCCTATGTTTATCTTTTTCATCAGGCTTGGAAATTCTAGCAGCTTCATCATAGAAGTAAATAACATGCCCATCTATATTTTCTACCAGGAGGTCTTTAACCATAGCAACACTAGGTTCTACTTTGATTTGTTCAGAAGGTTTAGATGCTCTAATGTAGCTTTTATTGACCATGGTTGGGACCTTAGAATGTTCCTTTATCCTAACAGGGAAAGGTGGTTTTCAACATAAGCAGTAGGTACAACTGGATCAACATTATAAATAATAGTTTCATCTTTAACCACAACCGGTTATTTAATTTATTCTTTAATAGGTGGATGGTATTTAAACCACTTCTCCTTAGGGAGATCAACATGAGTAGCGAATGATTCACAAAAGGAAGCTACTATCTCAGCGTCATGTCCATATTTAGTGCTAAACTTTTGAAAAGCGTCGGTATTCATAAAATATTTAACACAATCAAACTCAAGCTTAATACCTGACTCTTTACCTTTGTCGAGTTCCCAATCTTCAGAGTTGCCTTTAATTCTTTCTAAAATATCCCACCTGAATTTGATAGTCTTCTTCATAAAAGAACCAGTGCAAGAAGTATCGAGCATGGATCGATCATCATGAGAAAGCCGAGCATAAAAATTCTGAATGATAATTTCTCTTCAGAGCTCATGATTGGGGCATGAATATAACATTGACTTAAGCCTCCGCCAAGGTAGCGTGATACTTTCTCCTTCACAAGGCCAAAAATTATATATGTAATTCCGATCACGATGAACTAGATGCATAGGATAATTTTTTTGGTGAAATTCCAATTTCAATTGATTCCAATTCCAAGATCCAATATCATCGCATAGCCTATACCATGCCAATGCTTTTCCCTTCAAAGATAAAGGGAAATTCTTATAATCTTCATCTCCTAGTAAACCTGCAAGCTTATAATCCACAAATTTAATCCACATATATCAAGTGCACATCAGGATGTTCGGTTCCATCTCCCGCATAAGGATTAGCTAGCAGATATTCTATCATACCCAAAGGAATTTCATAACCAATATTTTTAGTAGGTGCAGTAGGTTCAGGGGAAACTAAGTGTGGTTCCGGTCGAGGTGAAGATACCCCGAACAAACCCCTCAAAGGAATGTTCTCCATTGTAACAAGTCACAATAAATTTCAGCAAGTAGTAATAATTTTTCCTTACCGATTTCCACTTACCAAGAGCACTTCTCTCCCTGAAAATCATGCCATAAAATAACCTTTATGACCCACAATTATAGGGGATCAATCGTAGTCCTTTCAATAAGTAAGAGTGTCGAACCCAACGAGGAGCAGAAACAAATGACAAGTGGTTTTCAGCAAGGTATTCTCTACAAGCATTGAAATTATAAGTGACGAGTAGTTTGATAGCAAGATAATTTGTAACAAGCAAGTAACGGTAACGGAAAATAACATGCAGCAAGGTATCCCAATCCTTTTGTGGCAAAGGATAGGCCAAAACGATCTCTGATGATAAGCAAAGTGTTCTTGAGGGTACACGGGAATTTCATCTGGTCACTTTCATCATGTTGATTTGATTCATGTTTGCTACTTTGATAATTTGATATGTGGGTGTCGGTGCTTAGGTGTTGTTATTACTTTAAAAAACCTCCTACTTATGATTAACCCTATCGCCAGCATCCGCAACTACGAGAAAAGTATTAAGATAAAAATCTAACCATAACTGTCGTGGATTTGTCATGGCAGATGTCCTTAGTGTCATAACTTGGTCGCGAGGCCAACGCATCTACGTGGTAGCTTGAGAGGGGTTGAGTGGGACGAGAGATGCGAGGTTTTTACCCAGGTTCGGCCCCTCATGGTGGAGGTAAAAGCCTACATCTTGCTTCATTGATATTGATGATGATGAACATGGTTACAAGGGTGCTTTATCAACTGAGCTATAGACTTGTTTGTCTAACCCTAATCTATCCAACTCCTGGAACTTGTCCCTCTTGGGGTGCCCTACCCCTCCTTATATATGTTGAAGGGGCGGCTTACATGAAGAGTCCTAGTAGGAATAGGATTACTCTATTACAAGTGGAGTCCTAGTCTTCCTTCCTTTGTAACGGAATATTCCTTATGGTTTCCTCTTAAGTCGGCCCACCATAATACAAGCCGGTCTTCCATGAACCACCTTCTGGGCCTCCGGGTCTTGTCACTCCTCTGACCCGCCTACTGGGTCACCAATGAGTGACCTGGCTTCGGTCGGGTCATTAGTAAGTGGAGAGATCCGGGCGGGTCACTTAGTGAGTTGCCAAGTCAGGGCGGGTCACCAGTGAGTCGCCAAGTCCGGTCGGGTCATATATCCGTCCGGGTTACACCGTGGGGTATATCCCCGACATTAGCCCCCAGTTTAATTTGGATTTATCCATGTTAAACTCATCCTGCAAAATAAACACAATAACATATTTGACATGTTGCACTCTGGGTTAAAAGTTCTTGTAAGCCAGCACCTGATCATCCCTAAGTCCTTGTTATTTTCTCCTTCTAGAAAGTCCAGGTCAATAGACTAGCTTCATAATCAATTTGCTGACATTGGCTTCTCACAGAAATATTGTGAAGAATGATTCATTTGATTCAGCTCCCAAAGCTTAACAAAAATATTGGTCTTGAATACTCATCAGATTTTCAGCCGGCTTGAAGATGTAGAACTTCCTTATATGCATATCACTTGTAGCCCCCAGGTCTTAAGAAGGGAGCATAGTAACAGCTTAAGACTTGCTTCAATATAAATGTTGCAAACTTGAAGAAATCAAGGTTGTTCATCTCAGTCACTAGTCAAAATTGAATATTCCACATATGTTGCCCCCAAGTGTCGGGTTGTCATGCTTGGAACAATCTGGGACATGTAATTTCCTTATACTCATAAAAACTTCAACCAGTGTAGCCCCCAAGGGCCGGCTCAGTAAGATAATACCGAGCTGGGACTTTATATATACTTCATTGAAAAAACAACAATTTGCACTAGGCCTTCGGTTAATAGGTTAGTCCCAAAAATAATATAAAAGTGCATATTAAAGCCCATTAAACATCCAAAATAGATAATATAATAGCATGGAACAAACAAAAATTATAGATACATTGGAGACGTATCAAGCATCCCCAAGCTTAATTCTTGCTCGTCCTCGAGTAGGTTAATGACAAAAACAGAATTTTTGATGTGGAATGCTACCTAACATAATTTTCAATGTAATTATCTTTATTGCGGCATGAATGTTTAGATCCAAAAGATTCTAGACAAAAGTTTAATATTGACATAAAAATAATAATACTTCAAGCATGCTAACCAAGCAATTATATCTTATCAAAATAACATAGCCAAAGAAAGCTTATCCCTACAAAATCATGTAGTTTGGCCATGCTTCATTTTCATCACATAAAATGCTCCCATCATGCACAACCCCGATGACAAGCCAATCAATTGTTTCATACTTAGCCTTTTCAAACTCTTTCAACTTTCACGCAATATATGAGCGTGAGCCATGGACATATCACTATGGGTGGAATAGAATATGATGATGGAGGTTGTGTGAGAAAAAAAAGGAGAAACTCTCACATTGACGCGGCTCATCAATGGGCTATGGAGATGCCCATCAATTGATGTCAATGCAAGGAGTAGGGATTGCCATGCAATGGATGCACTAGAGCTATAAATATATGAAAGCTCAACAAAAGAAACTAAGTGGGTGTGCATCCAACTTGCTTGCTCACAAAGACCTAGGGCATTTTGAGGAAGCCCATCATTGAAATATACAAGCCAAGTTCTATAATGAAAAATTCACACTAGTATATGAAAGTGACAAAGTAAGAGACTCTCTATCATGAAGATCATGGTGCTAATTTGAAGCACAAGTGTGGAAAAAGGATAGTAACATTGCCCTTCTCTATTTTTCTCTCATTTTTGGGCCTTTTTTCTCCCTTTTTATGGCCTCTTTTATTATTATTATTTTTTGTCTGAAATCTCATCTCGATTTGCGGGGGAATCATAGTCTCCATCATCCTTTCCTCACATTGGACAATGCTCTAATAATTAAAATCATC
Organism: Triticum dicoccoides; assembly: GCF_002162155.2. Taxonomy (NCBI): domain Eukaryota; kingdom Viridiplantae; phylum Streptophyta; class Magnoliopsida; order Poales; family Poaceae; genus Triticum; species Triticum dicoccoides. The sequence goes on along the minus strand of NC_041382.1, from coordinate 177,121,842 downwards.
ACACTTTTATTTACTTACAACTCAAGAATTACAACTCGATACTTAGAACAAAATATGACTCTATGTGAATGCCTCCAGCGGTGTACCGGGATGTGCAATGAATCAAGAGTGACATGTATGAAAGAATTATAAAGGTGGATTTGCCACAAATACGATGTCAACTTCATGATCATGCAAAGCAATATGACAATGATGCAGCGTGTCATAATAAACAGAACGGTGGAAAGTTGCATGGAAATATATGTTGGAACGGCTATGGAAATGCCATAATAGGTAGGTATGGTGGCTGTTTTTAGGAATATATAAGGAGGCTTATGTGTGATAGTGCGTATCATATCACGGGGTTTGGATGCACCGGCGAAGTTTGCACCAACTCTCGAGGTGAGAAAGGGCAATGCATGGTACCGAAGAGGCTACCAGTGATGGAAGGGTGAGAGTGCGTATAATCCGTGGACTCAACATTAGTCATAAAGAACTCACATACTTATTGCAAAAATCTACAAGTCATCAAAACTTCAACACAAGTATTTCTCAATTCCACGATTACTCAACTAGCACAACTCTAATATTACCATCTTTATATCTCAAAACAACTATCAAGTATCAAACTGCTCATTGTATTTAATGCACTCTATATGAAAGTTTTTATCATACCCATCTTGGATGCCTATTATATTAGGACTAATTTTATAGCCGAAGCAAATTACCATGTTGTTATAAAAGACTCTCAAAATAATATAAGTGATGCATGATTGATCAATAATTTCTATAAAATAAAACCACCATCATGCTCTAAAAAGGTATAAGTGAAGCACTAGAGCAAAATTATCTAGCTCAAAAGATTTTAGTGAAGTACATAGAGTATTCTAATAAATTCCGATTCATGTGTGTCTCTCCAAAAGGTGTGTACAGAAAGGATGATTGTGTTAAACTAAAACACAAAGACTCAAATCATACAAGACGCTCCAAGCAAAACTCATATCATGTGATGAATAAAAATATAGCCTCAAGTAAAGTTATCGATAGAGGAAGACGGAAGAGGGGATGCCTTCCGGGGCATCCCCAAGCTTAGGCTTTTGGTTGTACCTGAATTTTACCTTGGGGTGCCTTGGGCATCCCCAATCTTAGTCTCTTGCCACTCCTTGTTCCAAAATCCATCAAATCTTTACCCAAAAACTTGAAAACGTCACAACACAAAACTCAACAGAAAAATCACATGAGCTCGGTTAGTATAAGAAAACAAACCACCACTTTAAGGTACTGTAATGAACTCATTCTTTATTTATATTGGTGTTAAATGTACTATATTCCAACTTCTCCATGGTTCATAGGCCTTGATACTAGCCATGTATTCATCAAAATAAGCAAACCACACACGAAAAACAGAATCTGTCAAAAAGAGAACAGTCTGTAGAAATATGTAGGTTTAAAATACTTATGTAACTCCAAAAATTCTAAAAAATTAGGACGTCCTAAATAATTTGTATATTGATCTACTTCAGTTGGAATTGGTATTTTATCGCTCTCTGGTAAAAATGAAAATTATTCTTGTGAGTGCATACTTTCTGTTTTTCTCAGCAAGATCAAACAACAATCATCCAAGAAGATCCTAAAGTCTTTACTTGGCACAAACACTAATTAAACATAAAAAACACAATCATAACAGAGGATAGTTGAATTATTTATTGCTAAACAGGAACAAAAAGTAAAGAACAAAAATAAAATTGGGTTGCCTCCCAACAAGGGATATCGTTTAATGCCCCTAGCTAGGCATAAAGCAAGGATAGATCTAGGTATTGCCCTATTTGGTATTTATCTTTTTAATGGAGTTATGCTCGGCTCCGGGAGGTTCCTTACGTTTCCCTTCATGGTCGGAGATTGTTAGATCTAGAGCATCCAACCGCTTATTGCAAACAGTGATCAACGTATTCATGCGGTGAAGGTTCCCACCAACATTTTTAAGAGGCTCAATAGATTTTTGCAATTCACACAATTTCTCGAAAATTTGGGTTCCTTCTTGAGTAAGATGTAGTTCCTTTTGTGGGGGAAGTACTCCTACTATTCCCTCTACAATTTCATAAGCAATATTGGGATCAATTTCAATAAAATTCCCTTTACCGGCAAAATCCAAGAGTTGTCTATGGGATATGGTTAGCCCAACATAAAAATTACGAAGTAAAATCTTGAAATCTCCCCCTATAGTGCAACTACGATACGATTCTATCATCCTATACCAAGCATCTTTTAAGTTTTCTCCTTGTCTTTGTTTGAAGTGAATAACTTCAAAATCAAGAGACGGATGAAGGGAGAAAGAGCTAGCCATGACAGCAAATAAACGATCTAACACACAGACACACAAGAAGCAGATAGAAAAAGGGCGAATAAAACGGCAAAGGTGAAGTGGGGGAGAGGAAAACGAGAGGCGAATGGCAAATAATGTAATGCGAGGGATAAGAGTTTGTGATGGGTACTTGGTATGTCTTGACTTGAGCATAGATCTCCCCGACAACGGCGCCAGAAATCCTTCTTGCTACCTCTTGAGCATGCGTTGGTTTTCCCTTGAAGAGGAAAGGGTGATACAACAAAGTAGCGTAAGTATTTCTCTTAGTTTTTGAGAACCAAGGTATCAATCCAGTAGGAGACTACACACAAATCGCCTAGTACCTGCACAAACAATCGAGAACCTTCCAACCAACGCGATAAAGGGGTTGTCAATCCCTTCATGGCCACTTGCAAAAGTGAGATCTGATAAAGATAATAAGATAAATATTTTTGGTATTTTTGTTGTATAGATTTAAAAGTAAAGATTGCAAAATAAATAGTAAACTAGAATTATAGATCGGAAACTTATATGATGTAAAGTAGACCCGGGGGCCATAGGTTTCACTAGTGGCTTCTCTCAAGATAACATATATCACGGTAGGTGAATAAATTACTGCCGCGCAATTGATAGAAAAGCTCATAGTTATGAGAATATCTAGGCATGATCACGAACATAGGCATCACGTCCGTGTCAAGTAGACAGAAACAATTCTGCACCTACTACCATTACTCCACACATCGACCGCTATCCAGCATGCATCTAGAGTATTAAGTTCATAAGAACAGAGTAACACATTAAGCAAGATGACATGATGTAGAGGGATAAACTCAAGCAATATGATATAAACCCAATCTTTTTATCCTCGATGGAAACAATACAATACGTGTCGGTTCCTTTTCTTTCACTGGGATGGAGCACCGCAAGATTGAACCCAAAGCTAAGCACTTCTCCCATTGCAAGAAAGATCAATCCAGTAGGCTGATAACCCACAAGTATAGGGGATCGCAATAGTTTTCGAGGGTAGAGTATTCAACCCAAATTTATTGATTCAACACAAGGGGAGCCAAAGAATATTCTTAAGTATTAGAAGCTGAGTTGTCAATTCAACCACACCTGGAAACTTAATATCTACAGCAAAGTATTTAGTAGCAAAGTAATATGATAGTAGTGGTAACAGTGGTAAAAGTAACGGTAGCAGTTTTGGTTTTATAGTGAGTGTAACAGTAGCAACGGAAAAGTAAATAAGTGAAGAACAATATATGAAAAGCTCGTAGGCAATGGATCAATGATGGATAATTATGTCGGATGCAATCAATCATGCAACAGTTATAACATAGGGTGACATAGAACTAGCTCCAGTTCATCAATGTAATGTAGGCATGTATTCTGAATATAGTCATACGTGCTTATGTAAAAGAACTTGCATTACATCTTTTGTCCTACCCTCCCGTGGCAGAGGGGTCCTATTGGAAACTAAGTGATATTAAGGCCTCCTTTTAATAGAGTACCGGACCAAAGCATTAACACATAGTGAATACTTATCTAACTCCAAAAATTCTGAAAAATTAGGACGTCCTAAATAATTTGTATATTGATCTACTACAGTTGGAATTGTAGATACGACGGAGACGTATCAACTCCCCCAAGCTTAAACCTTTGCTTGTCCTCAAGCAATTCAGTTGATAAACTGAAAGTGATAAAGAAAAACTTTTACAAACTCTATTTGCTCTTGTTGTTCTAAATATGTAAAGCCAACATTCAAGTTTTCAGCAAAGATTATGAACTAACCATATTCACAATAACATTTAGGTCTCATGTTTACTCATATCAATGGCAAAATAAACTAGCGAACAATAATAATAAATCTTGGATGACAACACTTTCTCAAAACAATCATAAAATGATATAACAAGATGGTATTTCGCTAGCCCTTTCTGAGACCGCAAAACATAAATGCAGAGCACCTTTAAAGATCAAGGACTGACTAGACATTGTAATTCATGGTAAAAGAGATCCAGTCAAGTCATACTCAATGTAAACTAACGATAATACATGCAAATGACAGTGGTGCTCTCCAACTGGTGCTTTTTAATAAGGGAATGATGACTCAACATAAAAGTAAATAGATGGGCCCTTTGCAGAGGGAAGCAGGGATTTGTAGAGGTGCCAAAGCTCGGTTTTGAAATAGAGATGAATAATATTTTGAGCGGTATACTTTCATTGTCAACATAACAACCGAGAGATCTCGATATCTTCCATGCTACACACATTATAGGCGGTTCCCAAGCAGAATGGTAAAGTTTATACTCCCCCACCACCAACAAGCATCAATCCATGGCTTTCCCGAAACAACGGGTGCCTCCAACTAACAACAATCCTGGGGGAGTTTTGTTTGCAATTATTTTGATTTGATTTGAGCATGGAACTGGGACTGGGCATCCCGGTGACCAGTCATTTTCTCGTGAGTGAGGAGCAGACTCCAGTCCTCTTGAGAATAACCCGCCTAGCATGGAAGATACAAACAGCCCTATTGATACATGAGCTATTCGAGCATACAAAACAAAATTTTTATTTGAAGGTTTAGAGTTTGGCACATACAAATTTACTTGGAACAGCAGGTAGATACCACATATAGAAAGGTATGGTGAACTCATATGGAATAACTTTGGGGTTTAGGGAATTGGATGCACAAGCAGTATTCTCGCTTAGTACAAGTGAAGGCTTAGAAAGAGACTGGGAAGCGACCAACTAGAGAGCGACAACAGTCATGAACATGCATTAAAATTAATCAACAATGAATGCGAGCATGAGTAGGATATAATTCACCATGAACATAAATATCATAGAGGCTATGTTGATTTTGTTTCAACTACATGCGTGAACATGTGCCAAGTCAAGCCACTCGAATCGTTCAAAGGAGGATACCACCCTATCATACCACAACACAACCATTTTAATAGCATGTTGGCACGCAAGGTAAACCATTATAAACTCCTAGCAAATTAAGCATGGCATGAGAAACTATAATCTCTAATTGTCATTGCAAACATGTTTCATTCATAATAGGCTGAATCAGGAATGGCGAACTAGTCATATTTAAAAAAACAAGAGAGATCGAGTTCATACCAGCATTTCTCATCTCAATCAGTTCATCATATATCGTCATTATTGCCTTTCACTTGCACGACCGAATAGTGTGGTTAATAATAATAGTGCACGTGCATTGGACTAAGCTGGAATCTGCAAGAATTCAATTCAAGGGAGAAGACAAGGTAATATGGGCTCTTTGTTAGATCAACAAAATGCATATAAGAGTCACTCAACAATTTCATCATGGTCTTCTCCTCTCGACCCCCAAAGAAAAGGATAGGAACAAAACTATTTACACGGAGAAGAAGAACGAGAAATATTTTTGGGTTTTCTTTTTAATTACTACTACTACATGCACGAAAAGTAAACTAGCTAAAAGCTACAACTAATTTTTTTTGGTTTTTCTTAAGTTTTTTCAAACACACAAGAAGAAAGCTTAAAAAGAAATTAAACTAGCATGGATGATACAATGAAAAGTATGAGCACCGACAACTAGCATGAGTGTGTGAACATGAATGTGATGTTGGTGAGAAATACGTACTCCGCCAAGCTTAGGCTTTTGGCATAAGTTGGTCTATGCCCATGGATGGCCTGGTGGATATCCGAAGTTGAAGCTGGGGTCATACTAAGATGCATCAGCTATTGCCTGAAGGGTTGCAGCTTGGAGGTGGGCTGCCTCCGTCCTCCTCTTGTACTCGTTCGCCTCCTCCCTGGTTATAACATATCTCCCTTTTGCCTGAAAGTCAATGAAAGTAGGAGTAGGGAGAGCAACATGATAGGTACGTCGTCTGTCAAAGATTAGTCGGTACTACAGGGACTGATTGTTCCTCTCAACAAAATGATGATGAACCATAGCATTATAATCTAAATAAGAAGGTGGCAACTCAATATCATCTCCACATATGGGTATCTCAAGAAAATCAGCTAAACGGGTTGCATAAATTCCACCAAAGAAATATCCATTAACACTATTATTATGCAACCTACGTGCAACAATGGCCCCCAAGTTATATTGTCTATCTCCTAATACAGCACTCTTGAGAACACTAAGATCGGTAATGCACATGTGACATGCCTCGTCCTTACCGTTAATGCATCTACCTATAAAGAGAGCAAAATAATTTATGGCAGGGAAATGAATGCTCCCTATGGTAGCTTGCGTGATCTCCCTAGATTCCCCACAGTTATACTAGCAAGAAAGTCTTTATATTCAGATTTGAGAGGCTCACTAGCACTACCCCACTGAGGGAGTTTACAACCAGTATTAAAATCTTCTAAGTCCATGGTATAAGATTTATCATAAAGATCAAATAGGACAGTTTGAGAATTGCGTGATGATGTAAATTTAAACCTTCTCACAAATGAATCAGTTAAATAGAGATACTGACAGCACTTATCTGACTCGAAGCTCTCAAGATCAGCGTTATGCGCATATGCTTCAAATTCCTCCTTAATTCCTGCCTGGACCATGAAATTTTCTGACGGCCATTCACAAGGCCGCACTTGAGCTTCTCTTGGTAGTTCATGGTCCGGCTCATGTATTGCGGGCCTTGGTCCTTGCTTCCTTGAGGAACCACCTTGGTACATTTTCCTAAACATATTTCTTCCTCTGAAAAATTTCTGAAATTTTTAGTAACTCAAAAATAAAGTGAAGCAAACTCAACAAAATTGATAGCTACTACTCCCATAAGTGCCTAGAGGCCATATCATGCATTAAAACTACTTTTGACCACATAAATTTGACGTGCAAGCTCAAGAACAGGGTCACCTAAGCAGCAAAAAATTGCAATAAATAAAGCACTAGAACGAAACTAATTGGACTGGAGGAGTTACATACCAAAGAACAATCCCCCAAAGCAGTGTTGTGAATGGAGCTTTGAACAAGGAGATCGAAAATGGCAGCAAGATGAGCAAGAACTCGGGTTTGAGCTGGTAGATGATTTTTTCTGGAGGAAGACGAAGTGTGTGGGTGCAAGAATAAGTGGAGGGGACCCACGTGGGGTCCATGAGGCAGGGGGCGCGTCGAGGGGGTGGGCGCGCCCTCCACCCTAGTGGGCACGTGGTGGGTCCCCCTGGTGTGTTCTCAGTGCCATATATTCTCAAATATTATAGAAAAAACATATTAAATTTTAAAGGCATTTGGAGAACTTTTATTTTTGGGGTATTTTTTATTGCATGGGTAATTCAGAAAACAGACAGAAAATACTGTTTTTGCTTTATTTAATATAAATAATAGAAAGTAAAAAGGAGAGTATAGAAAGTTCTTCTTTCTAAATTCATCCATCTCATGCTCATCAAAAGGAATCCACTAACAAGGTTGATCAAGTCTTGTTAACAAACTCTTTTCGAATAACATGAAATCAGAGAATTTTTGAATAACACTAGGTTACCTCAACGGGGATATGCATGTCCCCAACAATAAGAATATCATATTTCTTCTTGACAGTAGGAAGAGGAAATTCAAAACCTCCAATAGTAATCGTTGAAAATTTTCCAATAGAATTGGTACTGTGGACTTGAGGTTGTTTCCTCGGAAAGTGTACCGTATGCTCATTACCATTAACATGAAAAGTGACATTGGCTTTGTTGCAATCAATAACAGCCCCTGCAGTATTCAAAAAGGGTCTAACAAGGATAATCGACATACTATCGTCCTCGGGAATATCAAGAATAACAAAGTCTGTTAAAATAGAATGTTTGCAACCACAACAGGCACATCCTCACAAATACCGATAGGTATATCAGTTGATTTATCAGCCATTTGCAAAGATATTTCAGTGGGTGTCAACTTATTCAAATCAAGTCTACGATATCAAGAGAGAGGCATAACACTAACACCGGCTCCAAGATCACATAAAGCAGTTTTAACATAGTTTCTTTTTAATAGAGCATGGTATAGTTGGTACTCCGGGATCTCCTAGTTTCTTTGGTATTCCACCCTTAAATGTGTAATTAGCAAGCATGGTGGAAATTTTAGCCTCCGATATCTTTCTTTTATTTGTAACAATATCTTTCATGTATTTAGCATAAGGGTTCATTTTAAGCATATCAGTCAAACGCATACGCAAAAATATAGGTCTAATCATTTCAGCAAAGTGCTCAAAATCCTCATCATCCTTTTTCTTGGATGGTTTAGGAGGAAAAGGCATGGGTTTCTGAACCCATGGTTCTCTTTCTTTACCGTGTTTCCTAGCAACGAAGTCTCTCTTATCATAACGTTGATTCTTTGATTGTGGGTTATCAAGATCAACAACATGTTCAATTTCTACATCATTATTATTGCAAGGTTGAGCATCATCATTGACATTATCACTAGGTTCATGTTCATTACCAGATTGTGTTTCAGCATCAGAAATAGAAATATCATTGGGATTCTCAGGTGTGTCAACAACAGGTTCACTAGAAGCATGCAAAGTCCTATCATTTTTATTTTTCTTCCTCTTAGAAGGACTAGGTGTATCAACATTGGCTCTCTGAGAATCTTGCTCAATTTTCTTGGGGTGGCCCTTAGGATGCAAAGGTTCCTGAGTCATTTTACCTCCTCTAGTCATAACTCTAACAACATTATAATTCTTCTTATTATTTAATTCATTGAGCAAATCATTCTGAGCCTTAAGTACTTGTTCTACTTGAGTGGTAACCATAGAAGCATGTTTACTAATAAGTTTAAGTTCACCTTTAACTCTAGACATATAATCACTCAAGTGTTCAAGCATATCAGCATTGCGTTTCAATTGTCTACCAACATGAGCATTAAAGTTTTCTTGTTTAACAATAAAATTATCAAACTCATCTAAGCATTGGCTAGCAGACTTATTATGAGGAATTTCACCTTCATCAAATCTATAGAGAGAATTTACCTTTACTACCTGTGTCGGGTTATCAAGACCATGTATTTCTTCAATAGGTGGTAAATTCTTAACATCTTCAGCTTTAATACCTTTTTCTTTCATAGATTTCTTTGTCTCTTTCATATCTTCAGGACTGAGAAATAAAATACCCCTTTTCTTCGGAGTTGGCTTAGGAGTTGGTTCAGGAAGTGTCCAATTATTTTCATTAGTCAACACATTATTCAATAGCAATTCAGCTTGATCGACAGTTCTTTCCCTGAAAACACAACCAACACAACTATCCAGGTAGTCTCTGGAAGCATCGGTTAGTCCATTATAAAAGATATCAAGTATTTCATTTTTCTTGAGGGGATGATCAGGCAAAGCATTAGGTAATTGGAGAAGCCTCCCCAAGCTTGTGGGAGACTCTCTTCTTCAATTTGCACAAAATTATATATTTCCCTTAAAGCAGCTTGTTTCTTATGAGCGGGGAAATATTTAGCAGAGAATTAATAAATCATATCCTGGGGACTACGCACACAACCAGGATCAAGAGAATTAAACCATGTTTTAGCATCACCTTTAATGAGAACAGAAATAACTTAAGGATAAAGTAATAGCGAGTTTTCTCATCATTAGTGAACAGGGTGGCTATATCATTTAATTTAGTAAGATGTGCCACAACAGTTTCAGATTCATAGCCATAGAAAGGATCAGATTCAACCAAAGTAATTAACTCGGGATCAACAGAGAAATCATAATCCTTATCAGTAATAAAGATAGGTGAAGTAGCGAAAGCAGGGTCATATTTCATTCTAGCATTCAAAGACTTTTCTTTAAGCTTAGCTAATAATTTCTTAAGATTAGATCTATCATTGCAAGCTAAGAAGTCTCTAGCAGTTTCTTCATCCATAACATAACCCTCACGCACAGCAGGCAATTCATATCTAGGGGGAGAATCTTCATCATCACTTTCATCAATATTATGAGTTTCAATAATTTCATTCTCTCTAACCCTAGCAAGTTGTTCATCAAGAAATTCACCTAGTGGCACAGTAGTACCAAGCATAGAAGTAGTTTCATCATAAGCATCATGCATAGCAGAAGTGGCATCATCAATAACATGCGACCTATCAGAATCAATAGCATGTGTAGGCGTCGCAAGTTTACTCAAAACAGAAGGTGAATCAAGTGCAGAGCTAGATGGCAGTTCCTTACCTCCCCTCATAGTTGAGGGAAAAATCTTGGTTCTTTGATCTTTCAAGTTCTTCATAGTGATAAGCAGATATAAATCCCAAGTGACTCAAAGAATAGAGCTATGCTCCCCGGCAACGACGCCATAAAATAGTCTTGATAACCCACAAGTATAGGGGATCGCAACAGTTTTTGAGGGTAGAGTATTCAACCCAAATTTATTGATTTGACACAAGGGGAGCCAAAGAATATTCTTAAGTATTAGCAGTTGAGTTGTCAATTCAACCACACCTGGAAACTTAATATCTGCAATAAAGTATTTAGTAGCAAAGTAATATGATAGTAGTGGTAAAAGTAACGGTAGCAGTTTTGGTTTTATAGTGATTGTAACAGTAGCAACGGAAAAGTAAATAAGCGAAGAACAATATATGAAAAGCTCGTAGGCAATGGGTCAATGATGGATAATTATGTCGAATGCGATCAATTATGCAACAGTTATAACATAGGGTGACACAGAACTAGCTCTAGTTCATCAATGTAATGTAGGCATGTATTCTGAATATAGTCATACATGCTTATGGAAACGAACTTGCATGATATCTTTTGTCCTACCCTCCCGTGGCAGCAGGGTCCTATTGGAAACTAAGGGATATTAAGGCCTCCTTTTAATAGAGTACCGAACTAAAGCATTAACACATAGTGAATACATGAACTCCTCAAACTATGGTCATCATCGGTAAGTATCCCGATTATTGTCACTTCGGGGTTAACGGATCATAACACATAATAGGTGACTATAGACTTGCAAGATAGGATCAAGAACTCACATATATTCATGAAAACATAATAGGTTCAGATGTGAAATCATGGCACTCGGGCCCAAGTGACAAGCATTAAGCATAGCAAAGTCATAGCAACATCAATCTCAGAACATAGTGGATACTAGGGATCAAACCCTAACAAAACTAACTCAATTACATGATAATCTCATCCAACCCATCACCGCCCAGCAAGCCTATGATGTAATTACTCACGCACGACAGTGAGCATCATGAAATTGGTGATGGAGGAAGATTGATGATGACGATGGCGACGGATTCCCCTCTCCGGAACCCCGAACGGACTCCATATCAGCCCTCCCGAGAGAGATTAGGGCTTGGCGGCGGCTCCATATCGTAAAACGCAATGAATCCTTCTTTCTGATTTTTTTCTCCTCGAACACGAATATATAGAGTTGGAGTTGAGGTCGGAGGAGCACCAGGGGGCCCATGAGGCAGGGGGCACGCCCAGGGTGGGTAGGCGCGCCCCCACCCTCCTGGATGGGGTGTGGGCCCCTGGTCTTGATTCTTTCGCCAGTATTTTTATATATTCCAAAAAATATCTCCGTTGATTTTCAGGTCATTCCAAGAACTTTTATTTCTGCACAAAAATAACACGATGGCAATTCTACTGAAAACAGAGTCAGTCCGGGTTAGTTCCATTCAAATCATGCAAATTAGAGTCCAAAACAAGGGCAAAAGTGTTTGGAAAAGTAGATACGACGGAGACGTATCATAGGCCAGACTAAACTGATAATTCAAAGAGATGTGCAAAGATATCAAATCATGCATATAAGAATTCAGAAAAGAACCAAATATTGTTCATAGATAATCTTGATCATAAACCCACAATTCGTGGGATCTCGGCAAACACACTGCAAAAAGTATTACATCGAATAGATGTCCAGGAACATCGAGGAGAACTTTGTATTGAGAACCAAAGAGAGAGAGAAAAAGCCATATAGCTAATAACTATGGACCTGAAGGTCTATGGTAAACTACTCACACATCATCGGAGAGGCTATGGTGTTGATGTAGAAGCCCTCCGTGATCGAACCCCCCTCCGGCAGATCGCCGAAAAAGGCCCCAAGATGGGATCTCATGGGTACAGAAAGTTGTGGTGGTGGAAAAGTGGTTTCGTGGCTCCCCTGGATGTTTTCAGGGTATAAGAGTATATATAGGCAAAAGAAGTAGGTCGGTGGAGCAATGAGGGGCCCACGAGGGTGGGGGCACGCCTACCCCCCTGGGCGCACCCTCCTGCCTCGTGGCCGCCTCGTTGCGTCTCTGACTTCCACTCCAAGTCTCCTGGATTGCGTTTGTTCCAAGAAAGATCCTCGCGAAGGTTTCGTTCCGTTTGATATTCCTTTTCCACGAAACACTAAAATAGGCAAAAAAAACCAATTTGCACTGGGCCTTCGGTTAATAGGTTAGTCCCAAAAATAATATAAAAGTGCATATTAAAGACCATTAAACATCCAAAATAGATAATATAATATCATGGAACAATCAAAAATTATAGATACGTTGGAGACGTATCAAGAGCTGCGGCTGTAGAGGCAGCAGCGATTTGAGGTCTGCTTGGGGGTGGCTCGAGTGTGGCCATGGCAGAAGAGGAGTCGAGGCCCGGCGCGGCTCGGAGGCCTACAGCGGTGATGCGACCAAGCGCGGGAGCGGCAGCGGCAGGTGACTCAATGGCGGCTGGTGGCTTACAGTCTGTAGCAGGTGAAGGCAGCATGGGGTCGGTTTGACCCAGAGGCAGCGTGGCAAGGCCGATGCAGAGCTGGCCCGGGGTGGCGCAAGAGGCCAAGCACTGTGCAAGCAGCGATAGCAGAGTCCAGGTCATGGTCGATCTGACCAATCCACATCCAGGCCACTTGAAGAGGGCAACTCGCGGTGGTGACTTGGTGCAAAGGTGATACCGAGGCGACGGCGGGAACGGCTCCGGACAGAGGCGACTCGGCGCCTGACCGAATAGAATTCGTGTTAGCATGGGCGGGCATAACCAATGGGCATGACCCGACCGAGCGGAGAACAAAATCCGCAGGCAAGACAGAGTGGGTACAACCGGTGAGACCAAAAACAGAGCCGGCACGAGGTGGCGCCGAAAATCATTATGGAGGCGGATGATTTTTGTCTCAGCCCGCAAGGTGGCCACTGTAGCAGATATCGACTTGTCCTCGGGTTCGAAGGATCGCCACGTCATCTTCGAGAGCAACCCTAATTTCTTTTGAACTTAAATCTCACATATTGCAATTCTAGACCGATGATCTTCAAGCTGATGTAGATCCTCTCAAACCGGCTATTCTTCATCCAAAAAAATTGTGAACTTCTTGATCCCTTGGAGAAATCCCTTCAAGAACTCAACACCACCGTGCGCAGCCCCACGGTGAGTGCCAACTCTTGTGGATTTGTCACGGCAGATGTCCTTAGTGTCAGGACTTAGTCGCAAGGCTAACACATCTACATGGTAGCCTATGAGGTGTTGAGTGTGACGACAGACGCGAGGTTTTTACCCAGGTTCGGCCCCTCACAGTGGAGGTAAAAGCCTACATCCTGCTTCATTGACATTGATGATGATGAACATGATTATAAGGGTGCTTTATCAACTGAGCTATAGACTTGTTTGTCTAAACCCTAATATGTCCAACTCGTGGGACTTGTCCCTCTTGGGGTGCCCTACCCCTCCTTATATATGTTGAAGGGGCGGCTTACATTAAGAGTCCTAGTAGGATTAGGATTACTCTATTACAAGTGGAGTCCTAGTCTTCCTTCCTTTGTAAGGGAATATTCCTTATGGATTCCTCTTAAGCCGGCCCACCATAATACAAGCCGGTCTTCCATGAACCGCCTTCTGGGCCTCCGGGTCTTGTCGCTCCTCTGACCCGCCTGCCGGGTCACCAATGAGTCACCTGGCTTCGGCCGGGTCATCAGTGAGTGGAGAGATCCGTGCGGGTCACTTAGTGAGTCACCAAGTCAGGGCGGGTCACCAGTGAGTCGCCAAGTCCGGCTGGGTCATATATCCGGCCGGGTTACACCGCGGGGTATATTCCCGACAATAGCATTAAACTTTTGGATCCAAATCAGTCCCTTAGGAAGTAGCGCATAAACTAGGGTTTAGCTTCTGTCACTCTCGCAACCCATCATCTAATAACTACTCCATAATGCATTCCCTTAGGCCCTAATAAGGTGAAGTGCCATGTAGTCGGTGTTCACATGACACCACTAAGGGAATCACAACATACATACCATCAAAATATCGAACACATATCGAATTCACATCACTACTTGCAACAAGATTTCTCAAGTGACCTCAAGAACAAAAGTAACTACTCACAAATGATAATCATTCTCAATATCAGAGGGGTATTAAATAGCATAATGGATCTGAACATATAATCTCCACCAAATAAACCATATAGTAATCAACAACAAGGTGTAATCAACACTACTAGTCACCCACAAGCACAAATCTAAGGTTTAGGTACAAATATTGAACACAAGAGATGACCTAGGGTTTGAGAGGTGATAACCCACAAGTATAGGGGACCACAACAGTTTTCGAGGGTAGAGTATTCAACCCTAATTTACACATTCGACACAAGGGGAGCCAAAGAATATTTGCAAGTATTAGCAACTGAGTTGTCAATTCAATCACACCTGGAGATTAATTATCTACAGCAAAGTGATCAGTAGCATAGTAATATGATAGCTTTTATAGTAGTGGTAGCAGCAACAGCAACGGTAACAATGATAGTAATAGTTTTGTAGGAGTGACAATAGTAGTAGCAAAATTAGTAACTTAGCAAGATCAATATGTAGGAAAATTGTAGGCATTGCATCGGCGATTTGTTGGATGATATTCATCATATAACAGTCATAACCTAGGGCGATATGACACTAGCTCCGGTTCATAAATATAATGTACGCATGTATTCCATAAATAGTCATACATGCTTATGGAAAGAACTTGCCTGACATATTTTATCCTACCCTCCCGTGGCAGCGGGGTCCTATTGGAAACTAAGAGATACTAAGGCCTCCTTTTAATAGAGAACCGGAACAAAGCATTAACACACGGTGAATACATGAACTCCTCAAACTATGTTCATCACCGGGAAGTATCCTGACTATTGTCACTCCGGCATTGCCGGATCATAACACATAGTAGGTGACTATAACTTGCAAGATTGGATCTAGAACGTACATATAATGATGATAACATAAACGGTTCAGATCTGAAATCATGGCACCCGGGCCCAAAATGACAAGCATTAAGCATAGCAAAGTCATAGCAACATCAATCTCAGAACATAGTGGATACTAGTAATCTCATCCAACTCCTCACCGATGAGCAAGCCTACGAAGGAATTACTCACTCCCGTGGAGAGAACCATGGAATTGGCGATGGAGGAGGGTTGGTGATGACGAAGACCAAAGATTCCCCTCTCCGGAGCCCCAAACGGACTCCAGATCTGGCCTCCCAATGAAGAACAAGAGGTGATGACGGCTCTGTCTTGTGAAACACGATAATTCTTCCTCCCTCATTTTTATGTAAATATGTGATTTTATAGCATCGGTTTCAGGGTCTGCGGGGCCACCAGGTGGGGACAACCCACCTGGGCGCGCTTGGAGGGCGCGCGCCCTGATGGGTTGTGCCCACCCAGGTGCCCCCTCCGGTGGTTCTTGGGTCCAGAAATTCTCTTTTATTGAATAACAAATCATCGCAAAGTTTCGTTTCGATCCGAGAACTTTTATTTCTGCACAAAGACAACACCATGGTAGTTCTGCTGAAAATAGCGTCAGTCCGGGTTAGTTTCATTCAAATAATGCAAATTAGAGTCCTCAACAAGAGGAAAAGTGTTAGCAAAAGTAGATACAGTGGAGACGTATCAACTCCCCAAGCTTAAACCTTTTCTTGTCCACAAGCAATTCAATTGCTAAATTAAAAGTGAAAAATAAAAACTTTTACGAACTCTTTTGCACTTGTTTGCATAAATAAGCTTAAACAACACCCAAGTTTTCAGCCAAGATTGTAACTAACCATGTCAACAATAACTCTTAAAAATTATATTAACTGTTATAAATGACATAATTACCTAGCGAGCAATAATAAGACAACTCAAATATCAACACTTTGTCAAAACAACTATGATATAATATGACAACAGTGGTATCTCGCTAGCCCTTTCTGAGACCGCAAAACATAAATGCAGAGCACCTCCAAAGTTCAAGCAGCGACTAAACATTGTAATTCATGGTAGAAAAGATCCAGTCATGATGCACCCAACATTAGCTACACACAATGCATGAGCATGACAATAGTGCTCTCAGGTTCTAGCGCTTATTTGAGAAGGTGATGACACAACATAAAAGTAAATAGATAGTACCTTCACAGAGGGAAGCAGTGATTTGCAGCGGTGCCAGAGCTCAAGTTTTTAAAGCAGAGGTAAATGAAATTTTGAGAAATGTACCCTTCTTGTTTAGTTCGCGACCATCAGTTATCAATATCTTCCATGCTAAACACATTAGTGGTGGTTCCCAAGCGATAACGTAAAGGTAATTACTCCATAGGAGTTTTTGTTTGATTATTTGTAAGCTCTTTTCTATTTTGCAGTTTGGGACTGGGAATCCCTATTACCGCCCCTCTCATGCAAGGACAAGTGAATAAACACTCGTCATGAGAACAACCGGCTTAGCATGGAAGATACTGACTACCTCCAGTCGCTCTATGAACAACCCAGGCACACAAAAAGGATATTTATTTGAAGTTTTTAGAGGTGGGACATGCAAATTGACTTAGGAAGGTTGGGTAATACCGCATATAGGTAGATATTGTGGACTCATCTGGAATAACCTGGGTTTAAGTTTTTGATGCACAAGTAGAATTCCCACTTAGTACAGGTGAAGGCTAGCAAATAGGTTGAGAAGCGACCAGCTAGAGAGCGAAAACAGTCATGAACGTGCATTATGCATAAGTAACATTGGATACTAGCATGAGTAGGATATGGACACCATGAACATAAATATCATAGAAGCTCTGTTGGTTTTGATTCAACTACATGCATGAACATGTGCCAAGTCAAGCCACTCAAACATTCCGAAGAGGATACCATATCATCATACTACATCACAATCATTTTAACGCAATGTTGACATGCAAGATAAATCATTATCCACTCCTAGCTACTTATGCATGGCATGAGAAACTATAATCTCTAATTGTCATTGAAAACAAGTTTGATCATAATAGGCTGAATCATGGATACTAGGTTAAACATATTTACAGAAACAGAACAAGTCAAGTTCATACCCGTTTCTCTCTACCATTCCCAGTTCATCAAATATCATCATTATTGCCTTTGATTTGCATGACCGAATGATGTGAAAATAATAATAGTGCAAGAGTGTCATGGACTAAGCTGGAATATGCAAACATTTTATTCAAAAGGAGAAGACAAGGTAATATGGGCTCTTTGTTAGATCAACAATAATGCATATGAGAGCCACTCAACATTTTCATCGTGGTCTTCTCCTCGGTCTGACTCAATAAAAAGAAAAGAAATTCAGAGAAACACACCGAAATATTTTTGGAGTTTTCTGCTTTTCTGGAAGAAAGCAAATTAAAGAAAGAAAAACAAAAACGAGAAAAACTATTTACATGGGAAAGCTCCCAACAAGTACAAGAAGAATAAGGAAATATTTTTGAGTTTTCTTTTTAGATACTATAGCTAACTACACTAGAGAGAAAAATAAAAAAGAAGCAAGAAATATTTTTGTATTTTCTCAAAGTTTTTCAAACATACAAGAAGAAAGCGAGAAAATAAATTTAGCATGGATAATCAATGAAAGAGTGTGGGCACCGATAACTGAAATGAAATGTGTGAACATGAATGTAATGTTGGTGGAAATACGTACTCCGGATTAAGGTTTTGATGCACAAGTAGAATTCCCACTTAGTACAGGTGAAGGCTAGCAAATAGGTTGAGAAGCGACCAGCTAGAGAGCGAAAAGGTCATGAACATGCATTATGCATAAGTAACATTGGATACTAGCATGAGTAGGATATGGACACCATGAACATAAATATCATAGAGGCTCTATTGGTTTTGATTCAACTACATGCATGAACATGTGCCAAGTCAAGCCACTCAAACATTCCGAAGAGGATACCATATCATCATACTACATCACAATCATTTTAACGCAATGTTGACATCCAAGATAAATAGTTATCCACTCCCATCTACTTATGCATGGCATGAGAAACTATAATCTCTAATTGTCATTGAAAACAAGTTTGATCATAATAGGCTGAATCATGGATACTAGGTTAAACATATTTACAGAAACAGAACAAGTCGAGGTCATACCCGTTTCTCTCTGCCATTCACAGTTCATCAAATATCATCATTATTGCCTTTGATTTGCATGACCGAATGATGTGAAAATAATAATAGTGCAAGAGTGTCATGGACTAAGCTGGAATCTGCAAACATTTTATTCAAAACGAGAAGACAAGGTAATATGGGCTCTTTGTTAGATCAACAATAATGCATATGAGAGCCACTCAACATTTTCATCGTGGTCTTCTCCTCGGTCTGACTCAATAAAAAGAAAAGAGATTAAGAGAAACACACTGAAATATTTTTGGAGTTTCTGGCTTTTCTGGAAGAAAGCAAATTAAAGAAAGAAAAACAAAAACGAGAAAAACTATTTACATGGGAAAGCTCCCAACAAGTACAAGAAGAACAAGGAAATATTTTTGAGTTTTCTTTTTAGATACTATAGCTAACTACACTAGAAAGAAAAATAAAAAAGAAGCAAGAAATATTTTTGTATTTTCTCAAAGTTTTTCAAACACACAAGAAGAAAGCGAGAAAATAAATTTAGCATGGATAATACAATGGAAGAGTGTGGGCACCGATAACTGAAATGAAATGTGTGAACATGAATATAATGTTGGTGGAAATATGTACTCCGGTTTAAGTTTTAAATGCACAAGTAGAATTCCCACTTAGTACAGGTGAAGGCTAGCAAATAGGTTGAGAAGCGACCAGCTAGAGAGCGAAAACGGTCACGAACATGCATTATGCATAAGTAACATTGGATACTAGCATGAGTAGGATATGGACACCATGAACATAAATATCATAGAGGCTCTGTTGGTTTTGATTCAACTACATGCATGAACATGTGCCAAGTCAAGCCACTCAAACATTCCGAAGAGGATACCATATGATCATACTACATCACAATCATTTTAACGCAATGTTGACATCCAAGATAAATCATTATCCACTCCTAGCTACTTATGCATGGCATGAGAAACTATAATCTCTAATTGTCATTGAAAACAAGTTTGATCATAATAGGCTGAATCATGGATACTAGGTTAAACATATTTACAGAAACAGAACAAGTCGAGTTCATACCCGTTTCTCTCTGCCATTCACAGTTCATCAAATATCATCATTATTGCCTTTGATTTGCATGACCGAATGATGTGAAAATAATAATAGTGCTAGAGTGTCATGGACTAAGCTGGAATCTGCAAACATTTTATTCAAAAGGAGAAGACAAGGTAATATGGGCTCTTTGTTAGATCAACAATAATGCATATGAGAGCCACTCAACATTTTCATCATGGTCTTCTCCTCGGTCTGACTCAATAAAAAGAAATTAAATTCAGAGAAACACACTGAAATATTTTTGGAGTTTTTGGCTTTTTTGGAAGAAAGCAAGTTAAAGAAAGAAAAACAAAAACGAGAAAAACTATTTACATGGGAAAGCTCCCAACAAGTACAAGAAGAATAAGGAAATATTTTTTAGTTTTCTTTTTAGATACTATAGCAAACTACACTAGAAAGAAAAATAAAAAAGAAGCAAGAAATATTTTTGTATTTTCTCAAAGTTTTTCAAACACACAAGAAGAAAGCGAGAAAATAAATTTAGCATGGATAATACAATGAAAGAGTGTGGGCACCGATAACTGAAATGAAATGTGTGAACATGAATATAATGTTGGTGGAAATACGTACTCCGGTTTAAGTTTTTGATGCACAAGTAGAATTCCCATTTAGTACAGGTGAAGGCTAGCAAATAGGTTGAGAAGCGACCAGCTAGAGAGCGAAAACGGTCATGAACATGCATTATGCATAAGTAACATTGGATACTAGCATGAGTAGGATATGGACACCATGAACATAAATATCATAGAGGCTCTGTTGGTTTTCATTCAACTACATGCATGAACATGTGCCAAGTCAAGCCATTCAAACATTCCGAAGAGGATACCATATCATCATACTACATCACAATCATTTTAACGCAATGTTGACATCCAAGATAAATTATTATCCACTCCTAGCTACTTATGCATGGCATGAGAAACTATAATCTTTAATTGTCATTGAAAACAAGTTTGATCATAATAGGCTGAATCATGGATACTAGGTTAAACATATTTACAGAAACAGAACAAGTCGAGTTCATACCCGTTTCTCTCTGCCATTCACAGTTCATCAAATATCATCATTATTGCCTTTGATTTGCATGACCGAATGATGTGAAAATAATAATAGTGCTAGAGTGTCATGGACTAAGCTGGAATCTGCAAACATTTTATTCAAAACGAGAAGACAAGGTAATATGGGCTCTTTGTTAGATCAACAATAATGCATATGAGAGCCACTCAACATTTTCATCGTGGTCTTCTCCTTGGTCTGACTCAATAAAAAGAAAAGAAATTCAGAGAAACACACTGAAATATTTTTGGATTTTTTGGCTTTTCTGGAAGAAAGCAAATTAAAGAAAGAAAAACAAAAACGAGAAAAACTATTTACATGGGAAAGCTCCCAACAAGTACAAGAAGAATAAGGAAATATTTTTGAGTTTTATTTTTAGATACTATAGCTAACTACACTAGAAAGAAAAATAAAAAAGAAGCAAGAAATATTTTTGTATTTTCTCAAAGTCTTTCAAACACACAAGAAGAAAGCGAGAAAATAAATTTAGCATGGATAATACAATGAAAGAGTGTGGGCACCGATAACTGAAATGAAATGTGTGAGCATAAATGTAATGTTGGTGGAAATACGTACTCCCCCAAGCTTAGGATTTTGGCCTAACTTGGTAATCAGTCAGTAACCTGCATAATGATTGGAGTGATAGCTCACGGAGGCTCTCAGTGCAGATGCTTGAGTCTGCCGCGCAGCCACAACTGTTGCGTTATGAGCTCGGGCCTCGCTCTAAGAGTAAAATATCTTCCCTTACTGTGAACATCAAAGAGAGCAGATGCAGGCAAATATGTGTCCACAATGGAACTTTTATTAATTAGTGGGTTATAAGTGAAATTATGGGGTTCACCACTAAGGATCTTATGACGTTTCATAGCATCAAAGTCTAAGTACTGCGTGCGTAAAATAGGGTCATAAGGCAAAGGTGAAACACCCAGCTCTCTTGCTAAGTGTGTGGCATAAATCCCACCATAAAAATATCCACTACCAGCGTTATGTTTCAATCTACGTGCAACAATAGCTCCAAGGTTATAACTTTTGTCACCGGTGAGAGCGGTGTGTATGAGGCTCAAGTCTGGAGCACATTGTACTACAATCTTGTTTACCTACAATACATTTTTCATTAAATAAAGAAAAGTACTGGATTGAGGGAAAATGAATGCTCTTTATTCTACACTACGTCACTCCCCTAGTCTCACCATAGCAAAAGACTAGTCAAGAATATCTCAAACTCAGATCTTGGTGGTTCGTCAAGCAAACCCCAGAATGGGATTTTGCAGCAATAGGCAAATCTCTCTAGAGATATGGTAAATGAATTTTCATACAGTTTAAATGACACCCTAGACTCACGGGGATGGAATTTAAATCCTTTGGTAAATGATTCAGTGAGAGTGAGGTGTTGGTTGCACTTTTATGGAATGTAGGGACCGAGCTCGGCATTGTGAACATATTGCTAAAATTCTTCCTTAATGCCCACACGCACCATATAATCGTTGCATGGCCATAAGCATGTTTTGGTGGCGGCATCTCGTATGGAACTTTCACTTGATTCAACATAATACCTACGAGCGGAGCTGCTACTAGAAGATGCCTTTGAGGATCTCCTCGAAAAACTCCTTCCAAAGAGGTTCATCATATTCACGTACAATTTTCTGAAAAAAATTGGGTCACAAAAATTTGTTAACAAAACTTTACAAGATTGGTAGCAACAACTCCTAAGGATGCATAGAGGCCATAGCAAGCATTCCAACTACTCAGAACTCTAAGAATTCAACATGCAAGCTCATCTACAGCAGCACCAAGAGTAGCTAATTATTCAAAATACAATCTACTAAAGCAAAAACTAATTGGACCAACGGAGGAGTCACATACCAAGCAACAATCCCCCGAAATAGTTTCGGAAACAGAGCTTCGAGCAAAGAGATCGAAATCCGCGGGTTCGGGAGCAAGAACATGAGAGAGAGAGAGAGAGAGAAATGGAGATTTTTTTTCTGGAGGTAGGTGGTGATGTGGGATGAAGAGATAAGTGAGGGGGGGCATGTGGGGACCACAACCCACAAGGATGCGCCTGGGGGTCCTGGCGCGCCAATGTGGGTTGTGCCCACCTGGTGCACCTCCCTCTGATGTTATTTGCACCACAAATTATTAAATATTCAGAAAAAATCGTATTAAATTTTCAGAGCATTCTAAGAAATTTTATTTTTGGGTCATTTTTTATTGCACGGGAAATTCAAAAAACAGGCAAAACATGGCATTTTATTTTATTTAACTAATAAAAACAGAAGACAAAAGGTAGGGACAGAAGGTAGTTCTCACTAAATTCATCAACTTCATACCTCTAAAAAATGATCAATTAATAAGGTTGATCTAGTCTTATTAACAACCACTTTCTATTATAATGAAACCGAAGAACTTCCGTAAATCACTAAGTTACCTCAACGGGGATATGAATGTCCCCAACAATAAGCATTACATATTTTTTTTAACAGTAGGTAGAGGTAGTTGATAACTTCCAGTAGTTATTGTCGGAGATTTTTCAATAACATTAATACAATTCACTTGGAATTGCTTCTTCGGAAAGTGCACCATATGCTCATTACCATTGATATGAAAAGTGGCCTTGCTTTTGTTGCAATCAATAACAACCCCTGCAGTATTCAAGAAGGGTCTACCAAGGATAATCGACATGTTGTCATCCTCGGGCATCTCAAGTATAACAAAGTCAGTCAAAATAGTAACATTAGCAATAACAACGGGCGCATCCTCACAAATACCGATAGGTATGGCAGTTGATTTGTCAGCCATTTGCGAAGATATTTCAGTAGGTGTGAGTTTATTCAAATCAAGTATTTTGTATAAAGAGAAACGCATAATACTAACACCAGCTCCCAAATCACATAAAGTAGTTTTTCACATAATTTCTTTTTATGGAGCAAGGTATAGTTGGTATTCCCGGATCTCCGAGTTTTTTAGATACTCCGTCTTTAAAAGTATAATTATCAAGCATGGTGGAGATTTCATCTTCCAGTATTTTTCTCTTATTGGTGATGATTTCCTTCATGTACTTCGCATAAGGAGGCATATTTAAGACATCAGTCAAGCGAGTACGCAAAAAGACTGGCCTCAACATTTCAGCAAAGATTTCAAATTCTTCATTGTAACACCCTCGATGCGACTATATCTCCCACGTGTCGAGGCACGACTTAGAGGCATAACCGCATTGAAGGCATATGTCGCAAGTTAGGCAATCTTCACAACATCCCATGTAATATAGATAATAAAAGGGAAGATAACATAGTTGGCTTACACTCGCCACGTCAACCAAGTACATAAATAATATTACATCATCCAAACACTCATGGCCCGACTACGGCGCCAAAATAAAAGATAACCCAACATGCGACACGGTCCCGATCACCCCCAACTGGGCACCACTACTGATCATCAGGAAAGGAAACATAGTATCATTGAGAGTCTTCGTCGAACTCCCACTTGAGCTCGAGCGCGTCACCTGGAGCGGAATCATCAGGCCCTGCATCTGGTGTAATAGTAATCTGTGAGCCACAGGGACTCAGCAATTTCGCACCCTCGTGATCAAGACTATTTAAGCTTATAGGTAAGGTAAGGTAAATATGTGGAGCTGCAGCAAGCGGCTAGCAAATATGGTGGCTATCCTGTTCGCAAAAGAGAGGGAGAAGAGGAGGCAAAGCGCGAGCGAGAAACTAGAGAGCAACCTGCGCAAGCATTACTCCAACACCGTGTCCACTTCCCGGACTCCGCCAAGAAGAGGCCATCACGGTAACACACTCAGTTGATTCATTTTAATTAAGTTAAGGTTCAAGTTATCTACAACCGGACATTAACAAATTCCCATCTGCCCATAATCGCGAGCACGGCTTTCGAAAGTTCAAATCCCTGCATGGGAGTCCCAACCTAGCCCATGACAAGCTCTCACGGTCAACGAAGGAATAGACCTCCTCCTGAGACGTTCCGATAAGACTCGGTACCTCGGTTCTTCAAGACACTTCGACGGGTTAAAACAAGACCAGCAACACCGCCCGAATGTGCCGACAAATCCCGATAGGAGCTGCACATATCTCGTTCTCAGGGCACACTCATATTGTCCAAACTTCTGGTAGGCCAGCCCAGAGTTGCCCCTGGTGGCCACCGGCGGCTGACGAGGTGGACCAACACTCAGAGGAGCACTGGCCCGAGGGGGGGGGGTTAAAATAAGATGACCCTCGGGCTCCGGAAACCCAAGGGAAAAAGAGGCTAGGTGGAAAATGGTAAAACCAAGATTGGGCATTGCTGGAAAAGCTTTAATCAAGGCAAACTATCAAGGGGTTCCCATTATAACCTAACCGCATAAGGAACGCAAAATCCGGGAACATAACACCGATATGACGGAAACTAGGGCGGCAAGAGTGGAACAAAACACTAGGCGAGAGGCCGAGCCTTCCACCCTTTACCAAGTATATAGATGCATTAAGATAACAAGATAATATAATGATATCCCAACAAGTAAATAAATGTCCCAACAACGAACGGCCTCCAATCTTCTCCTGCAACTAGCAACGCTATAAGAGGGGCTGAGCAAAGTGGTAACATAGCCAATCAACGGTTTGCTAGGACATGGTGGGTTAGAGGTTTGACATGGCAATTTGGGAGGCTTGAAAGCAAGTGGTAGGCATTGTAGCATTGGCATAGCAAAAGAGCGAGCATCTAGCAAAGCAAAGATAGTAGTGATTTCGAGGGTATGATCATCTTGCCTGCAAAGTTGTCAGAGTTGACTGGATCCTCGAAATCAAACTCAACGGGCTCCTCGTTAGCAAACTCGTCTCCCGGCTCTACCCAAACAAGACAAACAAGCAACAAGGACACAATCAACCATGTGCAAGGATCAAACAATATAATGCAAGGATGGTATGCTATGCGGGATGCGATGTGGGATGCATATGCAAGATTTGACAAGGGATGCATGAACCTGGCCTCAACTTGGGAATCCAAGTGTGCCACTGGAAAGATGAGATGAAATCACTTTAAAACGATATAAAGAACGCCGGAAACGGAGTTACGGTTTGGAAATGGCACGCAATTCAAATATGACCACGTTCTGCGATTTACAGCAAGTAGCCATCTAAATGCAAAGAGATGAACAAGCTACAGCACCCAAACATGGCAACAAAATACATGGCAGGGATGCATTCAAGATGCTTAACAAAAGTCTGGCACTGAGCTACGGTCAATTCATCCATTATCAGGTTCAAACAAGCATGGCAAAAATGCATATGGTAAACAGATTTCAGACTTAGTGAAATTAACACTTGTCTGGAATTTTAGATCAGGTAGCACATTTCGGAGCAACAAAACTACATGCTACAAGGCCTGAACATGGCAAAGTAAAGCATGGCATGGAGCTACTCAAAGAGCTTAACAAAAGTCCCTTAGTGACCTTGAGCCAAAAGGGATCAGAAAATACAATTGCAAGCATGTGAACATGGCAAAAACATAATCAGTTCTCAGACTTAGTGAAAACTGGAGCATGCTGAAAACAGATATCAAGTAGGCATGTTTACGAGCTCGATGCACTCACTACGGAGCAAGTCATGATAAAATAAGCATGCACTCATCAAGAATACACAAAATACTAGCTATACATGGCAGGAACAATAACATAGCATGCACGGATCAACTACAACATCCTCGGCAAAATCGCTACAAGTAGAAACTCTGCCCAGATTCACGAAGTAGCAAAAATAGAGCTCGATTGACTCAAGCTAGGATGCTCCATAATTGCAAACAAAGACATGGATGGATATAACACTACAATATTAACAAAACATCCTTACCGATCATCCTCACAAGAGGCACGGATCACTAGGAAACAACATGAACATATGGCAACATGAGATAAACAGATCAAGGACTTAGTGGAAATGCTAAGTCCCTGAAATCAGCATTACCAAGTGCCTCACTTTGCAAGCTTGTGCTAGTCACCACACACATCACAAAAATACATGGGTTGCACCTCTGGAAAGATGGCAAAACCCTTAACAAAACATATGTAGAGCTCAGGGGCATATCATGCACACAATAATCATGGCAAAAATGACAAATATCTAAATGGAGTAGCAGATCTGACAATTATCTCAAGTAGCACTCTTCTAACAGCATTTCAGGCATCAAGATGAACTCAAATGAAAATGACGCAATGGGATGAAATGATGTACTCTCTGAGATGAACATTTTGATATGCTATATGCACAAATCGGATCTACGATGAGAGAGTTATGACATGCCAAAGTTTGCAAATATTTAGGGTTCGGGGATGAAAAAGTCAACCGTCTCAAATCTGGTTCTAGATCTGGCGCGTATACTGTTCACCAGAGCACGGACTTCGAGGCACCGCCGAAGATGGACTTGACAGCCGACGATTGCCGGAGCTGCGGAGGCCGGCGGAGGGACGCGGGCGCCGGTGGCCGGGGCGGCGGGCGCCGGTGATGGAGGCCGCGGTGGCCGGCGAGCAAGGAGCGGCGGAGGACGGCGGTCGCCGGCGAGGGGCGGCCGCGACGGAGGTCGCCGGCATCGGTGTCTACAGCGGCCGGAGCGGCGGAGTAGCAGGGCGGCTCGGGTGGCGCACGACCGCGCGGGGGGAGGAGGAAGACCCGGGCGGCGGCGGACGATGGGTTCGCGGGGGCCCGACTTGGGCCTCCCGATCCGGAGCGGTGGGAGGCGGTGCAGGGGGCCACGTGGCAGATCCTGAGTGGTGGCGGCGATGTGTCCGGCGGCCGGCGGACGTGTCCGGCCGCGCGGAGAGGAGCGGGGCTAGGGTTAGGGGTGGAATGACCCGAAAATTACGGGGGAGATGCTATTTTATAGGTAGAGGGAGCTAGGAGAGTCCAAATGAGGTGCGGTTTTCGGCCACGCGATCGTGATGGAACGCTCTAGATGATGGAGAGGGTTTAGGTGGGTTTTGGGCCAAATTGGAGGGGTGTTGGGCTGCAACACACACGAGGCCTTTTCGGTCCCTCGGTTAACCGTTGGAGTATCAAACGAAGTCCAAATGATACGAAACTTGACAGGCGGTCTACCGGTAGTAAACCAAGGCCGCTTGGCAAGTCTCGGTCCAATCCAGAAATGTTTAATCCCCACACACAAAAGAAAGCTAGAAATGACCACCGGAGGAGAACGAAGCACCGGAATGCAAAACGGACAATGGGGAAAATGCTCGAATGCATGAGATGAACACGTATGCAAATGCAATGCACATGATGACATGATATGAGATGCATGACAACGATAACAACACATGGAGACAAAGACCCGAACCTGAGAAAATAAAATAACTTAACGCCGGAAATGGCAAGAATTGGAGCACAAATTGGGTAAGTCATATCCAGGGTGTTACAACACTCCACCACTACGAAAGGATCTCGTCCCGAGATCTAGGACTGAAAGAACGCCGGGTATTCAGAACGGAGTTGATCCTCGCGTTCCCAGGTAGCTTCACGGTCGGAATGGTGTGACCACTTGACTTTTAGGAATTTGATTGACTTGTTGCGAGTCTTGCGTTCAGTCTCTTCGAGAATAGCAATGGGGTGCTCACGATAGGAGAGATCTCCTTGGAGCTCAATGTCCTCGAAGTTGACGGTGCGGTCAGGAGTCTTGAAGCACTTTCGGAGCTGAGAGACATGGAACACGTCATGAACATTTGCAAAGTTTGAAGGAAGCTCGAGTTGATAGGCGAGATCGCCTCGCTTGCTGACAATCTTGAAAGGTCCCACGTATCTGGGGGCAAGCTTCCCTTTGATACCGAAGCGACGAGTACCTTTCATAGGAGAGACGCGGAGGTAAACATGATCTCCGATCTCGAAAGCCAAATCACGGTGCTTACTATCATAGTAGCTCTTCTGGCGGGATTGGGCTGCTTTGAGGTTATCTCGAATGACTTTGCACATTTCCTCTGCCTCTGTGATTAAGTCATTACCCAAAATCTGACGTTCGCCGGTTTCAGACCAGTTGAGAGGGGTACGGCACTTCCTGCCATACAGAATTTCAAATGGGGCCTTGCCCGAACTTGCTTGAAAACTGTTCTTGTAGAAGAATTCAGCATATGGAAGACAATCCTCCCACTTCATGCCGAAGGAGATCACACAAGCCCTGAGCATATCTTCAAGAATCTGGTTGACATGCTCGACTTGACCGCTAGTTTGAGGATGGAAAGTTGTGCTAAAGCGGATGTTGGTGCCCATGGCCTTCTGAAAAGAATCCCAAAACTTGGAGGTAAAGATGCTGCCACGGTCTGAAGAGATCACCTGTGGAATACCATTGAGAGAGACAATTCGAGAGGTATAGAGTTCCGCCAATTGAGCTGCAGTGATCGACTCTTTGATAGGAAGAAAGTGAGCCACTTTGGTGAGTTTGTCGATGACAACGAATATAGCATCATTGCCACGCTTGGACTTTGGAAACCCAGTCACGAAGTCCATCTCAATGTGGTCAAACTTCCATTCTGGAATGGCAAGAGGTTGGAGGATACCAGCCGGCCTTTGTTGTTCTGCCTTCACTCTTCTGCAGACATCACATTCATTCACGAATTGAGCAATCTCACGCTTCATTTGAGTCCACCAATAAGCCTGCTTGAGGTCCTGATACATCTTCGTGCTCCCAGGGTGGATGGAGAGGAGAGAATTGTGAGCCTCATTCATGATCACTTTACGAAGTTCACCTTTGGGCACAACAATACGATCCTCGAAGAAGAGAGTATCCTTGTCATCAAGGCGGTAGCACTTGTACTTGGGTTGACTCTTGGCAATACCAATCTTCACCTTTTTCACCATAGCATCAAGAAGCTGGGATTGGCGAATCTGGTCTTCCAAGGTAGGAGAGACTTGAAGGTTGGCGAGGAAACCTTGAGGAACAACTTGCAGATTAAGTTTGCGTAAAGCTTCACAAAGCTCGGGTTGATAAGGCTTGAGAATAAGACTGTTGCAATAAGCTTTCCTACTCAAAGCGTCAGCAATCACATTGGCCTTGCCTGGAGTATACTCGATACTCGGATTATACTCTTGAATCATTTCGACCCATCGAGTTTGCCTGAGGTTGAGATTAGGCTGAGTGAAGATGTACTTGAGACTCTTGTGGTCAGTGAAGATGTCCACTTTTCTTCCCAATAGAAGATGTCTCCAAGTCAAAAGAGCATGCACAACTGCCGCCAACTCGAGATCATGTGTGGGGTAGTTCTTCTCATTGGGCTTCAACTGGCGAGAGGTATAAGCAACAACTTTCTTCTCTTGCATCAACACTGCGCCAAGACCTTGGAGAGAGGCATCACAAAAGACCTCATACTGTTTGGATTCATCAGGCGGAGTCAGAACTAGAGCAGTGATCAATTTCTCTTTCAAAGTGTTGAAAGCAATGTCACACTCCGGAGACGAAACGTACTTGACGTGCTTCTGGAGAAGATTAGAGAGATGCTTCACGATCTTAGAAAAGTTTTCAACGAATCTTCGGCAATAACTTGCAAGACCGAGGAAGCTACGGAGTTGCTTCACGTTCTGAGGAGGTTCCCAATTCACAATTGCAGACACCTTCTCAGGATTCACCGCAATGCCCTTGGCAGAGATGATATGACCAAGATAAAGAACCTCATCGAGCCAAAATTCACACTTGGAGAACTTGGCATAGAACTTGTGTTCCCTCAACTTATCGAGCACCAAACGCAAGTGCTTGGCATGATATTCCTTGTTCTTCGAGAAAACCAGAATGTCGTCGAGATAGACCAAAATGAAGTCATTGGTGTAGGCGTTGAAGATGAAGTTCATCATGCGAGAGAACGTCGAAGGAGCGTTGACGAGGCCAAAAGACATGACAGTGTATTCATATGAACCATAGCTTGTCCTGAAAGCCGTCTTGGGAATATCTTACTCACGGATTCGAATCTGATGATAACCCATACGGAGATCAAGCTTGGACAATACTTGGGCATCTTTGAGTTGTTCGAACAGCTCATTGATGTTGGGAAGTGGGTATTTGTTCTTGATGGTCTTCTTGTTCAATGGACGGTAATCAACACAAAGTCGGTCCGTTCCATCCTTCTTCTTCACAAAAAGAACACCACAACCCCACGGAGAAGAACTAGGCCGGATGAGACCCATTCTCTCTTGAATATCGAGTTGCTTCTTCAGCTCCTTCAACTCTTCAGGTCCGAGCTTGTAAGGACGCTTGCACATGGGTTCTGTGCCAGGCTCAAGATCAATAACGAATTCAACTGGCCGGTGCGGAGGCATTCCTGGAAGCTCTTCTGGAAAGACGTCTTGATATTCGCAAACGACTAGAATTTGCGAGATGGCATCGAGTTCACCCTTCTCATTGAGAGAAAACAGACGGACGGTATTATCCCGAGCGGCAAAGACAATTACATCCTCAGACGAATGAGTCAATTGAATCTGCCTGGCAGCACAATCAAGCTGAGCCTTGTTCTTAGAAAGCCAATCCATCCCAAGAATAAGATCAATATCCGAGTTACCAAGAACCATTGGAGAAGCCAGAAATTTGAAATCACCCATCAAGATAGAAATTTGAAAGAACCTGGCTCTGATACCAACTTGTAACACCCTCGATGCAACTATATCTCCCACGTGTCGAGGCACGACTTAGAGGCATAACCGCATTGAAGGCATATGTTGCAAGTTAGGCAATCTTCACAACATCCCATGTAATATAGATAATAAAAGGGGAGATAACATAGTTGGCTTACACTCGCCACGTCAACCAAGTGCATAAATAACATTACATCATCCAAACACTGATGGCCCGATTACGGCGCCAAAATAAAAGATAACCCAACATGCGACACGGTCCCGATCACCCCCAACTGGGCACCACTACTGATCATCAGGAAAGGAAACATAGTATCGTTGAGAGTCTTCGTCAAACTCCCACTTGAGCTCGAGCGCGTCACCTGGAGCGGAATCATCAGGCCCTGCATCTGGTGTAATAGTAATCTGTGAGCCACAGGGACTCAGCAATCTCGCACCCTCGCGATCAAGACTATTTAAGCTTATAGGTAAGGCAAGGAAAATATGTGGAGCTGCAGCAAGCGGCTAGCAAATATGGTGGCTATCCTGTTCGCACAAGAGAGCGAGAAGAGGAGGCAAAGAGCGAGCGAGAAACTAGAGAGCAACCTGCGCAAGCATTACTCCAACACCGTGTCCACTTCCCGGACTCCGCCAAGAAAAGGCCATCACGGTAACACACTCAATTGATTCATTTTAATTAAGTTAAGGTTCAATTTATCTACAACCGGACATTAACAAATTCCCATCTGCCCATAACCGCGGGCACGGCTTTCAAAAGTTCATATCCCTGCAGGGGAGTCCCAACCTAGCCCATGACAAGCTCTCACGGTCAACGAAGGAATAGACCTCCTCCCAAGATGTTCCGATCAGATTCGGTACCTCGTTTCTTCAAGACACTTCGACAGGTTAAAACAAGACCAGCAATATCGCCCGAATGTGCCGACAAATCCCGATAGGAGCTGCACATATCTCTTTCTCAGGGCACACTCAGATTGTCCAAACTTCTGGTAGGCCAGCCCAGAGTTGCCCCTGGTGGCCACCGGCGGCTGACGAGGTGGACCAACACTCAGAGGAGCACTGGCCCGGGGGGGTTTAAAATAAGATGACCCTCGGGCTCCGGAAACCCAAGGGAAAAAGAGGCTAGGTGGAAAATGGTAAAACCAAGGTTGGGCATTGCTGGAAAAGCTTTAATCAAGGCGAACTATCAAGGGGTTCCCATAATAACCCAACCGCGTAAGGAACGCAAAATCCGGGAACATAACACCGATATGACAGAAACTAGGGCGGCAAGAGTGGAACAAAACACTAGGCGAGAGGCCGAGCCTTCCACCCTTTACCAAGTATATAGATGCATTAAGATAACAAGATAATATAATGATATCCCAACAAGTAAATGAATGTTCCAACAAGGAACGGCCTCCAATCTTCTCCTGCAACTAGCAACGCTATAAGAGGGGCTGAGCAAAGTGGTAACATAGCCAATCAACGGTTTGCTAGGACATGGTGGGTTAGAGGTTTGACATGGCAATTTGGGAGGCTTTAAAGTAAGTGGTAGGCATCGTAGCATTGGCATAGCAAAAGAGCGAGCATCTAGCAAAGCAAAGATAGTAGTGATTTCGAGGGTATGATCATCTTGCCTGCAAAGTTGTCAGAGTTGACTGGATCCTCGAAATCAAACTCAACGGGCTCCTCGTTAGCGAACTCGTCTCCCGGCTCTACCCAAACAAGACCAACAAGCAACAAGGACACAATCAACCATGTGCAAGGATCAAACAATATAATGCAAGGATGGTATGCTAGGCGGGATGCGATGCGGGATGCATATGCAAGATTTGACAAGGGATGCATGAAACTGGCCTCAACTTGGGAATCCAAGTGTGCCAATGGAAAGATGAGATGAAATCACTTTAAAACAATATAAAGAACGCCAGAAACGGAGTTACGGTTTGGAAATGGCACACAATTCAAATATGACCACGTTCTGCGATTTACAGCAAGTAGCCATCTAAATGCAAAGAGATGAACAAGCTACAGCACCCAAACATGGCAACAAAATACATGGCAGGGATGCATTCAAGATGCTTAACAAAAGTCTAGCACTGAGCTACGGCCAATTCATCCATTATCAGGTTCAAACAAGCATGGCAAAAATGCATATGGTAAACAGATTTCAGACTTGGTGAAATTAACACTTGTCTGGAATTTTAGATCAGGTAGCACACTTTGGAGCAACAAAACTACATGCTACAAGGCCTGAACATGGCAAAGTAAAGCATGGCATGGAGCTACTCAAAGAGCTTAACAAAAGTCCCTTAGTGACCTTGAGCCAAAAGGGATCAGAAAATACAATTGCAAACATGTGAACATGGCAAAAACATAATCAGTTCTCAGACTTAGTGAAAACTGGAGCATGCTGAAAACAGATATCAAGTAGGCATATTTACGAGCTCGATGCACTCACTACGGAGCAAGTCATGATAAACTAAGCATACACCCATCAAGAATACATAAAATACTAGCTAGACATGGCAAGAACAATAACATAGCATGCACGGATCAACTACAACATCCTCGGCAAAATCGCTACAAGTAGACAATCTGCCCAGATTCACGAAGTAGCAAAAATAGAGTTCGATTGACTCAAGCTAGGATGCTCCATAATTGCAAACAAAGACATGGAATTATTCCGGATTCGTTTGGCCTTTTTATGCATTAATTGTGTTTCTGGGCATTTAATGTGCATAATTCAAATTTGAACGACAAGCTGATGACCCACGAGTATAGGGGGTCAATAGTAGTCCTTTCGATAAGTAAGAGTGTCGAACCCAACAAGGAGTAGAAGGAAATGACAAGTGGTTTTCAGCAAGGTATTCTCGGCAAGCACTGAAATTATAAGTAACGAGTAGTTTGATAGCAAGATAATTTGTAATGAGCAAGTAACGGTAACGGCAAATAATATGGATCAAGGTAGCCCAATCCTTTTGTGGCAAAGGACAGGCAAACATGATCTCTTATGATAAGCAAAGTGTTATTGAGGGTACACGGGAATTTCATCTAGTCACTCTCATCATGTTGGTTTGATTCATGTTCGCTACTTTGATAATTTGATATGTGGGTGGACCGGTGCTTAGGTGTTGTTCTTACTTGAACAAAGCTCCTACTTATGATTAACCCCCTCACAAGCATTCGCAACTACGAGAAAAGTATTAAGATAAAATCTAACCATAGCAGTAAACTTTTGATCCAAATCAGTCCCTTACGAAGTAGCGCATAAACTAGGGTTTAAGCTTCTATCACTCTCGCAACCCATCATCTAATAAATACTCCACAATGCATTCCCTTAGGCCCTAATAAGGTGAAGTGACATGTAGTCGACGTTCACATGACACCACTAAGGGAATCACACCATACATACCATCAAAATATCGAACGCATATCAAATTCACATGATTACTTGCAACAAGATTTCTCCCGCGACCTCAAGAACAAAAGCAAGTACTCACAAATGATAATCATTCTCAAGATCAGAGGGGTATTAAGTAGCATAATGGATCTGAACGTATAATCTCCCACCAAATAAACCATATAAGAATGAACTACAAGGTGTAATCAACACTACTAGTCACCCACAAGCACCAATCTAAGGTTCCGGTACAAAAATTGAACACAAGAGATGAACTAGGGTTTGAGAGGAGATGGTGCTATCGAAGATGCCGATGGAGATTGCCCTCCCCAAGATGGGAGAGTTGTTGGTGATGATGATGACGATGATTTTGCCCCTCCGGAAGGGAAGTTCCCCCGGCGGAATCGCTCCGTCGGAGGGCGAAAGTGCTCCTGCCCAAGTTCCGCCTCGAGACGGCGGCGCTTCGTCCCGAAATTCTTCTCATTATTTTTTTCTAGGTCAAAATGACTTATATACCTGAAGATGGGCACCGGAGGTGGGCTGAGGAGGGCACAACCCACCAGGGCGCGCTTGGGGGCCCTAGCGCGCCCAGGTGGGTTGTGCCCACCTAGTAGTTATTTGCTCCAATAATTCTAATATATTCCATAAAAAATCTTCGTGATGTTTCAGCTCATTTGGAATTGTGCAGAATAGGTGGCCTGACGTAGCCTTTTAAGGTCTAGAATTCCAGCTGCCGATATTCTCCCTCTTTGTGTGAACCTTGCATATTATGAGAGAAAATGCATTAGAATTACTCCATAAAGCATTATTATGCATAAAAACATCATAAATAACAATAGGAAAATGATGTCTACTACACAACCTTCTTCTTGTAGACGTTGTTGGGCCTCCAAGTGCAGAGGTTTGTAGGACAGTAGCAAATTTCCCTCAAGTGGATGACCTAAGGTTTATCAACCGTGGGAGGCGTAGGATGAAGATGGTCTTTCTCAAACAACCCTGCAACCAAATAGCAAAGAGTCTCTTGTTTCCCCAACGCACCCAATACAATGGTAAATTGTATAGGTGCACTAGTTCGGCGAAGAGATGGTGATACAAGTGCAATATGGATGGTAGATATAGGTTTTTGTAATCTGAAAATATAAAAACAGCAAGGCAACTAATGATAAAAGTGAGTGAAAACGGTATTGCAATGCTAGGAAACAAGGCCTAGGGTTCATACTTTCACTAGTGCAAGTTCTCTCAACAATAATAACATAATTGGATCATATAACTATCCCTCAACATGCAACAAAGAGTCACTCCAAAGTCACTAATAGCGCAGAACAAACGAAGAGATTATTGTAGGGTACGAAACCACCTCAAAGTTATCCTTCCTGGTAGATCTATTCAAGAGTCCGTACTAAAATAACACGAAGCTATTCTTTCCGTTCAATATATCCTAGAGTTCGTACTAGAATAACACCTTAAGACACAAATTAACCAAAACCATAATGTCACCTAGATACTCCAATGTCACCTCAAGTATCCGTGGGTATGATTATACGATATGCATCACACAATCTTAGATTCATCTATTCAACCAACACAAAGAACTTCAAAGAGTGCCCCAAAGTTTCTACCGGAGAGTCAAGACAAAAATGTGTGCCAACCCCTATGCATAAGTTCACGAGGTCCCGGAACTCGCAAGTTGATCACCGAAACATACATCAAGTGGATCATGTGATATCCCATTTTCACCACAGATAAGCACATGGAAGACATACATCAAGTGTTCTCAAATCCTTAAAGACTCAATCCGATAAGATAACTTCAAAGGGAAAACTCAATCCATTGCAAGAGAGTAGAGGGGGACAAACATCATAAGATCCAACTATAATAGCAAAGCTCACGATACATCAAGATCATGCCAAATCAAGAACACGAGAGAGAGAGAGAGAGAGAGAGAGAGAGAGAGAGAGATCAAACACATAGCTACTAGTACATACCGTCAGCCCCGTGGGTGAACTACTCCCTCCTTGTCATGGAGAGCGCTGGGACGATGAAGATGGCCACCGGAGAGTGATTCCCCCTCCGGCAGGGTGCCAGAACGGGTCTAGATTGGTTTTCGGTGGCTTCGGAGGCTTGCGGCGGCGAAACTCCCGATCACGTGAGTTCCGGCGAAACTCACGTGATTCCCCCCGCCGCATTGCCCCCCTGCAGGAGAGGAGGAGGCCCGCCTGGGAATTCAAGAATTCGGCGGACATCATGAGGCTGCGGCCGGGCCTGAACTACAACTTCACTGTCTTGGAGTTGGATGCAATGCTCTCGGAGTTATTCAAACGCGACCCCCAGCACCCGTTCACACTGCCCGAGGGGCGTAGTTCTTTTGTGCAATAACTCTTCGCTTGATCGGATCCGCGCCATGATGCCGTTGTGTGATTCACACGGCATCCTCCCCACTTGGCAAGAGCCTGCGGACGACGTTGTGCGAGCGTTCTTCGACACCTTGGAGGAGTTGCCGGTCTGCGCTGACGAACAGAAGAGCCTCACCCGCGACACCACTGACGAGGAGCTGCAACTCATTGCTACTAGGGCGGAAGAGGCTGCGGCCGCAGCTACTGCGGGTGTGTTTGGGTTCACTATGGAGGAGGCGGAGGCTGCAGAGGCGGCAAACCTTGCCGAACGCGCGGAGTTCATGGGCGAGGAGGAGCCTGCCGGTTCTGAAGCCGAGTCGAGCGAGGCCGGCGAGGAGGAGGCTGAACCTTCAGAGAGCTTGCCGCAGGCGGAGCCCCCGGCCCCGCCAAGGAGGCGCCTGCGCAGGGCCGGGGACGCAGCGGGGCGGCAGCCGGCTCCACAGCCACCGAGCCGCACGACGCGCTCTACCGCGGCAAGCAATGTTGCCGCGGGAGCACCTCACGCAACAGCGGCAACTGGAGCGGTATCTTCCCGGGCCACCGCCGCTGCCCCCGCCAAGCGGGCAAGGGATCCCACTCCTCCACCTCGCCGCACCGGAGGAGGGCCGGACTTCGATCTTTCCGCGCTCAGCTCCGACGAGGAGGAAGAAGAGTGAGTTTCTTTGGTGCCCTTATAATCCTTCAATCTTGCTGTTTATATCTTGTATCTGACTTGCTCCAACCTGGACTCTTTTCTTTTCAGAACATTGGCCCAGAGAGCAGCGAAGAGGGCCAAGGCCGCGGTGATCGTCATCGAGGATGACCCCATCGCGTCGGCAGGAGGTGGGTCCGAGACCACCTTGACGGACCCGGCAATCACCCCTCGGAGCAGCCCCCAGCACAGCCCCCAGCGTAAGTTCATAGTTTATCCTTCCGCTGTCGGGCGCGCTTGAGTGCTTTTTCCTTTGTTGATATCTTGCTTGTTGACTTGTGCAGGAGCAGAGCAGCCTCATCAGGAGCGCCCGGAGGCCGGTCCTGAAGTGCCACCTGCTTCGACTGCGCCGCCAAGGGAGGAGTCCCCGGCAAGGGAGCGCTCTCCGGCAAGGGGGGACTCTCTGGCAAGGGACGGCACTGCTGATCCTGCGGCGACCGAGGCCGCTACTGAAGATCTTGGCGCAGGTAATCCACTTGCCCAAAAACTCTCCCTTGGGTCCTGCTTCTTTCGTTTTTCCTTTCTTGGATTTTTTGATTGATTTCCCTCCCTTCTTCGTTCTTCAGACCCATCTTCGGCTGAGCCAATGGAGACAGAGGGCGCCGGCAAGGAAGGTGCCGGTGCTGATGTGACCGCCGGCGAGGAGGCCGCCGGGGCTGCTGCTACGGAAGACGGCGAGGGGTCGGGCGATCGCACTGACGACCCTGAGGCCACAGGAGCGCCGGGAGCTGCACCGACCGCCGAACCCTCTGCCGCTTCTGCGGAGCCGGGCTCCGAGGAGCCCCATCCCGGCGCCTACTTGCAGGTTGGTGACAACATCTTCATCAAGCTACCCTGGGCGTCGAGCTCCAGGGCGCCAGTCGAGGGGGATACTTTTGACGGGGAGGTGCTCGCCTCTGTTGGGCTGTCATTGGTTGACGCACCCGGCAGCAGCAGCGGCGAGCCTGAGGAGGAGCAGCTGATGCGGAAGCTGTTGTCACTCTACCGCACCCGGCAAGCCAAGCTGGCTTCCCGGGAAGTGCTTGTCGCGAAGGTGGGAGTTGACATGGAGAAGCGCGCGGAGGAGCTCCGGGGACAAAATCAAGAAGCTCTCCGGTCCCTGGCGCAGGAGCGGGAGCGAGTAGACGAGGAGCACACGGCCTTTCTTCTCGAGAAGGCCGAGGCTGAGGAAGAACAAAGGCTTGCTGCCGAGAAGCAGTCCGCGCGGGAAGGCGAGCTAGTGTAGCGGAAGGCCCACCTCGACAGCTACGAGGAAGAGCTCGTCGAGCGTGAGCGAGCACTTGGCGGGCGCTCAAGGAGGCAAAGGATGCCGCGTCAACTGCAGAGGCCGCCAATAAGGAGCTAGAGGAGAAGGTGGCGCGGCTGGAGGCCAATATTGGGAAGAGCGGCGAGGAGATTGCCGCTCTCAAGCGCGAGCGCGAGAAGGATGCCGCCGCCCATGGTGAACTGCAAGGCCTTCTCGCTGAGAGGGGCAAGGAGCTCAGCGCCGCCAAGGATTCCAAAGCAAATCTGGAGCTGAAGCTGGCCACGCTGACGCAGACGCTGGAGGCCGCCAAGGAGCGGGAGAAGACCTTGGCGGAGAAGGTCAAGGATGACGCGGCGCTGCTGGAGAGCATTGCAGTCACCCAGAACTCCTTCAGAGACACAGTGCAGCACTAGACTGAGGGTCTGGTGAACACTGCCGCCGTCATCAACGAGGAGCTGGCGCAGCTGGGGATGGAGGACTTTGGGTATCCTTCCGACGAGAGCCTTCAACCCAGCGCCAAGCTCAGTCTATTCTTCAAGGGCGTGGCGATGGCACTCCAGCAGCTCCGAGAGAGGATCCCGAAGCAGCTGGCCGACGAGTCGCGCAAAATCTGCGCTGGGGTTCTCCAGAAGGTGCTGATGAAGGTGGCCTTCCGCAATTCAGGCCTCAGCTTCACCAACGTCCTCCAATCCTTGCCGCCTGACGTCGATCTGGACGCACTCAAGTTCCTTGTCGCACCCATTGTGGACAAGGTGAGCGAGATCAAGCGAGTCGAGGGCGGGCGCGTAGATTAGGCCGCCCATTTCTTCTTTTCCCTTGTCGCTGCTAGTCATGTCATGAAAACAGTCTATTAGAGCCGCGACAAGTTATCTTTGTAATATAACTTTATTTCTGTCTATCAATTGCAATGTTATTTCCTCTACTAGATTCCTCCCTTTGTATGTTTTCACCCTACGCTTCTAGGGAACTTGTCGGCGCAGGTGCCCGAGCCGCGAGCACTGAGTGCGGAACTTCAGAAGCCTGCTGGCGGCGCTGCTTCCGACAAGAAACCTTGTCGTGACTAGATGCAGCACGCTTAAGCTTTTGAGCGGACTCGAAACAAAGTAAGGGCGCAACTAGCCACGAGTTGGTTCCTCCGCGCACAGGTTTTCCATACAAAGCAGGGTCGTTCGAGGAAGATAACTCAAAAATTTAAAAAAGTGATTGCTCAAACTTTGGCAACTTAGCTTTTCTGTTATTTGCTTCCCGGTAAGGCAAGTCTTTGCTTGAACGACGCCTGGCCCACACCACAATATTCTCCTTCCCCCCGGCAAACTTGTGTGCGAGAGAACCTTCTTTTCCTTTAAAAGAAAAAGAAAGAAGAGAAAATAATAATATGGAGCACTTCGGCTCGTTACTGCTTACCGGATGTAAGTGCTGCACAAAGTGTCAGATAATCACATGCAAGAAAGGAACTAAAGCATGAAATGGACAAGCTGTGCGGAGCACATGGGTTTTACTTATGCACGGGATCTGCGCCCGGCTTTGTACAAAGGATTACATGCAACAGCGGCAAGACTTGTACAAAAGGTGGTTGCCGGAACGGGTTCCGGCAACCGCGCCTTATGGGAAAAACTTACGAAGATGTTCTATGTTCCAGGAGTTGCTCACTGGAATGCCATCTTCGGTCTCAAGGCGGACAGCGCCAGGCCTTGTGACTTGTCTCACCCGATAAGGGCCTTCCCACTTCGGCGTCAACTTGTTGGAATTCTTGGCGGATTGAACGCACCGAAGAACAAGGTCGCCTTCCTCGAAGCTTCTGGCTTTAACTTTGTGGCTATGATAGCGGCGCAAAGCTTGCTGGTATCGAGCAGCTCGTACAGCAGCCTGAAGACGATCTTCCTCGAGGAGCAGCGCGTCGTCTTGCCGTAGCTGCTCTTGCTCAAGCTCATCATAAGCGAGCACTCGAGGTGATCCGTATACGAGTTCCATGGGGAGAACTGCCTCTGCTCCATAGACTAGAGCGAAAGGTGTCTGGCCAGTGGCTCGATTTGGCGTCGTTCTGATCGACCAAAGAACCACCGGCAGCTCCTCGATCCAGTTCCTTCCGCACCTGTGCAGCCTGTTGAAAGTTCTGGTCTTGAGCCCGCGCAGCACTTCAGCATTTGCCCTCTCTGCTTGACCGTTGCTTCTCGGATGAGCAACAGAAGCGAAGCAGACCTTGGCGCCAAGGTCTTGGACGTACTACATGAAGGTGCGGCTCGTGAATTGCGTGCCGTTGTCGGTGATGATCCTGTTAGGGATCCTGAAACGGCAAACAATTGACCTGAAGAACTTGACTGCTGACGATGCTGTCACCTTCCTCACTGGTTGCACTTCCGGCCACTTTGTGAACTTGTCGATTGCAATGTACAAGTACTCAAAGCCCCCGACAGCTCGGGGGAAGAGGCTGAGGATATCGAGCCCCCAGACCGAAAATGGCCAGGATAAAGGGATTGTCTGGAGAGCTTGAGCTGGTTGGTGTATCTGTTTGGAGTGGAACTGGCACGCTTCACACTTGGTTACTTGTGCAGTTGCATCCTGGAGGGCTGTCGGCCAAAAGAAACCTTGCCGGAAAGCTTTGCCGGCAAGTGCTCTTGTGCCTATGTGGTGGCCACATATGCCTCCATGTATCTCTGCCAACAGCTTTTGTCCATCTTCCCGGCGAATACACTTCAATTTCACACCGTTGAGTCTTCTTCTGTACAGTATGCTATCGACAAACTGGTACATACTTGACTGCCGGGCTACTCTTTCTGCTTCTTCTTGCTCTTCGGGAAGTTCTCCTGTCTGAAGGAAATGGACAATCTGCTGTGCCCATGCTGGAGCTTGTGGCTCGACAACAAGGACTAAAGGCACATCTGCTGCTGCAGGAACATCTGCTTCTACGGCAAGGACTTGCGGCTCTGCCGGAGCTTGATGTTCCCCGGCAAGCTTGCCGGAGCAAAGCTTGTCGGGAGCGTCTGCTTCAACGGAACAAACCATAAGGCTTGCCGGAGCAGACTGCCCCTCAGCATCTGTGGTGTTGATCTTGGGGACTTTCTTGGCGGCGGCTTCGGGAAGCTCTGCCGGAAAGTAGTCACCAGAAACCATCTTCCTCTTTTTGCTTTGTCCAGTTGATGGTGTTACGGATGGTTGAGTCAACTTGAGCACAAAGATCCCTGGTTCCACAGGTAACTTTAGTGCGGCGCACTTTGACAGGCCATCAGCAATATCATTCTGAGCTCTTGGGATATGCTCCATTTGTAGGCCGTCAAAGTGCTCCTCTAGCTTCCTCACTTCATCGACATACGCTTCCATCAACGGACTCTGGTAGTTCTTGTTCACTTGTCGGATGACAAGCTGTGAGTCACCCCTGACAATGAGCTTCTTGATCCCAAGGTCTGCTGCGATTCTGAGACCGGCAAGCAATCCTTCATACTCTGCAGTATTGTTGGTTGCTTGCTCCTTGGGAAAGTGCATCTGGACTATGTACTTGACGTGCTCTCCAGTGGGTGCGACAAGCAGCACACATGCACCGGCGCCTTGCAGCGAGAAGGCTCCATTGAAGTACATCAGCCACTCTTTGCTTGCCTCTTTGACGGGGATGCTTGTTTCTGGAATTTCTTCATCTGGGGTTGGCGTCCACTCTGCTATGAACTCTGCCAATGCTCTGCTTTGGATAGTTGAGGTGCTCTCAAACTTGAGGCCAAAGCTTGACAGTTCCAGCGCCCACTCAACAATCCTGCCGGTTGCTTCTGGATTTTGCAGTATCCTCTTCAGCGGAAAGCGAGTGACGACTGTGATCTCATGTGCTTGGAAGTAATGGCGCAGCTTTCTCGAGGCCATGAGGAGGCCGAAAAGCAACTTCTGCACACCAGAGTACCTTGATCTAGCCCCCTGCAGAAGGGAACTGACAAAGTAAACTGGGCGCTGCACCATTCTCCTTGGCATCTTATCATGCTCCTGCGCAAACTCATGTTTGTCGGGGCCAGAGCTTGTCGGCGAAGCCCCTTGCTTGTCGCTGGATGGATCTGCCGTGGTTGCTGGCTCATCATCTGCCTCCCTCTCTGCCACTAACGCAGCACTAACCACTTGATTGGTTGCTGCTATATACAGCAGCAACTTCTCTTACGGCTTAGGTGCGACAAGCGTTGGAGTGGAGGACAGGTATCTCTTCAAGTCCTGCAGCGCAGCCTCCGCTTCCGGAGTCCATTTCATTGGACCTGCCTTTTTCAAAATTTTGAAAAATGGCAGGGCGCGCTTAGCAGATCTAGAGATAAACCTGCTGAGAGCAGCCATGCAGCCAGCAAGCCTTCGTACATCCTTGACGCGCTTTGGTGCTTCGATCTGCTCGATGGCTTTGATCTTGTCGGGATTGGCTTCAATTCCCCGCTGAGACACGAAGAACCCGAGAAGCTTGCCGGAAGGGACTCCAAACACGCACTTCTCGGGGTTAAGCTTGAGGTTGATCTTGTGCAGGTTTGCAAATGTCTCATCTAAATCTTGAATCAAGGTCGCTTTGTCCTTGCTCTTGACCACTATGTCATCCATGTAAGCTTCCACATTTCTGTGTATTTGTGGCT
The DNA here is from genome assembly GCF_002162155.2 of Triticum dicoccoides. Lineage (NCBI taxonomy): Eukaryota > Viridiplantae > Streptophyta > Magnoliopsida > Poales > Poaceae > Triticum > Triticum dicoccoides. The sequence continues at coordinate 177,078,176 of NC_041382.1, read as the reverse complement.
CAAAAGCATGATGGACTACCCTTGCGAATGTTGAACCAGCATTCTTCAAACCGAAAGGCATCCGTACGAAGCAGTACGTGCCACACGGGGTGATAAATGCGGTTTTCTCTTCATCTTCTTCTGCCATGAAGATCTGGTGATATCCTGAGTATGCATCAAGAAATGAAAGCAAATCACATCCGGCTGTGGAGTCAACAATCTGGTCAATACGCGGCAAGGGAAATGGGTCTTTGGGACAAGCTTTATTAACATGAGTGAAGTCAATACAAAGTCTCCATTTCCCGTTAGCTTTGCGCACAACAACAGGATTGGCCAACCACGTGGGATGGAGTACTCCTCTGACAAGGCCTGCTGCTTCCAACTTCTTGATTTCTTCTGTGATGAATTCTTGGCGCTCAACTGCCTGCTTCCTGACTCTCTGCTTGACGGGCCGCGCATGAGGACAGACGGCAAGGTGGTGCTCAATCACTTTCCTGGGAACACCGGGGATATCAGACGGTTGCCACGCAAACACGTCGACATTCGCCCGCAGGAAAGCAACAAGCGCGCTTTCCTATTTGAGGTCAAGAGTGGCGCTGATGGTGAAGGTACCACCAGTGCCATCCTCCTTAGTGGACACCTTCTTAGTCGCAGGTGGAGCTGCCATCGCCTTCTTGCACTTGCCGGTGGAGCTCGATGGTGCGTCCTCGACGGAAGCGCAGCACTCCGAAGAGGTGCGCTTGCCGGAGTGGGCATCAGAGCTCTTGCCGGACTTGGTCTTCTTCTTCCCCCCGGGAGCTTCAGCGGTAAGTGTCCTTCGTTCTGCTACGGCTGCTGCTTCCTGGTAGATCTTGTCGGCACAGATAAGAGCATCCTTCTTGTCGCCAGGGACAGAGATGACACTTATTGGGCCTGGCATTTTCAGTATGTTGTACGCATAGTGAGAGGCTGCCATGAACTTGGCGAGTGCCCGACGGCCAAGGATTCCATTGTAAGGTAATGGAAAGTCGGCAACGCCAAACGTGACCCTCTCAGTCCTGAAGTTCAGCTCACTGCAAATGTTACCCGCAATGTGATCTTTCCCTTTGGCTTGCTCCTTCCTGGGTTGATTCCTTGAAATGTGCCGGTCTCTTCGAGCTCGCTGTCAGGGATCTGGAGCTTCTGGAGCACCATGGAGGAGATCAAGTTCAAACCAGCCCCGCCGTCAACTAGCATCTTGGTGACCTTGAGGTTGCGGATTGTTGGTGAAACCAACATCGGCAAGCACCCGACCGCAGTTATGCGATCCGGGTGGTCCTCAATATCAAAGATGATAGGTGTGATGGACCATTTCAGAGGCTTGCGTGACTCGACGGGCGGTTCTGCTGCATTAACTTCCCGCATCCACTGCTTGAGCTGGCGGTGCGAGGCATGCAGAGAAGCACCACCGTCAACGCATTGGACCTCTGTAGCTTTCTGGAACTCCTGCTCATCAGTCTCCTCATCATCCATATCTTCATCGTCGCCGTCATCTTCATCCTTGTCGCGGCCGCGAGGAGCTCTGTCACCTTGCCGCTGCTTGGCCTTGCCGCGGCGTCCTCCTCGGCCGGGACGTTTCTTGCCGGATCCACCAGCTCCTTCCTGGGCCTTCTCCTTGTCGCGCCGCTCGTATTCAGCTTTCTGTTGCTCAACAAGCTGCTCGACCCTTTTGCAGTTCTGAAGATCATGGCCCTTGGTGCGGTGAATCTTGCAATACTGCTTGTTGGTGCCGTCCTGCTTGTCGGCGACCGCCACCTCCGCGGCAACCTCCTTGCCGGAGTCACCAGCTTTGGCTTCCTTGGCGCCGCCACCGTTGCCGGACTGCTCAACAACTAGCACTTCTTTGCCTTTCCTCCTTCTGTTGTTTCGCCGCCGGTTTTTCCTTGTCGGGGCGGCATCTTCGCTGTCAGATCCTCCCGCTCCTATATTTTCTCCGGGGAGTCTCCTCCCTTCCTCAGCACGCGCGCACTTGTCGGCCAGTGCATATAACTCACTGACGTCCCTGATCTTGCACATCGCCATTTCCTCCCGCATCCTGCGGTTCCGCACGTTCTGATGGAACGCGCTGATCACCGCGGCAGGGTGGACGTCTGGGATGTTGTGCTGCACGCTACTGAATCTCTGGATGTACTTGCGCAGGGGCTCTCCTTCCTTCTGGGCGAGCAAATGAAGGTCGCTCTCCTGGCCATGAGGCTTGTGTCCGCCGGTAAAGGTGCCGACAAACTGATGGCACAGATCAGCCCAAGAGGATATGGAGTTGTCCGGCAAGTGCATGAGCCAGGACCTGACATTGGGCTTGAGCACCAGCAGGAAGTAGTTGGCAAGGATCTTGTCATCTCGTCCCCCGGCAGCCTGCACCGCAATGGTGTAGATGCTGAGGAACTCTGACGGATGCGTCTTGCCGTCGTACTTCTCCGGTATGTCTGGCTTGAAGTTCTTTGTACTGGGCCACTGGACTTGCCGCAGCTCACGAGTGAACGCAGGACAACCCACCGCGTATGGCAGATCGCCTGGTTCCCCTGGCGCATGCATGTCAACAGAGGGCCCAGCGTGCTTGTCGGATTGACGTCGCGCTTCTCTTCGGCGCTCGATACGGGTTCGAGCGTCCTCTTGTTGTCGATCATGAAGAACTTGGCGCTGATCGCGACGAGCTCGTGGATCCGACGATGCAGTGGAGTCGCTGTCGAGGTGGATTCGGCGAGTCGGCGATCTTGGCCTTCGGGGCGGTGATTGCATGGTAGTTGCACCTCCGCCCGTTTCATCGCCACCGGCTCGCGTCCGGCGGTCCTGTCGCGGCGGCGACGCGCTCGGCCTCCGTGGAGTGTCGCCGTTGGCGTAGCCGATGAGACTCTGAATGGTGGCTCTCCATTCGTCGATCTTGTCTGACGTCGGAGGATAATCTAGGAGAAGTTGAGCTCGTGCCAAAGCTTCTGCTGGGGTAGTGGGTGGCAGTGGCGGACGGCGCGAGGAGCGAGACGTGCTCGAACTTCTAACTATGTTAGAAGGAGCAGTATCCCGTCCAGGCGACCGAGCCCCGCTCGTGCCAGCATGCTGGCGTGCATGCTGGTCTTGAGCGCCCCGAGATCCACCAGCTTGGCCTTGGTCTATCATGCGCATGGTGCTGCGAGCGCCATGGTGCTACTGATCTTGCGCCTCCTGAGAGTGGCGCGGAACATGTACAGTCGCTGAGGTTTGTGCAGCTTTGTCCTTGGACTTGGCAGCACTGTGAGCACCCTCATCGACGGCTGTTCTTCCGCCGGCGTCCACTCCACCACCCGTTTGCTCCAGCGGTGGCAGAAATGATGTGGATGGAGCGGCCGCCGCCGAAGTCTTCTTCTTCGGTGGCATGTTGATGAAGGGAATGAAGATCTAGCTCGTGTGAACACCGGATCAGGTTCACACAATCTCGATGCCTCTCTCACCCCTACCTGGCGCGCCAAAGATGTCGGGGAAACTGATCCTCGAACACCTATGGGGCCAGCGGACCGGGCCCCTTTCGGTTCGGAGGGGGGCGGAGATCGCACGAAGAGCAGATCGAGGCGAGGCACACGAGCAGTTTACCCAGCTTCGGAGCTCTCCGGAGAGATAACACTCCTACTGCTGCTTGTCTGGTTGTATTATCTGGTGTTCTTACTCTCCAAAGCGAGAGTGTGATGTTCTCTGGGCTATGGATGGATCGAAGCAAACTGTCTGAGGCTTCGAACCTATGAGCCGAACCCCCTCTACGTTGCACATGGGCCTCCTTTTATACGCTAAAGGGGTCACCGACAGGTGGCAACGCAGAGGAGGGTAAAAACGTAAAAAGCGAGGTAGTTGATATAGTTGCTTGTACAGTGCATCCTACCTAACCCTGACGGCAGGGGACAAGGGCATTAAATGCCCGTCTGAGTCGCCCGAACAGTGCAGAAAAGGACCATTAGGGGCGCCACCGTTCGCCACGATGGCGATCTTGTCAGCTTCGCATGCCATTGCGCACCGCTGGCTGCACAGCCTCCCGCCACGCACGTCCGGAGAGGCCCCCAGAGCGACACGTTGGTGGATGTGCTGGAGCGTGGACGCAGAGTGGCCGCCTGCTGCAGCAAGCGCCTTGCCGCTGTTGTTATCTTGTCGGGTCCGGAAGCTTGTCGCTCACCGGGCTTCGAGGTACCTTGGTTTGTCTTCCCGGCAAGCTCCTCTTGCCGGAGCCTTGTCGCCTTGCCGGAGCGCATGGCGCGTCGCGGCAAGTTCATTGGAGCGTCTTGGTTGGCCTTCTTGGCAAGCTCCTCTTGCCGGGGTCTTGTCTCCTTAGCTTAAATACTTTGTTCTTGGATGGCTCTAAGGGAACCTTGGGGGGGGATCTTGGCGATCACCCGGCAAGCCTTTGCCGCGGGGTGCTGCAACTGCCCGTGCACAAGTTCGGGGTACTAGGGTACCCCTAATCTAGTACACCGACACTTGCATATCTTCAGGACTGAGATATAACATACCCCTCTTCTTCGGAGTCGATTTAGGTGATGGTTCAGGAAGAGTCCAATCATCATAATTTTTCAATATGTTATTCAATAGTTCTTCAGCTTGCCCAATAGTTCATTCCCTAAAAACACAACCAGCACAACTATCTAGGAAATCCCTAGAAGCATCGGTTAGTCCATTATATAAGATATCAAGTATTTCATTCTTCTTAAGAGGATGAACACGCAAAGCATTAAGCATTTGGCAAATCCTCCCCAAGCTTGTGGGAGACTCTCTTCTTTAATTTGCACAAAATTAAATATTTCCTGCAAGGCAACTTGTTTCTTATGAGCAGGGAAATACTTTTCAGAGAAGTAATAAATCATATCCTGGGGACTATGCACACAACCAGGAGCAAGAGTAGTGTACCAAGCTTTCACATCACCCTTTAATGAGAACGGAAATAATTTGAGAATATAGTAATAGCGAGTTTTCTCATCATAAGTAAAAAGGGTGGATATGTCATTCAACTTAGTAAGCTGTGCCACAACAGTTTCAGTTTCATAACCATGGAAAGGATCAGATTCAACCAAAGTAATTAATTCTTGGTCAATAGAGAATTCATAATCCTTATCATCAATAAAGATAGGTGAAGTAGCAAAGTTAGGATCATATTGCATTCTAGCATTCAAGGATTTTTCTTTATACTTGCAGAATAATTTCTCTAGATCATCTCTATCCTTACAAGCAAGAATGTCTCTAGTTGTCTGCTCATTCATAACATAACCTTCCGGTACCTTAGGCAATTCATATCTAGGAGGGCTAGTTCTACTAGGTGTTTCTAGATTTTCAGTTTCAAGCTCATCATCAGTTTCAACAACATAATGTTGTCTTACTCTAGCAATTTGTTCGACAAGATAATCACCTAGTGGCACATCATCAAGAAAGGTACTAGCATCATCATAAGTATCATTCATAGCAGAAGTAGCATCATCAATAACTTGCGACATATCAGGATTAATAGCATGTGGTGGTGTTGCAAGTCTTCTTGTAACAGAAGGTGAATCTAAAGTAGAGCTAGATAGCAGATCCTTACCTCCCCTCGTCTTAGAGGGAAATATCTTGGTCTTAGCATCCTTCAGATTCTTCATAGTGATAAATTGATAATAATCCCAAGTGACTCAACAAATATATCTATGCTCCCCGACAACGGCGCCAGAAAAAGGTCTTGATATCCCACAAGTATAGGGGATCGCAACAGTTTTCGAGGGTAGAGTATTCAACCCAAATTTATATATTCGACACAAGGGGAGCCAAAGAATATTTGCAAGTATTAGCAACTGAGTTGTCAATTCAGTCACACCTGGAGATTAATTATCTGTAGCATGATTACTAGCACAGTAATATGATAGTTTTGATAGTAGTAGGAATAGCAACAGTAACAGTGATAGCAATAATTTTGTAGCAAGTGCAACAGTAACGATAGCAGTGGTAACTTGGCAAGAACAATATAATAGAAATTCGTAGGCATTGGATCGGTAATTTGTTGGATGATATTCATCATGTGGCAGTCATAACCTAGGGCGATACGACACTTGATCCAGTTCATAAATATAATGTAGGCATGTATTCCATAAATAGTCATACGTGCTCATTGAAAGAACTTGCATGACATCTTTTGTCCTACCCTCCCGTGGCAGCGGGGTCCAATTGGAAACTAAGGGATATTAAGGCCTCCTTTCAATAGAGAACCAGAACAAAGCATTAACACATGGTGAATACATGAACTCCTCAAACTATGATTATCACCGGGAGTGGTCCCAACTATTGTCACTCCGGGGTTGCCGGATCATAACACGTAGTAGGTGACTATAACTTGCAAGATCAGATCTAGAACATGGATATAATGGTGATAACATAAACGGTTCAGATTTGAAATCATGGCACTCGGGCCCAAAGTGACAAGCATTAAGCATGGCAAAGTCATAATAACATCAATCTCAGAACATAGTGGATACTAGGGATCAAGCCCTAACAAAACTAAGTAGATTAGATGATGAATCTCATCCAACTCCTCACCAACCAGCGAGCCTATGAAGGAATTACTCACTCCCGGTGGGGAGCATCATGGAATTGGCGATGAAGAAGGGTTGGTGATGACGAAGATCAAAGATTCCCCTCTCTGGAGCCCCAAACGGACTCCAGACCTGGCCTCCCGATGAAGAACAGGAGGTGACGGTGGCTCCGTCTTGTGGAACGTGATAATTTTTTCTCCTTGATTTTTTTCTGGAAAAAATAGGATTTTATAGTGTCGGTTTTAGGGGCTGTGGGGTCGCCAGGTGGGGACAACTCACCTGGGCGCGCCTGGAGGGGGGCGCCCTGTTGGGTTGTTCCCACCTAGGTGGCCCCCTTCGGTGGATCTTGGCTCTAGAAATTCTCTTTATTGATATAAAAAATCCCCGCAAAGTTTCATTCCGTTCAGAGAACTTTTATTTCTACACAAAAACAACACCATGGTAGTTCTGCTGAAAAGAGCATCAGTCTGGGGTTAGTTTCATTCAAATCATGCAAATTAGAGTCCAAAATAAGAGGAAAAGCGTTAAGAAAAGTAGATACTTTGGAGACGTATCAAGGTGTTGTGATCATCACTACTAGTTGGAATAGCTTCTACCCACTTACTAACATAATTGACAGCAACCAAAATATGTGTATACCCATTAGAGGAAGGAAAAGGTCCCATGCAATCGAAACCCCAAACATAAAATGGTTCAACAACAAGAGAATAATTCATAGGCATTTCCTGACGCTTACGCCTATTACCAATTCTTTAAAATTTATCACAGGATAAAACAAGCTTACGGGCATCCTTGAAGAGAGTAGGCCATATAGAAACTAGATTGCAATACCTTATGAGCAGTTCTATCTCCCGCATGATGCCCTCTGTAAGCTTCGGAGTGACATTCTCGTAGGATTTGTCCCTGTTCATGCTCAGGTACACAACGTTTAATAATACCATCTACTCCTTCTTTATAAAGATGTGGGTCATTCCAAAAGTAATGTCTTAAACCATGGAAGAATTTTTTTCTTTTGTTCTTATGTGAAGCTAGGTGGTATATATTTAGCAACAATATAATTAGCATAGTCAGCATACCAAGGAGTGTTAGGAGAAACATTTATTGCAGCTAATTGCTCATTAGGAAAACTATCATTAATAGGTTGTGGGTCATCAAGAATATTTTCTAACCTAGACAAGTTTTTAGCTACGGGGTTCTCAGCTCCTTTTCTATCAGTGATATGTAAGTCAAATTCTCGTAGCAAGAGAACCCACATAATGAGTCTAGGTTTAGAATCTTTATTTTCCATAAGATATTTAATAGCAGGATGATCATTGTGAACAATCACTTTACAAGCAACAATGTAAGATCTAAATTTATCACAAGCAAACACCACTTCTAAAAATTCTTTTCAGTAGTAGCATAATTTGTTTGGGCAGTGTCTAGAGTTTTACTAGCATAATGGATAACATTTAATTTCTTATCAACTCTTTGTCCTAAAAAAGCACCAACGGCATAATCACTAGCATCACACATGATTTCAAAAGGCAAGTTCCAATCAGGTGGTTGAACAATAGGTGCAGAAATTAAGGATTTCTTAAGTGTTTCAAAGGCTTCTACGCAATCATCATAAAAAACAAATGGAACATCCTTTTGTAAAAGATTTTTAAGAGGCCTTGTAATTTTAGAGAAGTCTTTAATAAATCTCCTATAGAAACAAGCATTACCGAGGAAACTACGAATACCTTTAATATCTCTGGGACATGGCATTTTCTCAATTGCATCAACTTTGGCTTTATCCACCTCAATACCTCATTCAGAAATTTTATGTCCCAAGACAATACCTTCATTGACCATAACGTGTCACTTCTCCCAATTCAAGACAAGATTAGTTTGCTCGCATATCTGCAAAACACGATCAAGGTTGCTTAAGAAATCATCAAAAGAAGTTCCGTAAACGGAAAAATCATCCATGAAAATCTCAACAATCTTTTCACAAAAATCAGAGAATATAGCAGTCATACATCTTTGAAAGGTGGCAGGTGCATTGCATAAACCAAAAGGCATACATCTATAAGCATAAGTTCCAAAAGGACAAGTAAAGGTGGTTTTCTCTTGATCAGGTTGTGAAACAGGTATTTGAGAAAAACCAGAATACCCATCAAGAAAATAAAAGAATGTGAGCTTATCTAGTCTTTCTAGCATTTGATCAAAAAAGGCAGAGGGTAATGATCTTTTCTAGTTGCTTTATTTAATTTTCTAAAATCAATTACCATTCTATAGCCAATGACAATTCTTTGTGGAATAAGTTCATTCTTATCATTAGGAACAACAGTAATACCTCCTTTCTTAGGGACACAATGAACGGGACTTACCCATCTACTCTCAGCTATGGGATAGATTATACCTGCTTCCACAAGCTTGAGTATTTCAGTTCTTACCACTTCTTCCATTTTAGGATTTAAACATCATTGGTGATCAACAACGGGTTTAGCATCAGATTCCATATTAATCTTGTGCTAACAGAGAGTGGGACTAATGCCCTTAAGGTCGTCAAGTGGATATCCAATAGCAGCTCGGTGCTTCTTTAGAATTTTCAATAATATTTCTTCTTCGTGTTCTGAAAGGTTAGCACTAATAATAACAGGATATATCTTTTTCTCATCAAGATAAGCATATTTCAAAGTATCTGGTAATTGTTTTACTTCAAACACAAGATCAACTTAGGTGTAGGAGGTCCTCCTAGAGTTTCAATAGGCAAATTGTGTTTAAGTAGAGGTCATTGTTCAAAGAAAAATTTATCTATCTCATTTCTTACATGCATATGCATATCATTTTCATGATCTAGCAAATATTGTTCTAGTTGATCAGTAGGAGGCAGGACAATAGAAGTGAGACCAATTATTTCATCCTTACTAGGAAATTCTTTCTTATGATGTTTTCTTCTAAACTTAGAAAATTAAACTCATACGGCTCATCACCAAAACTAAAACCAATGATTTGTTTCTCACAATCTATTTTAGCAATAGCGGTGTTCAAGAAGGGTCTACCAAAGATAATGGGACAAAAGTCATCTTGTGGGGAACCAAGAACTAGAAAATCAGTAGGATTTTTTATTTTCCCACACAAGACTTCAACATATCTAACAATCCCAGGTGGTGTGATGGTGTCTCTATTAGCAAGTTTAATAGTAACATCTATGTCTTCCATTTTAGCAGGTGATGTATCATTCATAATTTCTTGATATAAGGTAAAATGAATAGTACTCGCGCTAGCACCTAAGTCACATAAACCATGATAACAGTGATCCCCTAATTTGACTGAGACAATAGGCATGCCAACAACATGCCTATGTTTATCTTTTTCATCAGGCTTGGCAATTCTAGCAGCTTCATCATAGAAGTAAATAACATGCCCATCTATATTTTCTACCAGGAGGTCTTTAACCATAGCAACACTAGGTTCTACTTTGATTTGTTCAGCAGGTTTAGATGCTCTAACGTAGCTTTTATTGACCATGATTGGGACCTTAGAATGTTCCTTTATCCTAACAGGGAAAGGTGGTTTTCAACATAAGCAGTAGGTACAACTGGATCAACATTATAAATAATAGTTTCATCTTTAACCACAACCGGTTCTTTAATTTCTTCTTTAATAGGTGGATGGTATTTAAACCACTTCTCCTTAGGGAGATCAACATGAGTAGTGAATGATTCACAAAAGGAAGCTACTATCTCAGCGTCATGTCCATATTTAGTGCTAAACTTTTGAAAAGCGTCGGTATTCATAAAATATTTAACACAATCAAACTCAAGCTTAATACCTGACTCTTTACCTTTATCGAGTTCCCAATCTTCAGAGTTGCCTTTAATTCTTTCTAAAAGATCCCACCTGAATTCAATAGTCTTCTTCATAAAAGAACCAGTGCAAGAAGTATCGAGCATGGATCGATCATCATGAGAAAGCCGAGCATAAAAATTCTGAATGATAATTTCTCTTCAGAGCTCATGATTTGGGCATGAATATAACATTGACTTAAGCCCCCCCCCCCAAGGTAGCATGATACTTTCTCCTTCACAAGGCCAAAAATTATATATGTAATTCCGATCACGATGAACTAGATGCATAGGATAATTTTTTGGTGAAATTCCAATTTCAATTGATTCCAATTCCAAGATCCAATATCATCGCATAGCCTATACCATGCCAATGCTTTTCCCTTCAAAGATAAAGGGAAATTCTTATAATCTTCATCTCCGAGTAAACCTGCAAGCTTATAATCCACAAATTTAATCCACATATATCAGGTGCACATCAGGATGTTCGGTTCCATCTCCCGCATAAGGATTAGCTAGCAGATATTCTATCATACCCAAAGGAATTTCATAACCAATATTTTTAGTAGGTGCAGTAGGTTCAGGGGAAACTAAGTGTGGTTCCGGTCGAGGTGAAGATACCCCGAACAAACCCCTCAAAGGAATGTTCTCCATTGTAACAAGTCACAATAAATTTCAGCAAGTGGTAATAATTTTTCCTTACCGATTTCCACTTACCAAGAGCACTTCTCTCCCTGAAAATCATGCCATAAAATAACCTTTATGACCCACAAGTATAGGGGATCAATCATAGTCCTTTCAATAAGTAAGAGTGTCGAACCCAACGAGGAGCAGAAACAAATGACAAGTGGTTTTCAGCAAGGTATTCTCTACAAGCATTGAAATTATAAGTAACGAGTAGTTTGATAGCAAGATAATTTGTAACAAGCAAGTAACGGTAACGGAAAATAACATGTAGCAAGGTAGCCCAATCCTTTTGTGGCAAAGGATAGGCCAAAACGATCTCTGATGATAAGCAAAGTGTTCTTGAGGGTACACGGGAATTTCATCTGGTCACTTTCATCATGTTGATTTGATTCATGTTTGCTACCTTGATAATTTATATGTGGGTGCCGGTGCTTAGGTGTTGTTATTACTTTAAACAAACTCCTACTTATGATTAACCCTAACGCAAGCATACGCAACTACGAGAAAAGTATTAAGATAAAAATCTAACCATAACTGTCGTGGATTTGTCATGGCAGATGTCCTTAGTGTCAGGACTTGGTCGCGAGGCCAACGCATCTACGTGGTAGCTTGAGAGGGGTTGAGTGGGACGAGAGGTGCGAGGTTTTTACCCAGGTTCGGCCCCTCATGGTGGAGGTAAAAGCCTACATCCTGCTTCATTGATATTGATGATGATGAACATGGTTACAAGGGTGCTTTATCAACTGAGCTATAGACTTGTTTGTCTAACCCTAATCTGTCCAACTCTTGGAACTTGTCCCTCTTGGGGTGCCCTACCCCTCCTTATATATGTTGAAGGGGCGGCTTACATGAAGAGTCCTAGTAGGAATAGGATTACTCTATTACAAGTGGAGTCCTAGTCTTCCTTCCTTTGTAAGGGAATATTCCTTATGGTTTCCTCTTAAGCCGGCCCACCATAATACAAGCCGGTCTTCCATGAACCGCCTACTGGGCCTCCGGGTCTTGTCACTCCTTTGACCCGCCTACTGGGTCACCAATGAGTGACCTGGCTTCGGTCGGGTCATTAGTAAGTGGAGAGATCCGGGCGGGTCACTTAGTGAGTTGCCAAGTCAGGGCGGGTCACCAGTGAGTCGCCAAGTCCGGTCGGGTCATATATCCGTCCGGGTTACACTGTGGGGTATATCCCCGACATTAGCCCCCAGTTTAATTTGGATTTATCCATGTTAAACTCATCCTGCAAAATAAACACAATAACATATTTGACATGTTGCACTCTGGGTTAAAAGTTCTTGTAAGCCAGCACCTGATCATCCCTAAGTCCTTGTTATTTTCTCCTTCTAGAAAGTCCAGGTCAATAGACTAGCTTCATAATCAATTTGCTGACATTGGCTTCTCACAGAAATATTGTGAAGAATGATTCATTTGATTCAGCTCCCAAAGCTTAACAAAAATATTGGTCTTGAATACTCATCAGATTTTCAGCCGGCTTGAAGATGTAGAACTTCCTTATATGCATATCACTTGTAGCCCCCAGGTCTTAAGAAGGGAGCATAGTAACAGCTTAAGACTTGCTTCAATATAAATGTTTTGCAAACTTGAAGAAATCTAGGTTGTTCATCTCAGTCACTAGTCAAAATTGAATATTCCACATATGTAGCCCCCAAGTGTCGGGTTGTCATGCTTGGAACAATCTGGGACATGTAATTGCCTTATACTCATAAAAACTTCAACCAGTGTAGCCCCCAAGGGCCGGCTCAGTAAGATAATACCGAGCTGGGACTTTATATATACTTCATTGAAAAAACAACAATTTGCACTGGGCCTTCGGTTAATAGGTTAGTCCCAAAAATAATATAAAAGTGCATATTAAAGCCCATTAAACATCCAAAATATATAATATAATAGCATGGAACAAACAAAAATTATAGATACATTGGAGACGTATCAAGCATCCCCAAGCTTAATTCCTGCTCGTCCTCGAGTAGGTTAATGACAAAAACAGAATTTTTGATGTGGAATGCTACCTAACATAATTTTCAATGTAATTATCTTTATTGCGGCATGAATGTTTAGATCCAAAAGATTCTAGACAAAAGTTTAATATTGACATAAAAATAATAATACTTCAAGCATGCTAACCAAGCAATTATATCTTATCAAAATAACATAGCCAAAGAAAGCTTATCCCTACAAAATCATGTAGTTTGGCCATGCTTCATTTTCATCACATAAAATGCTCCCATCATGCACAACCCCGATGACAAGCCAATCAATTGTTTCATACTTAGCCTTTTCAAACTCTTTCAACTTTCACGCAATATATGAGCTTGAGCCATGGACATATCACTATGGGTGGAATAGAATATGATGATGGAGGTTGTGTGAGAAAAAAAGGAGAAACTCTCACATTGACGCGGCTCATCAATGGGCTATGGAGATTCCCATCAATTGATGTCAATGCAAGGAATAGGGATTGCCATGCAATGGATGCACTAGAGCTATAAATATATGAAAGCTCAACAAAAGAAACTAAGTGGGTGTGCATCCAACTTGCTTGCTCACAAAGACCTAGGGCATTTTGAGGAAGCCCATCATTGAAATGAATCAAGAGTGACATGTATGAAAGAATTATAAAGGTGGATTTGCCACAAATACGATGTCAACTTCATGATCATGCAAAGCAATATGACAATGATGGAGCGTGTCATAATAAATAGAACGGTGGAAAGTTGCATGGAAATATATGTTGGAACGGCCATGGAAATGCCATAATAGGTAGGTATGGTGGCTGTTTTTAGGAATATATAAGGAGGCTTATGTGTGATAGTGTGTATCATATCACGGGGTTTGGATGCACCGGCGAAGTTTTCACCAACTCTCGAGGTGAGAAAGGGCAATGCATGGTACCGAAGAGGCTACCAGTGATGGAAGGGTGAGAGTGCATATAATCCGTGGACTCAACATTAGTCATAAAGAACTCACATACTTATTGCAAAAATCTACAAGTCATCAAAACTTCAACACAAGTATTTCTCAATTCCATGATTACTCAACTATCACAACTCTAATATTACCATCTTTATATCTCAAAACAACTATCAAGTATCAAACTTCTCATTGTATTTAATGCACTCTATATGAAAGTTTTTATCATACCCATCTTGGATGCCTATTATATTAGGACTAATTTTATAGCCGAAGCAAATTACCATGCTGTTATAAAAGACTCTCAAAATAATATAAGTGATGCATGATAGATCAATAATTTCTATAAAATAAAACCACCATCGTGCTCTAAAAAGGTATAAGTGAAGCACTAGAGCAAAATTATCTAGCTCAAAAGATTTTAGTGAAGCACATAGAGTATTCTAATAAATTCCGATTCATGTGTGTCTCTCCAAAAGGTGTGTAAGCAAGGATGATTGTGTTAAACTAAAATGCAAGGACTCAAATCATACAAGACGCTCCAAGCAAAACTCATATCATGTGGTGAATAAAAATATAGCCTCAAGTAAAGTTATCGATAGAGGAAGACGAAAGAGGGGATGCCTTCCGAGGCATCCCCAAGCTTAGGCTTTTGGTTGTACCTGAATTTTACCTTGGGGTGCCTTGGGCATCCCCAATCTTAGTCTCTTGCCACTCCTTGTTCCAAAATCCATCAAATCTTTACCCAAAAACTTCAAAACGTCACAACACAAAACTCAACAGAAAAATCACATGAGCTCGGTTAGTATAAGAAAACAAACCACCACTTTAAGGTACTGTAATGAACTCATTTTTTATTTATATTGGTGTTAAATGTACTGTATTCCAACTTCTCCATGGTTCATAGGCCCCGATACTAGCCATGTATTCATCAAAATAAGCAAACCACACACGAAAAACAGAATCTGTCAAAAAGAGAACAGTCTGTAGAAATATGTAGGTTTAAAATACTTATGTAACTCCAAAAATTCTGAAAAATTAGGACGTCTTAAATAATTTGTATATTGATCTACTTCAGTTGGAATTGGTATTTTATCGCTCTCTGGTAAAAAATGAAAATTATTCTTGTGAGTGCATACTTTCTGTTTTTCTCAGCAAGATGAAACAACAATCATCCAAGAAGATCCTAAAGTCTTTACTTGGCACAAACACTAATTAAACATAAAAACACAATCATAACAGAGGATAGTTGAATTATTTATTGCTAAACAGGAACAAAAAGTAAAGAACAAAAATAAAATTGGGTTGCCTCCCAACAAGGGATATCGTTTAATGCCCCTAGCTAGGCATAAAGCAAGGATAGATCTAGGTATTGCCCTATTTGGTATTTATCTTTTTAATGGAGTTATGCTCGGCTCCGGGAGGTTCCTTACGTTTCCCTTCATGGTCGGAGATTGTTAGATCTAGAGCATCCAACCGCTTATTGCAAAGAGTGATCAACGTATTCATACGGTGAAGGTTCCCACCAACATTTTTAAGAGGCTCAATAGATTTTTGCAATTCGCACAATTTCTCGAAAATTTGGGTTCCTTCTTGAGTAAGATGTAGTTCCTTTTGTGGGGGAAGTACTCCTACTATTCCCTCTACAATTTCATAAGCAATATTGGGAACAATTTCAATAAAATTCCCTTTAGCAGCAAAATCCAAGAGTTGTCTATGGGATATGGTTAGCCCAACATAAAAATTACGAAGTAAAATCTTGAAATCTCCCCCTATAGTGCAACTACGATACGATTCTATCATCCTATACCAAGCATCTTTTAAGTTTTCTCCTTGTCTTTGTTTGAAGTGAATAACTTCAAAATCAAGAGACGGATGAAGGGAGAAAGAGCTAGCCATGACAGCAAATAAACGATCTAACACACAGACACACAAGAAGCAGACAGAAAAAGGGCGAATAAAACGGCAAAGGTGAAGTGGGGGAGAGGAAAACGAGAGGCGAATGGCAAATAATGTAATGCGAGGGATAAGAGTTTGTGATGGGTACTTGGTATGTTTTGACTTGAGCATAGATCTCCCCGACAACGGCGCCAGAAATCTGTCTTGCTACCTCTTGAGCATGCGTTGGTTTTCCCTTGAAGAGGAAAGGGTGATACAACAAAGTAGCGTAAGTATTTCTCTTAGTTTTTGAGAACCAAGGTATCAATCCAGTAGGAGACTACACGCAAATCGCCTAGTACCTGCACAAACAATCGAGAACCTTCCAACCAACACGATAAAGGGGTTGTCAATCCCTTCATGGCCACTTGCAAAAGTGAGATCTGATAAAGATAATAAGATAAATATTTTTGGTATTTTTGTTGTATAGATTTAAAAGTAAAGATTGCAAAATAAATAGTAAACTAGAATTATAGATCGGAAACTTATATGATGTAAAGTAGACCCGGGGGCCATAGGTTTCACTAGTGGCTTCTCTCAAGATAACATATATCACAGTAGGTGAATAAATTACTGCCGAGCAATTGATACAAAAGTTCATAGTTATGAGAATATCTAGGCATGATCATGAACATAGGCATCACGTCCATGTCAAGTAGACCGAAACGATTCTGCATCTACTACCATTACTCCACACATCGACCGCTATCCAGCATGCATCTAGAGTATTAAGTTCATAAGAACAGAGTAACACATTAAGCAAGATGACATGATGTAGAGGGATAAACTCAAGCAATATGATATAAACCCAATCTTTTTATCCTCGATGGAAACAATACAATACGTGTCGGTTCCCTTTCTTTCACTGGGATGGAGCACCGCAAGATTGAACCCAAAGCTAAGCACTTCTCCCATTGCAAGAAATATCAATCCGGTAGGCTGATAACCCACAAGTATAGGGGATCGCAATAGTTTTCGAGGGTAGAGTATTCAACCCAAATTTATTGATTCAACACAAGGGGAGCCAAAGAATATTTTTAAGTATTAGAAGCTGAGTTGTCAATTCAACCACACCTGGAAACTTAATATCTATAGCAAAGTATTTAGTAGCAAAGTAATATGATAGTAGTGGTAACAGTGGTAAAAGTAATGGTAGCAGTTTTGGTTTTATAGTGAGTGTAACAGTAGCAACGGAAAAGTAAATAAGTGAAGAACAATATATGAAAAGCTCGTAGGCAATGGATCAATGATGGATAATTATGTCGGATGCAATCAATCATGCAACAGTTATAACATAGGGTGACATAGAACTAGCTCCAGTTCATCAATGTAATGTAGGCATGTATTCTGAATATAGTCATACGTGCTTATGTAAAAGAACTTTCATTACATCTTTTGTCCTACCCTCCTGTGGCAGCGGGGTCCTATTGGAAACTAAGGGATATTAAGGCCTCCTTTTAATAGAGTACCAGACCAAAGCATTAACACATAGTGAATACTTATCTAACTCCAAAAATTCTGAAAAATTAGGACGTCCTAAATAATTTATATATTGATCTACTACAGTTGGAATTGTAGATACGACGGAGACGTATCAAAACCTTTGCTTGTCCTCAAGCAATTCAGTTGATAAACTGAAAGTGATAAAGAAAAACTTTTACAAACTCTATTTGCTCTTGTTGTTCTAAATATGTAAAGCCAACATTCAAGTTTTCAGCAAAGATTATGAACTAACCATATTCACAATAACATTTAGGTCTCATGTTTACTCATATCAATGGCATAATAAACTAGCGAGCAATAATAATAAATCTTGGATGACAACACTTTCTCAAAACAATCATAAAATGATATAACAAGATGGTATCTCGCTAGCCCTTTCTGAGACCGCAAAACATAAATGCAGAGCACCTTTAAAGATCAAGGACTGACTAGACATTGTAATTCATGGTAAAAGAGATCCAGTCAAGTCATACTCAATGTAAACTAACGATAATACATGCAAATGACAGTGGTGCTCTCCAACTGGTGCTTTTTAATAAGGGAATGATGACTCAACATAAAGTAAATAGATGGGCCCTTCGCAGAGGGAAGCAGGGATTTGTAGAGGTGCCAAAGCTCGGTTTTGAAATAGAGATGAATAATATTTTGAGCGGTATACTTTTATTGTCAACATAACAACCGAGAGATCTCGATATCTTCCATGCTACACACATTATAGACGGTTCCCAAGCAGAATGGTAAAGTTTATACTCCCCCACCACTAACAAGCATCAATCCATGGCTTTCCCGAAACAACGGGTGCCTCCAACTAACAACAATCCTGGGGGAGTTTTGTTTGCAATTATTTTGATTTTATTTGAGCATGGGACTGGGACTGGGCATCCCGGTGACCAGTCATTTTCTCGTGAGTGAGGAGCAGACTCCACTCCTCTTGAGAATAACCCGCCTAGCATGGAAGATATAGACATCCCTATTGATACATGAGCTATTCGAGCATACAAAACAAAATTTTTATTTGAAGGTTTAGAGTTTGGCACATACAAATTTACTTGGAACAGCAGGTAGATACCACATATAGAAAGGTATGGTGAACTCATATGGAATAACTTTGGGGTTTAGGGAATTGGATGCACAAGCAGTATTCTCGCTTAGTACAAGTGAAGGCTTAGAAAGAGACTGGGAAGCGACCAACTAGAGAGCGACAACAGTCATGAACATGCATTAAAATTAATCAACAATGAATGCGAGCATGAGTAGGATATAGTTCACCATGAACATAAATATCATAGAGGCTATGTTGATTTTGTTTCAACTACATGCGTGAACATGTGCCAAGTCAAGCTACTCGAATCGTTCAAAGGAGGATACCACCCTATCATACCACAACACAACCATTTTAATAGCATGTTGGCACGCAAGGTAAACCATTATAAACTCCTAGCAAATTAAGCATGGCATGAGCAACTATAATCTCTAATTGTCATTGCAAACATGTTTCATTCATAATAGGCTGAATCAGGAACGATGAACTAGTCATATTTAAAAAAACAAGAGAGGTCGAGTTCATACCAGCATTTCTCATCTCAATCAGTTCATCATATATCGTCATTATTGCCTTTCACTTGCACGACCGAATAGTGTGGTTAATAATAATAGTGCACGTGCATTGGACTAAGCTGGAATCTGCAAGAATTCAATTCAAGGGAGAAGACAAGGTAATATGGGCTCTTTGTTAGATCAACAAAATGCATATAAGAGTCACTCAACAATTTCATCATGGTCTTCTCCTCTCGACCCCCAAAGAAAAGGATAGGAACAAAACTATTTACACGGAGAAGAAGAACGAGAAATATTTTTGGGTTTTCTTTTTAATTACTACTACTACATGCACGAAAAGTAAACTAGCTAAAAGCTACAACTAATTTTTTTTGGTTTTTCTTAAGGTTTTTCAAACACACAAGAAGAAAGCTTAAAAATAAATTAAACTAGCATGGATGATACAATGAAAAATATGAGCACCGACAACTAGCATGAGTGTGTGAACATGAATGTGATGTTGGTGAGAAATGCGTACTCCGCCAAGCTTAGGCTTTTGGCATAAGTTGGTCTATGCCCATGGATGGCCTGGTGGATATCCGAAGTTGAAGCTGGGGTCATACTAAGATGCATCAGCTACTGCCTGAAGGGTTGCAGCTTGGAGGTGGGCTGCCTCCGTCCTCCTCTCGTACTCGTTCGCCTCCTCCCTGATTATAACATATCTCCCTTTTGCCTGAAAGTCAAAGAAAGTAGGAGCAGGGAGAGCAACATGATAGGTACGTCGTCTGTCAAAGAATAGTCGGTACTACAGGGACTGATTGTTCCTCTCAACAAAATGATGACGAACCATAGCATTATAATCTAAATAAGAAGGAGGCAACTCAATATCATCTCCACATATGGGTATCTCAAGAAAATCAGCTAAACGGGTTGCATAAATTCCACCAAAGAAATATCCATTAACACTATTATTATGCAACCTACGTGCAACAATGGCCCCCAAGTTATATTGTCTATCTCCTAAAACAGCACTCTTGAGAACACTAAGATCGGTAACGCACATGTGACATGCCTCGTCCTTACTGTTAATGCATCTACCTATAAAGAGAGCAAAATAATTTATGGCAGGGAAATGAATGCTCCCTATGGTAGCTTGCGTGATCTCCCTAGATTCCCCACAGTTATACTAGCAAGAAAGTCTTTATATTCAGATTTGCGAGGCTCACTAGCACTACCCCACTGAGGGAGTTTACAAGCAGTATTAAAATCTTCTAAGTCCATGGTATAAGATTTATCATAAAGATCAAACAGGACAGTTTGAGAATTGCGTGATGATGTAAATTTAAACCTTCTCACAAATGAATCAGTTAAATAGAGGTACTGACGGCACTTATCTGACTCGAAGCTCTCAAGATCAGTGTTACGCGCATATGCTTCAAATTCCTCCTTAATTCCTGCCTGGACCATGAAATTTTCTGACGGCCATTCACAAGGCCGCACTTGAGCTTCTCTTGGTAGTTCATGGTCCGGCTCATGTATCGCGGGCCTTGGTCCTTGCTTCCTTGAGGAACCACCTTGGTACATTTTCCTAAACATATTTCTTCCTCTGAAAAATTTCTAAAATTTTTAGTAACTCAAAAATAAAGTGAAGCAAACTCAACAAAATTGATAGCTACTACTCCCATAAGTGCCTAGAGGCCATATCATGCATTAAAACTACTTTTGACCACATAAATTTGACGTGCAAGCTCAAGAACAGGGTCACCTAAGCAGCAAAAAATTGCAATAAATAAAGCACTAGAACAAAACTAATTGGACTGGAGGAGTTACATACCAAAGAACAATCCCCCAAAGCAGTGTTGTGAATGGAGCTTTGAACAAGGAGATCGAAAATGGCAGCAAGATGAGCAAGAACTCAGGTTTGAGCTGGTAGATGATTTTTTCTGGAGGAAGACGAAGTGTGTGGGTGCAAGAATAAGTGGAGGGGACCCACGTGGGGTCCATGAGGCAGGGGGCGCGTCGAGGGGGTGGGCGCGCCATCCACCCTCATGGGCACATGGTGGGTCCCCCTGGTGTGTTCTCAGTGCCATATATTCTCAAATATTATAGAAAAAACATATTAAATTTTCAAGGCATTTGGAGAACTTTTATTTTTGGGGTATTTTTTATTGCATGGGTAATTCAGAAAACAGACAGAAAATACTATTTTTGCTTTATTTAATATAAATAATAGAAAGTAAAAAGGAGAGTATAGAAAGTTCTTCTTTCTAAATTCATCCATCTCATGCTCATCAAAAGGAATCCACTAACAAGGTTGATCAAGTCTTGTTAACAAACTCTTTTCGAATAACATGAAATCAGAGAATTTTCGAATAACACTAGGTTACCTCAACGGGGATATGCATGTCCCCAACAATAAGAATATCATATTTCTTCTTGACAGTAGGAAGAGGAAATTCAAAACCTGCAATAGTAATCGTTGAAAAATTTCCAATAGAATTGGTATTGTGGACTTGAGGTTGTTTCCTCGGAAAGTGTACCATATGCTCATTACCATTAACATGAAAAGTGACATTGGCTTTGTTGCAATCAATAACAGCCCCTGCAGTATTCAAAAAGGGTCTAACAAGGATAATCGACATACTATCGTCCTCGGGAATATCAAGAATAACAAAGTCTATTAAAATAGAATGTTTGCAACCACAACAGGCACATCCTCACAAATACCGATAGGTATATCAGTTGATTTATCAGCCATTTGCAAAGATATTTTAGTGGGTGTCAACTTATTCAAATCAAGTCTACGATATCAATAGAGAGGCATAACACTAACACCGGCTCCAAGATCACATAAAGCAGTTTTAACATAGTTTCTTTTTAATAGAGCATGGTATAGTTGGTACTCCGGGATCTCCTAGTTTCTTTGGTATTCCACCCTTAAAAGTGTAATTAGCAAGCATGGTGGAAATTTTAGCCTCCGATATCTTTCTTTTATTTGTAACAATATCTTTCATGTATTTAGCATAAGGGTTCATTTTAAGCATATCAGCCAAACGCATACGCAAAAAGATAGGTCTAATCATTTCAGCAAAGTGCTCAAAATCCTCATCATCCTTTTTCTTGGATGGTTTAGGAGGAAAAGGCATGGGTTTCTGAACCCATGGTTCTCTTTCTTTATCGTGTTTCCTAGCAACGAAGTCTCTCTTATCATAACGTTGATTCTTTGATTGTGGGTTATCAAGATCAACAACAGGTTCAATTTCTACATCATTATTATTGCTAGGTTGAGCATCATCATTGACATTATCACTAGGTTCATGTTCATTACCAGATTGTGTTTCAGCATCAGAAATAGAAATATCATTGGGATTCTCAGGTGTGTCAACAACAGGTTCACTAGAAGCATGCAAAGTCCTATCATTTTTATTTTTCTTCCTCTTAGAAGGACTAGGTGTATCAACATTGGCTCTCTGAGAATCTTGCTCAATTTTCTTGGGGTGGCCCTTAGGATACAAAGGTTCCTGAGTCATTTTACCTCCTCTAGTCATAACTCTAACACCATTATCATTCTTCTTATTATTTAATTCATTGAGCAAATCATTCTGAGCCTTAAGTACGTGTTCTACTTGAGTGGTAACCATAGAAGCATGTTTACTAATAAGTTTAAGTTCACCTTTAACTCTAGACATATAATCACTCAAGTGTTCAAGCATATCAGCATTGCGTTTCAATTTTCTACCAACATGAGCATTAAAGTTTTCTTGTTTAACAATAAAATTATCAAACTCATCTAAGCATTGGCTAGCAGACTTATTACGAGGAATTTCACCTTCATCAAATCTATAGAGAGAATTTACCTTTACTACCTATGTCGGGTTATCAAGACCATGTATTTATTCAATAGGTGGTAAATTCTTAACATCTTCAGCTTTAATACCTTTTTCTTTCATAGATTTCTTTGCCTCTTTCATATCTTTAGGACTGAGAAATAAAATACCCCTTTTCTTCGGAGTTGGCTTAGGAGTTGGTTCAGGAAGTGTCCAATTATTTTCATTAGTCAACACATTATTCAATAGCAATTCAGCTTGATCGACAGTTCTTTCCCTGAAAACACAACCAACACAACTATCCAGGTAGTCTCTGGAAGCATCGGTTAGTCCATTATAAAAGATATCAAGTATTTCATTTTTCTTAAGAGGATGATCAGGCAAAGCATTAGGTAATCGGAGAAGCCTCCCCCAAGCTTGTGGGAGACTCTCTTCTTCAATTTGCACAAAATTATATATTTCCCTTAAAGCAGCTTGTTTCTTATGAGCGGGGAAATATTTAGCAGAGAATTAATAAATCAAATCCTGGGGACTACGCACACAACTAGGATCAAGAGAATTAAACCATGTTTTAGCATCACCTTTAATGAGAACAGAAATAACTTAAGGATAAAGTAATAGCGAGTTTTCTCATCATTAGTGAATAGGGTGGCTATATCATTCAATTTAGTAAGATGTGCCACAATAGTTTCAGATTCATAGCCATAGAAAGGATCAGATTCAACCAAAGTAATTAACTCGGGATCAACAGAGAAATCATAATCCTTATCAGTAATAAAGATAGGTGAAGTAGCAAAAGTAGGGTCATATTTCATTCTAGCATTCAAAGACTTTTCTTTAACTTAGCTAATAATTTCTTAAGATTAGATCTATCATTGCAAGCTAAGAAGTCTCTAGCAGTTTCTTGATCCATAACATAACCCTCACGCACAACAGGCAATTCATATCTAGGGGGATAATCTTCATCATCACTTTCATCAATATTATGAGTTTCAATAATTTCATTCTCTCAAACCCTAGCAAGTTGTTCATCAAGAAATTCACCTAGTGGCACAGTAGTACCAAGCATAGAAGTAGTTTCATCATAAGCATCATGCATAGCAGAAGTGGCATCATCAATAACATGCGACCTATCAGAATCAATAGCATGTGTAGGCGTCGCAAGTTTACTCAAAACAGAAGGTGAATCAACTGCAGAGCTAGATGGCAGTTCCTTACCTCCCCTCATAGTTGAGGGAAAAATCTTGGTTCTTTGATCTTTCAAGTTCTTCATAGTGATAAGCAGATATAAATCCCAAGTGACTCAAAGAATAGAGCTATGCTCCCCGGCAACGGCGCCAGAAAATAGTCTTGATAACCCACAAGTATAGGGGATCGCAATAGTTTTTGAGGGTAGAGTATTCAACCCAAATTTATTGATTTGACACAAGGGGAGCCAAAGAATATTCTTAAGTATTAGCAGTTGAGTTGTCAATTCAACCACACCTGGAAACTTAATATCTGCAACAAAGTATTTAGTAGCAAAGTAATATGATAGTAGTGGTAAAAGTAACGGTAGCAGTTTTGGTTTTATAGTGATTGTAACAGTAGCAACGGAAAAGTAAATAAGCGAAGAACAATATATGAAAATCTCGTAGGCAATGGGCCAATGATGGATAATTATGTCGAATGCGATCAATTATGCAACAGTTATAACATAGGGTGACACAGAACTAGCTCTAGTTCATCAATGTAATGTAGGCATGTATTCTGAATATAGTCATACATGCTTATGGAAAAGAACTTGCATGATATCTTTTGTCCTACCCTCCCGTGGCAGCAGGGTCCTATTGGAAACTAAGGGATATTAAGGCCTCCTTTTAATAGAGTACCGGACTAAAGCATTAACACATAGTGAATACATGAACTCCTCAAACTACGGTCATCATAGGTAAGTATCCCGATTATTGTCACTTCGGGGTTAACGGATCATAACACATAATAGGTGACTATAGACTTGCAAGATAGGATCAAGAACTCACATATATTCATGAAAACATAATAGGTTCAGATATGAAATCATGGCACTCGGGCCCAAGTGACAAGCATTAAGCATAGCAAAGTCATAGCAACATCAATCTCAGAACATAGTGGATACTAGGGATCAAACCCTAACAAAATTAACTCAATTACATGATAATCTCATCCAACCCATCACCGTCCAGCAAGCCTATGATGGAATTACTCACGCATGACAGTGAGCATCATGAAATTGGTGATGGAGGAAGATTGATGATGACGATGGCGACGGATTCCCCTCTTCGGAACCCCGAACGGACTCCATATCAGCCCTCCCGAGAGAGATTAGGGCTTGGCAGCGGCTCCATATCGTAAAACGCAATGAATCCTTCTTTATGATTTTTTTCTCCCCGAACACGGATATATAGAGTTGGAGTTGAGGTCGAAGGAGCACCAGGGGGCCCATGAGGCAGGGGGCACGCCCAGGGTGGGTAGGCGCGCCCCCACCCTCCTGGATGGGGTGTGGGCCCCTGGTCTTGATTCTTTCGCCAGTATTTTTATATATTCCAAAAATTATCTCCGTTGATTTTCAGGTCATTCCAAGAACTTTTATTTCTGCACAAAAATAACACGATGGCAATTCTACTGAAAACAGAGTCAGTCCGGGTTAGTTCCATTCAAATCATGCAAATTAGAGTCCAAAACATGGGCAAAAGTGTTTGGAAAAGTAGATACGACGGAGACATATCATAGGCCAGACTAAACTGATAACTCAAAGAGATGTGCAAAGATATCAAATCATGCATATAAGAATTCAGAAAAGAACCAAATATTGTTCATAGATAATGTTGATCATAAACCCACAATTCGTGGGATCTCGGCAAACACACCGCAAAAAGTATTACATCGAATAGATGTCCAAGAACATCGAGGAGAACTTTGTATTGAGAACCAAAGAGAGAGAAAAAGCCATATAGCTAATAACTATGGACCTGAAGGTCTATGGTAAACTACTCACACATCATCGGAGAGGCTATGGTGTTGATGTAGAAGCCCTCCGTGATCGAACCCCCCTCCAGCAAATCGCCGAAAAAGGCCCCAAGATGGGATCTCATGGGTACAGAAAGTTGTGGTGGTGGAAAAGTGGTTTCGTGGCTCCCCTGGATGTTTTCAGGGTATAAGAGTATATATAGGCAAAAGAAGTAGGTCGGTGGAGCTATGAGGGGCCCACGAGGGTGGGGGCACGCCTACCCCCCTGGGCGCGCCCTCCTGCCTCGTGGCCGCCTCGTTGCGTCTCTGACTTCCACTCCAAGTCTCCTGGATTGCGTTTGTTCCAAGAAAGATCCTCGCGAAGGTTTCGTTCCGTTTGGTATTCCTTTTCTACGAAACACTGAAATAGGCAAAAAACAGCAATTTGCACTGGGCCTTCGGTTAATAGGTTAGTCCCAAAAATAATATAAAAGTGCATATTAAAGACCATTAAACATCCAAAATAGATAATATAATAGCGTGGAACAATCAAAAATTATAGATACGTTGGAGACGTATCAAGAGCTGCGGCTGTAGAGGCAGCAGCGATTTGAGGTCTACTTGGGGGCGGCTCGAGTGTGGCCATGGCAGAAGAGGAGTCGAGGCCTGGCGCGGCTCGGGGGCCTACAGCGGCGATGCGACCAAGCGCAGGAGCGGCAGCGGCAGGTGACTCGATGGCGGCCGGTAGCTTGCAGTCTGTAGCAGGTGAAGGCAGCATGGGGTCGGTTTGACCCGGAGGCAGCGCGGCAAGGCCGATGTAGAGCTGGCCCGGGGTGGCGCAGGAGGCCAGGCACTGCGCGAGCAGCGATAGCAGAGTCCAGGTCATGGTCGATCTGAGCAATCCACATCCAGGCCGCTTGAAGAGGGCAACTCGCGGTGGTGACTTGGTGCAAAGGTGATACCGAGGCGACGGCGGGAATGGCTCCGGACAGAGGCGACTCGGCGCCTGACCGAATAGAATCCATGTCAGCATGGGCGGGCATAACCAATGGGCGTGACCCGACCAAGCGGAGAACAAAATCCGCAGGCAAGACAGAGTGGGTACAACCGGTGAGACCAAAAACAGAGCCGGCACGAGGTGGCGCCGAAAATCAATACGGAGGCGGATGATTTTTGTCTTAGCCTGCAAGGTGGCCACTGTAGCAGATATCGACTTGTCCTCGGATTCGAAGGATCGCCACGTCATCTTCGAGAGCAACCCTAATTTCTTTTGAACTTAAATCTCACATATTGCAATTCTAGACCGATGATCTTCAAGCTGATGTAGATCCTCTCAAACCGGCTATTCTTCATCCAAAAAAATTGTGAACTTCTTGATCCCTTGGAGAAATCCCTTCAAGAATTCAACACCACCGTGCGCAGCCCCACGGTGAGTGCCAACTGTCGTGGATTTGTCACGGCAGATGTCCTTAGTGCCAGGACTTAGTCGCAAGGCTAACGCATCTACATGGTAGCCTATGAGGTGTTGAGTGTGACGACAGACGCGAGGTTTTTACCCAGGTTCGGCCCCTCACAGTGGAGGTAAAAGCCTACATCCTACTTCATTGATATTGATGATGATGAACATGATTACAAGGGTGCTTTATCAACTGAGATATAGACTTGTTTGTCTAAACCCTAATATGTCCAACTCGTGGGACTTGTCCCTATTGGGGTGCCCTACCCCTCCTTATATATGTTGAAGGGGCGGCTTACATTAAGAGTCCTAGTAGGATTAGGATTACTCTATTACAAGTGGAGTCCTAGTCTTCCTTCCTTTGTAAGGGAATATTCCTTATGGATTCCTCTTAAGCCGGCCCACCATAATACAAGCCGGTCTTCCATGAACCGCCTTCTGGGCCTCCGGGTCTTGTCGCTCCTCTGACCTGCCTGCCGGGTCACCAATGAGTCACCTGGCTTTGGCCGGGTCATCAGTGAGTGGAGAGATCCGTGCGGGTCACTTAGTGAGTCACCAAGTCAGGGTGGGTCACCAGTGAGTCGCCAAGTCCGGCTGGGTCATATATCCGGCCGTGTTACACCGCGGGGTATATCCCCGACAATAGCATTAAACTTTTGGATCCAAATCAGTCCCTTAGGAAGTAGCGCATAAACTAGGGTTTAGCTTCTGTCACTCTCGCAACCCATCATCTAATAACTACTCCATAATGCATTCCCTTAGGCCCTAATAAGGTGAAGTGCCATGTAGTCGGTGTTCACATGACACCACTAAGGGAATCACAACATACATACCATCAAAATATCGAACACATATCGAATTCACATCACTACTTGCAACAAGATTTCTCAAGTGACCTCAAGAACAAAAGTAACTACTCACAAATGATAATCATTGTCAATATCAAAGGGGTATTAAATAGCATAATGGATCTGAACATATAATCTCCACCAAATAAACCATATAGTAATCAACAACAAGGTGTAATCAACACTACTAGTCACCCACAAGCACAAATCTAAGGTTTAGGTACAAATATTGAACACAAGAGATGACCTAGGGTTTGAGAGGTGATAACCCACAAGTATAGGGGACCACAACAGTTTTCGAGGGTAGAGTATTCAACCCTAATTTACACATTCGACACAAGGGGAGCCAAAGAATATTTGCAAGTATTAGCAACTGAGTTGTCAATTCAATCACACCTGGAGATTAATTATCTACAGCAAAGTGATCAGTAGCATAGTAGTATGATAGCTTTGATAGTAGTGGTAGCAGCAACAGTAACGGTAACAATGATAGTAATAGTTTTGTAGGAGTGATAATAGTAGCAGCAGAATTAGTAACTTAGCAAGATCAATATGTAGGAAAATTGTAGGCATTGCATCGGCGATTTGTTGGATGATATTCATCATATAACAGTCATAACCTAGGGCGATATGACACTAGCTCCAGTTCATAAATATAATGTATGCATGTATTCCATAAATAGTCATACGTGCTTATGGAAAGAACTTGCCTGACATATTTTGTCCTACCCTCCTGTGGCAGCGGGGTCCTATTGGAAACTAAGAGATACTAAGGCCTCCTTTTAATAGAGAACCGGAACAAAGCATTAACACATGGTGAATACATGAACTCCTCAAACTATGTTCATCACCGGGAAGTATCCCGACTATTGTCACTCCGGCATTGCCGGATCATAACACATAGTAGGTGACTATAACTTGCAAGATTGGATCTAGAACGTACATATAATGATGATAACATAAACGGTTCAGATCTGAAATCATGGCACCCGGGCCCAAACTGACAAGCATTAAGCATAGCAAAGTCATAGCAACATCAATCTCAGAACATAGTGGATACTAGTAATCTCATCCAACTCCTCACCGATGAGCAAGCCTACGAAGGAATTACTCACTCCCGTGGAGAGAACCATGGAATTGGCGATGGAGGAGGGTTGGTGATGACGAAGACCAAAGATTCCCCTCTCCGGAGCCCCAAACGGACTCCAGATCTGGCCTCCCAATGAAGAACAAGAGGTGATGGCGGCTCTGTCTTGTGAAACACAATAATTCTTCCTCCCTCATTTTTATGTAAATATGTGATTTTATAGCATCGGTTTCAGGGTCTGCGGGGCCACCAGGTGGGGACAACCCACCTGGGCGCGCTTGGAGGGGGCGCGCCCTGATGGGTTGTGCCCACCCAGGTGCCCCGTCCGATGGTTCTTGGCTCCAGAAATTCTCTTTTATTGAATAACAAATCATCGCAAAGTTTCGTTTCAATCCGAGAACTTTTCTTTCTGCACAAAGACAACACCATGGTAGTTCTGCTGAAAATAGCGTCAGTCCGGGTTAGTTTCATTCAAATAATGCAAATTAGAGTCCTCAACAAGAGGAAAAGTGTTAGCAAAAGTAGATACAGTGGAGACGTATCAACTCCCCAAGCTTAAACCTTTTCTTGTCCACAAGCAATTCAATTTCTAAATTAAAAGTGAAAAAGAAAAACTTTTACGAACTCTTTTGCACTTGTTTGCATAAATAAGCTTAAACAACACCCAAGTTTTCAGCCAAGATTGTAACTAACCATGTCAACAATAACTCTTAAAAATTATATTAACTGTTATAAATGACATAATCAGCTAGCGAGCAATAATAAGACAACTCAAATATCAACACTTTGTCAAAACAACTATGATATAATATGACAACAGTGGTATCTCGCTAGCCCTTTCTGAGACCGCAAAACATAAATGCAGAGCACCTCCAAAGTTCAAGCAGCGACTAAACATTGTAATTCATGGTAGAAAAGATCCAGTCATGATGCACCCAACATTAGCTACACACAATGAGTGAGCATGACAACAGTGCTCTCAGGTTCTAGCGCTTATTTGAGAAGGTGATGACACAACATAAAAGTAAATAGACAGTCCCTTTGCAGAGGGAAGCAGTGATTTGCAGCGGTGCCAGAGCTCAAGTTTTTAAAGCGGAGGTAAATGAAATTTTGAGAAATGTACCCTTCTTGTTTAGTTCGCAACCATTAGTTATCAATATCTTCCATGCTAAACACATTAGTGGCGGTTCCCAAGCGATAACGTAAAGGTTATTACTCCATAGGAGTTTTTGTTTGATTATTTGTAAGCTCTTTTCTTTTTTGCAGTTTGGGACTGGGAATCCCTATTACCGCCCCTCACATGCAAGGACAAGTGAATAAACACTCGTCATGAGAACAACCGGCTTAGCATGGAAGATACTGACTACCTCCAGTCGCTCTATGAACAACCCAGGCACACAAAAAGGATATTTATTTGAAGTTTTTAGAGGTGGGACATGCAAATTTACTTAGGAAGGTAGGGTAATACCGCATATAGGTAGATATTGTGGACTCATCTGGAATAACCTGGGTTTAAGTTTTTGATGCACAAGTAGAATTCCCACTTAGTACAGGTGAAGGCTAGCAAATAGGTTGAGAAGCGACCAGCTAGAGAGCGAAAACGGTCATGAACATGCATTATGCATAAGTAACATTGGATACTAGCACGAGTAGGATATGGACACCATGAACATAAATATCATAGAGGCTATGTTAGTTTTGATTCAACTACATGCATGAACATGTGCCAAGTCAAGCCACTCAAACATTCCGAAGAGGATACCATATGATCATACTACATCACAATCATTTTAACGCAATGTTGACATCCAAGATAAATCATTATCCACTCCTAGCTACTTATGCATGGCATGAGAAACTATAATCTCTAATTGTCATTGAAAACAAGTTTGATCATAATAGGCTGAATCATGGATACTAGGTTAAACATATTTACAGAAACAGAACAAGTCGAGTTCATACCCGTTTCTCTCTGCCATTCCCAGTTCATCAAATATCATCATTATTGCCTTTGATTTGCATGACCGAATGATGTGAAAATAATAATAGTGCAAGAGTGTCATGGACTAAGCTGGAATCTGCAAACATTTTATTCAAAAGGAGAAGACAAGGTAATATGGGCTCTTTGTTAGATCAACAATAATGCATATGAGAGCCACTCAACATTTTCATCGTGGTCTTCTTCTCGGTCTGACTCAATAAAAAGAAAAGAAATTCAGAGAAACACACTGAAATATTTTTGGAGTTTTTGGCTTTTCTGGAAGAAAGCAAATTAAAGAAAGAAAAACAAAAACGAGAAAAACTATTTACATGGGAAAGCTCCCAACAAGTACAAGAAGAATAAGGAAATATTTTTGAGTTTTCTTTTTAGATACTATAGCTACCTACACTAGAAAGAAAAATAAAAAGAAGCAAGAAATATTTATGTATTTTCTCAAAGTTTTTCAAACACACAAGAAGAAAGCGAGAAAATAAATTTAGCATGGATAATACAATGAAAGAGTGTGGGCACAGATAACTGAAATGAAATGTGTGAACATGAATGTAATGTTGGTGGAAATACGTACTCCGGATTAAGTTTTTGATGCACAAGAAGAATTCCCACTTAGTACAGGTGAAGGCTAGCAAATAGGTTGAGAAGCGACCAACTAGAGAGCGAAAACGGTCATGAACGTGCATTATGCATAAGTAACATTGGATACTAGCATGAGTAGGATATGGACACCATGAACATAAATATCATAGAAGCTCTATTGGTTTTGATTCAACTACATGCATGAACATGTGCCAAGTCAAGCCACTCAAACATTCCGAAGAGGATACCATATCATCATACTACATCACAATCATTTTAATGCAATGTTGACATCCAAGATAAATCATTATCCACTCCTAGCTACTTATGCATGGCATGAGAAACTATAATCTCTAATTTTCATTGAAAACAAGTTTGATCATAATAGGCTGAATCATGGATACTAGGTTAAACATATTTACAGAAACAGAACAAGTCGAGTTCATACCCGTTTCTCTCTACCATTCCCAGTTCATCAAATATCATCATTATTGCCTTTGATTTGCATGACCGAATGATGTGAAAATAATAATAGTGCAAGAGTGTCATGGACTAAGCTGGAATCTGCAAACATTTTATTCAAAACGAGAAGACAAGGTAATATGGGCTCTTAGTTAGATCAACAATAATGCATATGAGAGCCACTCAACATTTTCATCGTCGTCTTCTCCTCGGTCTGACTCAATAAAAAGAAAAGAAATTCAGAGAAACACACTGAAATATTTTTGGAGTTTTTGGCTTTTCTGGAAGAAAGCAAACTAAAGAAAGAAAAACAAAAACGAGAAAAACTATTTACATGGGAAAGCTCCCAACAAGTACAAGAAGAATAAGGAAATATTTTTGAGTTTTCTTTTTAGATACTATAGCTAACTACACTAGAGAGAAAAATAAAAAATAAGCAAGAAATATTTTTGTATTTTCTCAAAGTATTTCAAACACACAAGAAGAAAGCGAGAAAATAAATTTAGCATGGATAATACAATGAAAGAGTGTGGGCACCGATAACTGAAATGAAATGTGTGGACATGAATGTAATGTTGGTGGAAATACGTACTCCGTTTTAAGTTTTTGATGCACAAGTAGAATTCCCACTTAGTACAGGTGAAGGCTAGCAAATAGGTTGAGAAGCGACCAGCTAGAGAGCGAAAACGGTCATGAACATGCATTATGCATAAGTAACATTGGGTACTAGCATGAGTAGGATATGGACACCATGAACATAAATATCATAGAGGCTCTATTGGTTTTGATTCAACTACATGCATGAACATGTGCCAAGTCAAGCCACTCAAACATTCCGAAGAGGATACCATATGATCATACTACATCACAATCATTTTAACGCAATGTTGACATCCAATATAAATCATTATCCACTCCTAGCTACTTATGCATGGCATGAGAAACTATAATCTCT
This sequence comes from Triticum dicoccoides, assembly GCF_002162155.2. Lineage (NCBI taxonomy): Eukaryota > Viridiplantae > Streptophyta > Magnoliopsida > Poales > Poaceae > Triticum > Triticum dicoccoides. The sequence goes on along the minus strand of NC_041382.1, from coordinate 177,045,092 downwards.
AATTGTCATTGAAAACAAGTTTGATCATAATAGGCTGAATCATGGATACTAGGTTAAACATATTTACACAAACAGAACAAGTCGAGTTCATACCCGTTTCTCTCTGCCATTCACAGTTCATCAAATATCATCATTATTGCCTTTGATTTGCATGACCGAATGATGTGAAAATAATAATAGTGCTAGAGTGTCATGGACTAAGTTGGAATCTGCAAACATTTTATTCAAAAGGAGAAGACAAGGTAATATGGGCTCTTTGTTAGATCAACAATAATGCACATGAGAGCCACTCAACATTTTCATCGTGGTCTTCTCCTCGGGCTGACTCAATAAAAAGAAAAGAAATTCAGAGAAACACACTGAAATATTTTTGGAGTTTCTGGCTTTTCTAGAAGAAAGCAAATTAAAGAAAGAAAAACAAAAACGAGAAAAACTATTTACATGGGAAAGCTCCCGACAAGTACAAGAAGAATAAGGAAATATTTTTGAGTTTTCTTTTTAGATACTATAGCTAACTACACTAGAAAGAAAAATAAAAAAGAAGCAAAAATATTTTTGTATTTTCGCAAAGTTTTTCAAACACACAAGAAGAAAGCGAGAAAATAAATTTAGCATGGATAATACAATGGAAGAGTGTGGGCACCGATAACTGAAATGAAATGTGTGAACATGAATATAATGTTGGTGGAAATACGTACTCCGGTTTAAGTTTTTGATGCACAAGTAGAATTCCCACTTAGTACAGGTGAAGGCTAGCAAATAGGTTGAGAAGCGACCAGCTAGAGAGCGAAAACGGTCACGAACATGCATTATGCATAAGTAACATTGGATACTAGTATGAGTAGGATATGGACACCATGAACATAAATATCATAGAGGCTCTGTTGGTTTTGATTCAACTACATGCATGAACATGTGCCAAGTCAAGCCACTCAAACATTTCGAAGAGGATACCATATGATCATACTACATCACAATCATTTTAACGCAATGTTGACATCCAAGATAAATCATTATCCACTCCTAGCTACTTATGCATGGCATGAGAAACTATAATCTCTAATTGTCATTGAAAACAAGTTTGATCATAATAGGCTGAATCATGGATACTAGGTTAAACATATTTACAGAAACAGAACAAGTCGAGTTCATACCCGTTTCTCTCTACCATTCACAGTTCATCAAATATCATCATTATTGCCTTTGATTTGCATGACCGAATGATGTGAAAATAATAATAGTGCTAGAGTGTCATGGACTAAGCTGGAATCTGCAAACATTTTATTCAAAAGGAGAAGACAAGGTAATATGGGCTCTTTGTTAGATCAACAATAATGCATATGAGAGCCACTCAACATTTTCATCATGGTCTTCTCCTCGGTGTTACTCAATAAAAAGAAAAGAAATTCAGAGAAACACACTGAAATATTTTTGGAGTTTCTGGCTTTTCTGGAAGAAAGCAAATTAAAGAAAGAAAAACAAAAACGAGAAAAACTATTTACATGGGAAAGCTCCCAACAAGTACAAGAAGAATAAGGAAATATTTTTGAGTTTTCTTTTTAGATACTATAGCTACCTACACTAGAAAGAAAAATAAAAAAGAAGCAAGAAATATTTTTGTATTTTCTCAAAGTTTTTCAAACACACAAGAAGAAAGCGAGAAAATAAATTTAGCATGGATAATACAATGAAAGAGTGTGGGCACCGATAACTGAAATGAAATGTGTGAACATGAATATAATGTTGGTGGAAATACGTACTCCGGTTTAAGTTTTTGATGCACAAGTAGAATTCCCAATTAGTACAGGTGAAGGCTAGCAAATAGGTTGAGAAGCGACCAGCTAGAGAGCGAAAACGGTCATGAACATGCATTATGCATAAGTAACATTGGATACTAGCATGAGTAGGATATGGACACCATGAACATAAATATCATAGAGGCTCTGTTGGTTTTGATTCAACTACATGCATGAACATGTGCCAAGTCAAGCCACTCAAACATTCCGAAGAGGATACCATATCATCATACTACATCACAATCATTTTAATGCAATGTTGACATCCAAGATAAATCATTATCCACTCCTAGCTACTTATGCATGGCATGAGAAACTATAATCTCTAATTGTCATTGAAAACAAGTTTGATCATAATAGGCTGAATCATGGATACTAGGTTAAACATATTTACAGAAACAGAACAAGTCAAGTTCATACCCGTTTCTCTCTGCCATTCACAGTTCATCAAATATCATCATTATTGCCTTTGATTTGCATGACCGAATGATGTGAAAATAATAATAGTGCTAGAGTGTCATGGACTAAGCTGGAATCTGCAAACATTTTATTCAAAACGAGAAGATAAGGTAATATGGGCTCTTTGTTAGATCAACAATAATGCATATGAGAGCCACTCAACATTTTCATCGTGGTCTTCTCCTCGGTCTGACTCAATTAAAAGAAAAGAAATTCAGAGAAACACACTGGAATATTTTTGGAGTTTTTGGCTTTTCTGGAAGAAAGCAAATTAAAGAAAGAAAAACAAAAACGAGAAAAAATATTTACATGGGAAAGATCCCAACAAGTACAAGAAGAATAAGGAAATATTTTTGAGTTTTCTTTTTAGATACTATAGCTAACTACACTAGAAATAAAAATAAAAAAGAAGCAAGAAATATTTTTGTATTTTCTCAAAGTCTTTCAAACACACAAGAAGAAAGCGAGAAAATAAATTTAGCATGGATAATACAATGAAAGAGTGTGGGCACCGATAACTGAAATGAAATGTGTGAACAGAAATGTAATGTTGGTGGAAATACGTACTCCCCCAAGCTTAGGATGTTGGCCTAACTTGGTAATTAGTCAGTAACATGCATAATGATCAGAGTGATAGCTCACGGAGGCTCTTAGTGCAGATGCCTCAGTCTGCCGCGCAGCCACAACTGTTGCGTTATGAGCTCGGGCCTCGCTCTAAGAATAAAATATCTTCCCTTACCGTGAACATCAAAGAGAGCAGATGCAGGCAAATATGTGTCCACAACGGAACTTTTATTAATTAGTGGGTTATAAGTGAAATTATGGGGTTCACCACTAAGGATCTGATGACGTTTCATAGCATCAAAGTCTAAGTACTGCGTGCGTAAAATAGGGTCATAAGGCAAAGGTGAAACACCCAGCTCTCTTGCTAAGTGTGTGGCATAAATCCCACCATAAAAATATCCACTACCAGCGTTATGTTTCAATCTACGTGCAACAATAGCTCCAAGGTTATAACTTTTGTCACCGGTGAGAGCGGTGTGTATGAGGCTCAAGTCTGGAGCACAGTGTACTACAATCTTGTTTACCTACAATACATTTTCCATTAAATAAAGAAAAGTACTGGATTGAGGGAAAATGAATGCTCTTTATTCTACACTACGTCACTCCCCTAGTCTCACCATAGCAAAAGACTAGTCAAGAATATCTCAAACTCAGATCTTGGTGGTTCGTCAAGCAAACCCCAGAATGGGATTTTGCAGCAATAGGCAAATCTCTCTAAAGATATGGTAAATGAATTTTCATACAGTTTAAATGACACCCTAGACTCACGGGGATGGAATTTAAATCCTTTGGTAAATGATTCAGTGAGAGTGAGGTGTTGGTTGCACTTATCTGGAATGTAGGGATCGAGCTCGGCATTGTGAACATATTACTAAAATTCTTCCTTAATGCCCACACGCACCATATAATCGTTGCATGGCCATAAGCATGTTTTGGTGGTGGCATCTCGTATGGAACTTTCACTTGATTCAACATAATACCTACGAGCGGAGCTCCTACTAGAAGATGCCTCCAAGGATCTCCTCGAAAAACTCCTTCCAAAGAGGTTCATCATATTCACGTACAATTTTCTGAAAAAAATTGGGTCACAAAAATTTGTTAACAAAACTTTACAAGATTGGTAGCAACAACTCCTAAGGATGCATAGAGGCCATAGCAAGCATTCCAACTACTCAGAACTCTAAGAATTCAACATGCAAGCTCATCTACAGCAGCACCAAGAGTAGCTAATTATTCAAAATACAATCTACTAAAGCAAAAACTAATTGGACCAACGGAGGAGTCACATACCAAGCAACAATCCCCCGAAATAGTTTCGGAAATAGAGCTTCGAGCAAAGAGATCGAAATCCGCGGGTTCGGGAGCAAGAACATGAGAGAGAGAGAAATGGAGATTTTTTTTCTGGAGGTAGGTGGTGATGTGGGATGAAGAGATAAGTGAGGGGGGCATGTCGGGACCACAACCCACAAGGACGCGCCTGGGGGTCCTGGCGCGCCAATGTGGGTTGTGCCCACCTGGTGCACCTCCCTCTGATGTTATTTGCACCACAAATTATTAAATATTCAGAAAAAATTGTATTAAATTTTCAGAGCATTCTAAGAAATTTTATTTTTGGGTCATTTTTCATTGCACGGGAAATTCAAAAAACAGGCAAAACATGACATTTTATTTTATTTAACTAATAAAAACAGAAGACAAAAGGTAGGGACAGAAGGTAGTTCTCACTAAATTCATCAACTTCATACCTCTCAAAAATGATCAATTAATAAGGTTGATCAAGTCTTATTAACAACCACTTTCGATTATAATGAAACCGACGAACTTTCGTAAATCACTAAGTTACCTCAACGGGGATATGAATGTCCCCAACAATAAGCATTTCATATTTTTTTAACAGTAGGTAGAGGTAGTTGATAACTTCCAGTAGTGATTGTCGGAGATTTTTCAATAACATTAATACCATTCACTTGGAATTGCTTCTTCGGAAAGTGCACCATATGCTCATTACCATTGATATGAAAAGTGGCCTTGCTTTTATTGCAATCAATAACAGCCCCTGCAGTATTCAAGAAGGGTCTACCAAGGATAATCGACATGTTGTCATCCTCGGGCATCTCAAGTATAACAAAGTCAGTCAAAATAGTAACATTAGCAATAACAACGGGCGCATCCTCACAAATACCGATAGGTATGGCAGTTGATTTGTCAGCCATTTGCGAAGATATTTCAGTAGGTGTGAGTTTATTCAAATCAAGTATTTTGTATAAAGAGAAACGCATAATACTAACACCAGCTCCCAAATCACATAAAGTAGTTTTTCACATAATTTCTTTTTATGGAGCAAGGTATAGTTGGTATTCCCGGATCTCCGAGTTTTTTTAGATACTCCGTCTTTAAAAGTATAATTATCAAGCATGGTGGAGATTTCATCTTCCGGTATTTTTCTCTTATTGGTGATGATTTCTTTCATGTACTTCGCATAAGGAGGCATATTTAAGACATCAGTCAAGCGAGTACGCAAAAAGACTGGCCTCAACATTTCAGCAAAGAGTTCAAATTCTTCATTGTAACACCCTCGATGCGACTATATCTCCCACGTGTCGAGGCACGACTTAGAGGCATAACCGCATTGAAGGCATATGTTGCAAGTTAGGCAATCTTCACAACATCCCATGTAATATAGATAATAAAAGGGGAGATAACATAGTTGGCTTACACTCGCCATGTCAACCAAGTACATAAATAACATTACATCATCCAAACACTCATGGCCCGACTACGGCGCCAAAATAAAAGATAACCCAACATGCGACATGGTCCCGATCACCCCCAACTGGGCACCACCGAAATAAAATAACAGCCCCTGCAGTATTCAAGAAGTATCATTGAGAGTCTTCGTTGAACTCCCACTTGAGCTCGAGCGCGTCACCTGGAGCGGAATCATCAGGCCCTGCATCTGGTGTAATAGTAATCTGTGAGCCACAGGGACTCAGCAATCTCGCACCCTCGCGATCAAGACTATTTAAGCTTATAGATAAGGCAAGGTAAATATGTGGAGCTGCAGCAAGCGGCTAGCAAATATGGTGGCTATCCTGTTCGCAAAAGAGAGGGAGAAGAGGAGGCAAAGCGCGAGCGAGAAACTAGAGAGCAACCTGCGCAAGCATTACTCCAACACCGTGTCCACTTCCCGGACTCCGCCAAGAAGAGGCCATCACGGTAACACACTCAGTTGATTCATTTTAATTAAGTTAAGGTTCAAGTTATCTACAACCGCACAAGAACAAATTCCCATCTGCCCATAACCGCGGGCACGGCTTTCGAAAGTTCAAATCCCTGCAGGGGAGTCCCAACCTAGCCCATGACAAGCTATCACGGTCAACGAAGGAATAGACCTCCTCCCGAGACGTTCCGATCAGACTCGGTACCTCGGTTCTTCAAGACACTTCGACAGGTTAAAACAAGACCAGCAACACCGCCCGAATGTGCCGACAAATCCCTATAGGAGCTGCACATATCTCGTTCTCAGGGCACACTCAGATTGTCCAAACTTCCGGTAGGCCAGCCCAGAGTTGCCCCTGGTGGCCACCGGCGGCTGACGAGGTGGACCAACACTCAGAGGAGCACTGGCCCGGGGGAGTTTAAAATAAGATGACCCTCGGGCTCCGGAAACCCAAGGGAAAAAGAGGCTAGGTGGAAAAGGGTAAAACCAAGGTTGGGCATTGCTGGAAAAGCTTTAATCAAGGCAAACTATCAAGGGGTTCCCATTATAACCCAACCGCGTAAGGAACGCAAAATCCGGGAACATAACACCGATATGACGGAAACTAGGGCGGCAAGAGTGGAACAAAACACTAGGCGAGAGGCCGAGCCTTCCACCCTTACCAAGTATATAGATGCATTAAAATAACAAGATAATATAATGATATCCCAACAAGTAAATAAATGTTCCAACAAGGAACGGCCTCCAATCTTCTCCTACAACTAGCAACGCTATAAGAGGGGCTGAGCAAAGTGGTAACATAGCCAATCAACGGTTTGCTAGGACATGGTGGGTTAGAGGTTTGACATGGCAATTTGGGATGCTTGAAAGCAAGTGGTAGGCATCGTAGCATTGGCATAGCAAAAGAGCGAGCATCTAGCAAAGCAAAGATAGTAGTGATTTCGAGGGTATGATCATCTTGCCTGTAAAGTTGTCAGAGTTGACTGGATCCTCAAAAGCAAACTCAACGGGCTCCTCGTTAGCGAACTCGTCTCCCGGCCCTACCCAAACAAGACAAACAAGCAACAAGGACACAATCAACCACGTGCAAGGATCAAACAATATAATGCAAGGATGGTATGCTATGCGGGATGCGATGCGGGATGCATATGCAAGATTTGACAAGGGATGCATGAACCTGGCCTCAACATGGGAATCCAAGTGTGCCACTGGAAAGATGAGATGAAATCACTTTAAAACGATATAAAGAACGCCGGAAACGGAGTTACGGTTTGGAAATGGCACGCAATTCAAATATGACCACGTTCTGTAATTTACAGCAAGTAGCCATCTAAATGCAAAGAGATGAACAAGCTACATCACCCAAACATGGCAACAAAATACATGGCAGGGATGCATTCAAGATGCTTAACAAAAGTCTAGCACTGAGCTACGGCCAATTCATCCATTATCAGGTTCAAACAAGCATGGCAAAAATGCGTATGGTAAACAGATTTCAGACTTAGTGAAATTAACACTTGTCTGGAATTTTAGATCAGGTAGCACACTTCGGAGCAACAAAACTACATGCTACAAGGCCTGAACATGGCAAAGTAAAGCATGGCATGGAGCTACTCAAAGAGCTTAACAAAAGTCCCTTAGTGACCTTGAGCCAAAAGGGATCAGAAAATACAATTGCAAGCATGTGAACATGGCAAAAACATAATCAGTTCTCAGACTTAGTGAAAACTGGAGCATGCTGAAAACAGATATCAAGTAGGCATGTTTACGAGCTCGATGCACTCACTACGGAGCAAGTCATGATAAACTAAGCATACACCCATCAAGAATACACAAAATACTAGCTAGACATGGCAAGAACAATAATATAGCATGCACGGATCAATTACAACATCCTCGGCAAAATCGCTACAAGTAGAAACTCTGCCCAGATTCACAAAGTATCAAAAATAGAGCTCGATTGACTCAAGCTAGGATGCTCCATAATTGCAAACAAAGACATGGATGGATAGAGCACTACAATATTAACAAAACATCCTTACTGATCATCCTCACAAGAGGCACGGATCACTAGGATACAACATGAACATATGGCAACATGAGATAAACAGATCAAGGACTTAGTGGAAATGCTAAGTCCCTGAAATCAGCATTACCAAGTGCCTCACTTTGCAAACTTGTGCTAGTCACCACACACATCACAAAAATACATGGGTTGCACCTCTGGAAAGATGGCAAAACCCTTAACAAAACATATGTAGAGCTCAGGGGCATATCATGCACACAATAATCATGGCAAAAATGACAAATATCTAAATGGAGTAGCAGATCTGACAATTATCTCAAGTAGCACTCTCCTAACAGCATTTCGGGCATCAAGATGAACTTCAATGAAAATGACGCATTGGAATGAAATGATGTACTCTCTGAGATGAACATTTTGATATGCTATATGAACAAATCGGATCTACGATGAGAGAGTTATGACATGCCAAAGTTTGCAAATATTTAGGGTTTGGGGATGAAAAAGTCAACCGTCTCGAATCTGGTTCTGGATCTGGCGCGTATACTGTTCACCGGAGCACGGACTTCGAGGCACCACCAGAGATGGACTTGACAGCCAGCGATTGCCGGAGCTGCGGAGGCCGGCGGAGGGACGCGGGCGCCGGTGGCCGGGGCGGCGGGCGCCGGTGATGGAGGCCGCGGTGGCCGGCGAGCAAGGAGCGGCGGAGGACGGCGGTCGCCGGCGAGGGGCGGCCGCGATGGAGGTCGCCGGCATCGGTGTCTACGGCGGCCGGAGCGGCAGAGTAGCAGGGCGGCTCGGGTGGCGCACGACCGCGCGGGGGGAGGAGGAAGACCCGGGCGGCAGCGGACGATGGGCTCGCGGGGGCCCGACTTGGGCCTCCTGAGCCAGAGCGGTGGGAGGCGGCGCAGGGGGCCACGTGGAAGCTCCTGAGTGGTGGCGGCGATGTGTCCGGCGGCCGGCGGACGTGTCCGGCCGCGCGGAGAGGAGCGGGGCTAGGGTTAGGGGTGGAATGACCCGAAAATTACGGGGGAGATGCTATTTTATAGGTAGAGGGAGCTAGGAGAGTCCAAATGAGGTGCGGTTTTCGGCCACGCGATCGTGATGGAACGCTCTAGATGATGGAGAGGGTTTAGGTGGGTTTTGGGCCAAATTGGAGGGGTGTTGGGCTGCAACACACACGAAGCCTTTTCGGTCCCTCGGTTAACCGTTGGAGTATCAAACGAAGTCCAAATGATACGAAACTTGACAGGCGGTCTACCGGTAGTAAACCAAGGCCGCTTGGCAAGTCTCGGTCCAATCCGGAAATGTTTAATCCCCACACACAAAAGAAAGCTAGAAATGACCACCGGAGGAGAACGAAGCACCAGAATGCAAAACGGACAATGGGGAAAATGCTCGAATGCATGAGATGAACACGTATGCAAATGCAATGCACATGATGACATGATATGAGATGCATGACAACGATAACAACACATGGAGACAAAGACCCGAACCTGAGAAAATAAAATAACTTAACGCCGGAAACGGCAAGAGTTGGAGTACAAACTGGGTAAGTCATATCCGGGGTGTTACAACACTCCACCACTACGAAAGGATCTCGTCCCGAGATCTAGGACTGAAAGAACACCGGGTATTCAGAACGGAGGTGATCCTCGCATTCCCAGGTAGCGTCACAGTCGTAATGGTGTGACCACTTGACTTTGAGGAATTTGATTGACTTGTTGCGAGTCTTGCGTTCAGTCTCTTCGAGAATAGCAACGGGGTGCTCATGATAGGAGAGATCTCCTTGGAGCTCAATGTCCTCGAAGTTGACGGTGCGGTCAGGAGTCTTGAAGCACTTTCGGAGCTGAGAGACATGGAACACATCATGAACATTTGCAAAGTTTGAAGGAAGCTCGAGTTGATAGGCGAGATCGCCTCTCTTGCTGACAATCTTGAAAGGTCCCACGTATCTGGGGGCAAGCTTCCCTTTGATACCAAAGCAACGATTACCTTTCATAGGAGAGACGTGGAGGTAAACATGATCTCCGATCTCGAAAGCCAAATCACGGTGATTACTATCATAGTAGCTCTTCTAGCAGGATTGGGCTGCTTTGAGGTTATCTCGAATGACTTTGCACATTTCCTCTGCCTCTGTGATTAAGTCATTACCCAAAATCCGACGTACGCCGGTTTCAGACCAGTTGAGAGGGGTACGGCACTTCCTGCCATACAGAATTTCAAATGGGGCCTTGCCCGAACTTGCTTGAAAACTGTTGTTGTACGAGAATTCAGCATATGGAAGACAATCCTCCCACTTCATGCCGAAGGAGATCACACAAGCCCTGAGCATATCTTCAAGAATCTGGTTGACATGCTCGACTTGACCGCTAGTTTGAGGATGGAAAGCTGTGCTAAAGCGGATGTTGGTGCCCATGGCCTTCTGAAAAGAATCCCAAAACTTGGAGGTAAAGATGCTGCCACGGTCTGAAGAGATCACCTGTGGAATACCATTGAGAGAGACAATTCGAGAGGTATAGAGTTCCTCCAATTGAGTTGCAGTGATCGACTCTTTGATAGGAAGAAAGTGAGACACTTTGGTGAGTTTGTCGATGACAACGAATATAGCATCATTGTCACACTTGGACTTTGGAAACCCAGTCACGAAGTCCACCTCAATGTGGTCAAACTTCCATTCTGGAATGGCAAGAGGTTGGAGGAGACCAGCTGGCCTTTGGTGTCCTGCCTTCACTCTTCTGCAGACATCACATTCATTCACGAATTGAGCAATTTCGTGCTTCATTCGAGTCCACCAATAAGCCTGCTTGAGGTCCTGATACATCTTCGTGCTCCCAGGGTGGATGGAGAGGAGAGAATTGTGAGCCTCATTCATGATCACTTTACGAAGTTCACCTTTGGGCACAACAATACGATCCTCGAAGAAGAGAGTATCCTTGTCATCAAGGCGGTAGCACTTGTACTTGGGTTGACTCTTGGCAATCCCAATCTTCACCTTTTTCGCCATAGCATCAAGAAGCTGGGCTTGGCGAATCTGGTCTTCCAAGGTAGGAGAGACTTGAAGGTTGGCGAGGAAACCTTGAGGAACAACTTGTAGATTAAGTTTGCGTAAAGCTTCACAAAGCTCGGGTTGATAAGGCTTGAGAATAAGACTGTTGCAATAAGCTTTCCTACTCAAAGCGTCAGCAATCACATTGGCCTTGCCTGGAGTATACTCGATACTCGGATTATACTCTTGAATCATTTTGACCCATCGAGTTTGCCTGAGGTTGAGATTAGGTTGAGTGAAGATGTACTTGAGACTCTTGTGGTCAGTGAAGATGTCCACTTTTCTTCCCAATAGAAGATGTCTCCAAGTCAAAAGAGCATGCACAACTGCCGCCAACTCGAGATCATGAGTGGGGTAGTTCTTCTCATTGGGCTTCAACTGGCGAGAGGTATAAGCAACAACTTTCTTCTCTTGCATCAACACTGCGCCAAGACCTTGGAGAGAGGCATCACAAAAGACCTCATACGGTTTGGATTCATCAGGCGGAGTCAGAACTGGAGCAGTGATCAATTTCTCTTTCAAAGTGTTGAAAGCAATGTCACACTCCGGAGACCAAACGTACTTGACGTGCTTCTGGAGAAGATTAGAGAGAGGCTTCGCGATCTTAGAAAAGTTTTCAACGAATCTTCGGCAATAACTTGCGAGACCGAGGAAGCTACGGAGTTGCTTCACGTTCTGAGGAGGTTCCCAATTCACAATTGCAGACACCTTCTCAGGATTCACCGCAATGCCCTTGGCAGAGATGATATGACCAAGATAAAGAACCTCATCAAGCCAAAATTCACACTTGGAGAACTTGGCGTAGAACTTGTGTTCCCTCAACTTATCGAGCACCAAAAGCAAGTGCTTGGCATGATCTTCCTTGTTCTTCGAGAAAACCAGAATGTCGTCGAGATAGACCAAAACGAAGTCATTGGTGTAGGCGTTGAAGATGAAGTTCATCATGCGAGAGAACGTTGGAGGAGCGTTGACGAGGCCAAAAGACATGACAGTGTATTCATATGAACCATAGCTTGTCCTGAAAGCCGTCTTGGGAATATCTTGCTCACGGATTCGAATCTGATGATAACCCATACGGAGATCAAGCTTGGAGAATACTTGGGCATCTTTGAGTTGTTCGAACAGCTCATTGATGTTGGGAAGTGGGTATTTGTTCTTGATGGTCTTCTTGTTCGATGGACGGTAATCGACACAAAGTCGGTCCGTTCCATCCTTCTTCTTCACAAAAAGAACACCACAACCCCACGGAGAAGAACTAGGCCGGATGAGACCCATTCTCTCTTGAATATCGAGTTGCTTCTTCAGCTCCTTCAACTCTTCAGGTCCGAGCTTGTAAGGACGCTTGCACACGGGTTCCGTGCCAGGCTCAAGATCAATAACGAATTCAACTGGCCGGTGCGGAGGCATTCCTAGAAGCTCTTCTGGAAAGACGTCTTGATATTCGCAAACGACTAGAATTTGCGAGATGGCATCGAGTTCACCCTTCTCATTGAGAGAAAACAGACGGACGGTATTATCCCGAGCGGCAAACACAATTACATGAGTCAATTGAATCTGCCTGGCAGCACAATCAAGTTGAGCCTTGTTCTTAGAAAGCCAATCCATCCCGAGAATAAGATCAATATCCGAGTTACCAAAAACCATTGGAGAAGCCAGAAATTTGAAATCACCCATCAAGATAGAAATTTGAAAGAACCTGGCTCTGATACCAACTTGTAACACCCTCGATGCGACTATATCTCCCACGTGTCGAGGCACGACTTAGAGGCATAACCGCATTGAAGGCATATGTCGCAAGTTAGGAAATCTTCACAACATCCCATGTAATATAGATAATAAAAGGGGAGATAACATAGTTGGCTTACACTCGCCACGTCAACCAAGTACATAAATAACATTACATCATCCAAACACTCATGGCCCGATTACGGCGCCAAAATAAAAGATAACCCAACATGCGACACGGTCCAGATCACCCCCAACTGGGCACCACTACTGATCATCAGGAAAGGAAACATAGTATCGTTGAGAGTCTTCGTCAAACTCCCACTTGAGCTCGAGCGCGTCACCTGGAGCGGAATCATCAGGCCCTGCATCTGGTGTAATAGTAATCTGTGAGCCACAGGGACTCAGCAATCTCGCACCCCCGCGATCAAGACTATTTAAGCTTATAGGTAAGGCAAGGAAAATATGTGGAGCTGCAGCAAGCGGCTAGCAAGTATGGTGGCTATCCTGTTCGCAAAAGAGAGCGAGAAGAGGAGGCAAAGAGCGAGCGAGAAACTAGAGAGCAACCTGCGCAAGCATTACTCCAACACCGTGTCCACTTCCCGGACTCCGCCAAGAAGAGGCCATCACGGTAACACACTCAGTTGATTCATTTTAATTAAGTTAAGGTTCAAGTTATCTACAACCGGACATTAACAAATTCCCATCTGCCCATAACCACGGGCACGGCTTTCGAAAGTTCAAATCCCTGCAGGGGAGTCCCAACCTAGCCCATGACAAGCTCTCACGGTCAACGAAGGAATAGACCTCCTCCCGAGACGTTCCGATCAGACTCGGTACCTCGGTTCTTCAAGACACTTCGACAGGTTAAAACAAGACCAGCAATACCGCCCGAATGTGCCGACAAATCCCGATAGGAGCTGCACATATCTCGTTCTCAGGGCACACTCAGATTGTCCAAACTTCCGGTAGGCCAACCCAGAGTTGTCCCTGGTGGCCACCGGCGGCTGACGAGGTGGACCAACACTCAGAGGAGCACTGGCCCGGGGGGGGGGGTTTAAAATAAGATGACCCTCGGGCTCCGGAAACCCAAGGGAAAAAGAGGCTAGGTGGAAAATGGTAAAACCAAGGTTGGGCATTGCTGGAAAAGCTTTAATCAAGGCGAACTATCAAGGGGTTCCCATTATAACCCAACCGCGTAAGGAACGTAAAATCCGGGAACATAACACCGATATGATGGAAACTAGGGCGGCAAGAGTGGAACAAAACACTAGGCGAGAGGCCGAGCCTTCCACCCTTTACCAATTATATAGATGCATTAAGATAACAAGATAATATAATGATATCCCAACAAGTAAATAAATGTTCCAACAAGGAACGGCCTCCAATCTTCTCCTGCAACTAGCAACGCTATAAGAGGGGCAGAGCAAAGCGGTAACATAGCCAATCAATGGTTTGCTAGGACATGGTGGGTTAGAGGTTTGACATGGCAATTTGGGAGCCTTGAAAGCAAGTGGTAGGCATCGTAGCATTGGCATAGAAAAAGAGCGAGCATCTAGCAAAGCAAAGATAGTAGTGATTTCGAGGGTATGATCATCTTGCCTGCAAAGTTGTCAGAGTTGACTGGATCCTCGAAAGCAAACTCAATGGGATCCTCGTTAGCGAACTCGTCTCCCGGCTCTACCCAAACAAGACAAACAAGCAACAAGGACACAATCAACCACGTGCAAGGATCAAACAATATAATGCAAGGATGGTATGCTATGCGGGATGCATATGCAAGATTTGACAAGGGATGCATGAACCCGGCCTCAACTTGGGAATCCAAGTGTGCCACTAGAAAGATGAGATGAAATCGCTTGAAAACGATATAAAGAACGCCGGAAACGGAGTTACGGTTTGGAAATGGCACGCAATTCAAATATGACCACGTTCTGCGATTTACAGCAAGTAGCCGACTAAATGCAAAGAGATGAACAAGCTACAGCACCCAAACATGGCAACAAAATACATGGTAGGGATGCATTCAAGATGCTTAACAAAAGTCTAGCACTGAGCTACGGCCAATTCATCCATTATCAGGTTCAAATAAGCATGGCAAAAATGCATATGGTAAACAGATTTCAGACTTAGTGAAATTAACACTTGTCTGGAATTTTACATCAGGTAGCACACTTCGGAGCAACAAAACTACATGCTACAGGGCCTGAACATGGCAAAGTAAAGCATGGCATGGAGCTACTCAAAGAGCTTAACAAAAGTCCCTTAGTGACCTTGAGCCAAAAGGGATCAGAAAATACAATTGGAAGCATGTGAACATGGCAAAAACATAATCAGTTCTCAGATTTAGTGAAAACTGGAGCATGCTGAAAATAGATATCAAGTAGGCATGTTTACGAGCTCGATGCACTCACTACGGAGCAAGTCATGATAAACTAAGCATACACCCATCAAGAATACACAAAATACAAGCTAGACATGGCAAGAACAATAACATAGCATGCACGGATCAACTACAATATCCTCGGCAAAATCGCTAACAAGTAGACAATCTGCCCAGATTCACGAAGTAGCAAAAATAGAGCTCGATTGACTCAAGCTAGGGTGCTCCATAATTGCAAACAAATACATGGATGGATAGAGCACTACAATATTAACAAAACATCCTTACTGATAATCCTCACAAGAGGCACGGATCACTAGAAAACAACATGAACATATGGCAACATGAGATAAACAGATCAAGGACTTAGTGGAAATGCAAGTCCCTGAAATCAGCATTACCAAGTGCCTCACTTTGCAAGCTTGTGCTAGTCACCACACACATCCCAAAAATACATGGGTTGCACCTTTGGAAAGATGGCAAAACCCTTAACAAAACATATGTAGAGCTCAGGGGCATATCATGCACACAATAATCATGGCAAAAATGACAAATATCTAAATGGAGTAGCAGATCTGACAATTATCTCAAGTAGCACTCTTCTAACAGCATTTCGGCATCAAGATGAACTCAAATGAAAATGATGCAATGGAATGAAATGATGTACTCTCTGGGATGAACATTTTGATATGCTATATGCACAAATTTGATCTACGATGAAAGAGTTATGACATGCCAAAGTTTGCAAATATTTAGGGTTCGGGGATGAAAAAGTCAACCGTCTCGAATCTAGATATGGATCTGGCGCGTATACTGTTCACCGGAGCACGGACTTTGAAGCACCGCCAGAGATGGACTTGACAGCCGGCGATTGCCGGAGCTGCGAAGGCCGGCGGAGGGACGCGGGCGCTGGTGGCCGGGGCGGCGGGCGCCGGTGATGGAGGCCGCGGTGGCCGGCGAGCAAGGAGCGGCGGAGGACGGCGGCCGCGACGGAGGTCGCCGGCATCGGTGTCTGCGCCGGCCGGAGCGGCGGAGTAGCAGGGCGGCTCGGGCGGCGCACGGCCGCGCGGGAGGAGGAGGAAGACCCGGGCGGCGGCGGACGATGGGCTCGCGGGGGCCCGACTTGGGCCTCCCGGGCCGGAGCGGTGGGAGGTGGCGCAGGGGGCCACGTGGCAGCTCCTGAGTGGTGGCGGCGATGTGTCCGGCCGCGTGGAGAGGAGCGGGGCTAGGGTTAGGGGTGGAATGACCCGAAAATTACGGGGGAGATGCTATTTTATAGGTAGAGGGAGCTAGGAGAGTCCAAATGAGGTGGGGTTTTCGGCCACACGATCGTGATCGAACGCTCTAGATGATGGAGACGGTTTACGTGGGTTTTGGGCCAAATTGGAGGGGTGTTGGACTGCAACACGCACGAGGCCTTTTCGGTCCCTCGGTTAACCGTTGGAGTATCAAACGATGTCCAAATGATACGAAACTTGACAGGCGGTCTACCGGTAGTAAACCAAGGCCGCTTGGCAAGTCTCGGTCCAATCCGGAAATGTTTAATCCCCACACACAAAAGAAAGCTAGAAATGACCACCGGAGGAGAACGAAGCGCCAAAATGCAAAACGGACAACGGGGAAAATGTTCGAATGCATGAGATGAACACGTATGCAAATGCAATGCACATGATGACATGATATGAGATGCATGACAACGATAACAACACACGAAGACAAAGACCCAAACCTAAGAAAATAAAATAACTTAACGCCGGAAACGGCAAGAGTTGGAGTACAAATTGGGTAAGTCATATCCGGGGTGTTACATTCATCATCTTTCTTTTTAGTTGAGTTAGGTGGAAAGGGCATTGGTTTTTGAACCCATGGTTCTCTTTCCGTACCGTGTTTTCTAGCAACAATGTCTCTTTTATCATATCTTTTATTCTTGGGTTGTTGGTTATCAAGATCAACTGTTGGTTCTATC
This sequence comes from Triticum dicoccoides, assembly GCF_002162155.2. NCBI lineage: Eukaryota > Viridiplantae > Streptophyta > Magnoliopsida > Poales > Poaceae > Triticum > Triticum dicoccoides. Next base: position 177,027,904 of record NC_041382.1, on the reverse strand, counting down.
TCAATATCATTGTTTGGTTCTTTATTGTTTGTTTGAGTATCTTCACGAACCTCATCATTATCTTTTTATTATCAGAAGGAGAGTGCTAATTACCAGATTGAGTTTCAACATCAGAGATAGAAGCTTCATTTTCATTATCAGGAGGTTTTTCTACTTCAGGTTCACTAGAGGCATGCAAAGTCCTATCATTTTTCTTCTTATTTTTCTTTTTAGAAGGACTATGTGCATCAGCGTTAACCCTTTGAGAGTCTTGTTCAATTATTTTTGGGTGACCCTCATGATAAAGTGGTTCCTGAGTCATCCTACCTCCTCTAGTCATTACTCTAACAACATGATCATTGATATTACTATTCGTCTCATCTACCAACTCTCTTTGATATTTAGCAACTTGTTCTAACTGAGTTTGAACCATAGAATCATGCTCCCCCACACCTCTAACATCATTTGAGATTCTAAATAACAAGTCACTCAAGCGAGCAATCATATCAGAATCGTCTTTCAATTGTTTCATAACATTTGCATTGAAGTGATCTTGCTTTCTAATGTAATATTAAAACTCATAAAGGCATTCGCTAGGGTGCATATCATGAGAACTATCATTATCATTGAATTTAATTAGAGAATTACCTCTACCACCTTAGGTGGTGGTGGTGTATCAAGCCCATGTATTTCTTGAATAGGAGGTAAATTTTTGACATCCTCGGCTTTAATACCTTTTTCTCTCATAGATTTCGTTGCCTCTTGAATATCTTCAGGACTGAGATATAAGATACCCCTCTTCTTCGAAGTGGGTTTAGGCTGTGGTTCAGGAAGAGTCCAATCATCATAATTTTTCAATATGTTATTCAATAATTCTTCAACTTGCCCAATAGTTCGTTCCCTGAAAACACAACTAGCACAACTATCTAGGAAATCCATCCCCTCGTCTTAGAGGGAAAAATCTTAGTCTTAGCATCCTTCAGATTCTTCATAGTGATACTTTGATAATAATCCCAAGTGACTCAACAAATATAGCTATGCTCCCCGGCAATGGAGCCAGAAAAAGGTCTTCATAACCCACAAGTATACGGGATTGCAATAGTTTTCGAGGATAGAGTATTCGATCCAAATTGATAGATTCAACACAAGGGGAGCCAAAGAATATTTGCAAGTATTAGCAACTGAGTTGTCAATTCAATCACACCTGGACATTAATTATCTGTAGCAAAGTGATCAGTAGCATAGTAGTATGATAGCTTTGATAGTAGTGGTAGCAGCAACAGTAACGGTAACAATGATAGTAATAGTTTTGTAGCAGTGATAATAGTAGTAGCAGAATTAGTAACTTAGCAAGATCAATATGTAGGAAAATCATAGGCATTGCATTGGTGATTTGTTGGATGATATTCATCATATAACAGTCATAACCTAGGGCGATACGGCACTAGCTCCAATTCATAGATATAATGTAGGCATGTATTCCGTAAATAGTCATACATGCTTATGGAAAGAACTTGCATGACATCTTTTGCCCTACCCTCCCGTGGCAGCGGGGTCCTCTTGGGAACTAAGGGATATTAGGGCCTCCTTTTAATAGAGAACTAGAAGAAAGCATTAACACACGATGACTACATGAACTCATCAAACTATGGTCATCACCGGGAAGTATCCCGAGTAATGTCACTCCGCGGTTGCCGGATCATAACACGTAGTAGGTGACTATAACTTGCAAAATCAGATCTAGAATATAGATATAATGATGATAACATAAACGGTTCAGATCTGAAATCATGGCACCCGGGCCCAAAGTGACAAGGATTAAGCATGGAAAAGTCATAGCAACATCAATCTCAGAACATAGTGGATACTAGGGATCAAGCCCTAACAAAACAAACTCGATTACATGATGAATCTCATCCAACTCCTCTACAACCAACGAGCCTACGAAGGAATTACTCACTCCCGATGGAGAGCATCATGGAATTGGCGATGGAGGAGGGTTGGTGATGACTAAGACCAAAGATTCCCCTCTCTAGAGCCCCAAGCGGACTCCAGATCTGGCCTCCTGATGTAGAACAGGAGGTGACGGCGGCTCCGTCTCGTGAAACACGATAATTCTTCCTCCCTCATTTTTTCTGGAAATATGTGATTTTATAGCGTCGGCTTCAGGGGATGCGGGGCCACCAGGTGGGGATAACCTACCTAGGCTTGTGTGGAGGGGGTGACGGTGTCCTAGACCAGGGGGTACTCACCACGTCGTCTCCCGATCAGTTGGATTGGGCCGAGGACCGCCATGACCGTTTACTCATGGGCTAGTTTGGACAGCCGATGTATACACGACGAAGATTCCACAAGACTTGGTGATCAAGACAAGGACTCCTCTCCACCGACGTATTCAACTAGGACTCTTGTTATCCTAGGCCTCTAGTACATTATATAAGCTGAGGCCTGGCTAGTCGATAGGGATATGCTAGATCATTATGACATTATTCATCATACCCTCGGGTTTTAGACCACAATATATTATCTCGAGGTAGATCAACTCTGTACTTGATACTGCATCAATATAAATAAGAGCAGGATGTAGGGTTTTACCTCCATCAAGAGGGCCCGAACATGGGTAAAACATTGTCTCCTTCGTTCCTATTACCATTGATCCGAGAATCCACAGCTCGGGACCCCCTACCCCGAGATCTATCGGTTTTGACACTGACAGCGGGGCACGCCCTGGTGGGTTGTGCCCACCCAGGTGTCCCCCTTCGGTGGTTCTTGGCTCCAGTAATTCTCTTTTATTGAATAAAAAATCCTCACAAAGTTTCGTTCCAATCCGAGAACTTACATTTCTGCACAAAAACAATACCACGGTAGTTCTACTAAAAACAGCATCAGTCCGGGTTAGTATCATTCAAATCATGCAAATTAGAGTCCAAAACAAGAGGAAAAGCGTTAGGAAAAGTAGATACGACGGAGATGTATCAAGTGGAGATGGTGATGTTGAAGATGTTGATGGAGATTTCCCTCCCCAAGATGGGAGAGTTGTTGGTGATGATGATGACGATGATCTCCCCCTCTGGGAGGGAAGTTCCCTCGGTGGAATCGCTCCGCCGGAGGGCAAAAGTGCTCCTGCCCAAGTTCCGCCTCGAGACGGCAGCGCTTCGTCCCGAAAGTCCTCTCCTTATTTTTTCTAGGTCAAAATGACTTATATACCAGAAGATGGGCACCGGAGGCGGGCCGAGGAGGGCATAACCCACTAGGGCGCGCTTGGGGGCCCTGGCGTGCCCAGGTGGGTTGTGCGCACCTGGTGGGCCTCCTCTGGTAGTTATTTGCTCCAATAGTTCTTATATATTCCATAAAAAATCTCTGTGAAGTTTCAGCTCATTTGGAGTTGTGCAGAATAGGTGGCCTGACGTAGCCTTTTCAGGTCCAGAATTCCAGCTGCCGGTATTCTCCCTCTTTGTGTGAACCTTGCATATTATGAGAGAAAAGGCATTATAATTACTCCATAAAGCATTATTTTGCATAAAAACATCATAAATAACAGCAGGAAAACATGATGCAAAATGGACGTATCACAAGTACATGCTCCAGTGCACCAAAGTTTGTTGAAAAATCACATGTGTGTCTTTGGGTGAATTTATAGGTCCCTTGCAAGAAATGGGATTGAAACTCAAACATCTGGGCATCGTGGCTCAGCCGGAAACATTGAGAAACTTGGTTTTTAAATTCCTGTAAATCCAAAACATGTATGAAAATCATGAAACTTGGTATGGTGTCATGATATGGCACCAACATGTTGTGGCAAATTTTTTGGCCGAATTGGGACAAGCTTTGGTATAAGATTCTTGCAAACCGGAGCTTCTCTCAAGAAGGCTCATGGTTCTGAGAGGGAACGTGTCACCTTCGTGTGCGAAACGACATACACTGCCTTTTCCCACCTTGATTTTTTATAGAGGCAACATAGACCAATAGGAGTTTCGTGCTAAATTTTGGAATTATTCCGGCTTCGTTTGGCCTTTTTATACATTAATTGAGTTTCTAGGCATTTAATGCACATAATTCAAATTTGTACTACAAGCACATGCTCCAGTGCACCAAAGTTGGTTCGAAAATCATTTATGTGTACTTGGGTGAATTTCTAGGTCCCATGCAAGAGATGAGAATGGAATTCAAACATCTGGGCATCGTGGCTTGGCCAGAAACATCGAGAAACTTGGTTTTTAAACTTCTGTAAATCCAAAACTCGCCTAAAAATCATCAAACTTGGCATGGTGTCATGACATGGCACCAACATGTTGTGGTATTTTTTTGTCCGATATGCGAAGGCGCACACAATAACAGCCAACAAAGTCAGTTTGGAACAAGTGTTGTCACATTGCAATCGGAAACACAAGTATTATTGAAACCGTGGGCATTCTACTTACCATTTACGTACCACCACGCATCCCCTCTATTTTATTGGCTATGAGGCATCATATGTGGCAGCTCTTTGAGTATGGGTGGCGTGCGATCAGACCCCTGCGCATGCTTTTCGGGAGGAGAGCCCTTTGATCTCCATCCGCCGCCCACCTCTCTCCCAACGTCTCCATTAATGGTGCCCGAGCCACTGTTTTATGCTGTGGTACGTCTCACTCGACTGAGATTTAAGAAGAAAAAAGAAAATTTGGCACGGATATTGATGTAAGATCTGACGGACATATAGCATCGACTTCGACTTATAGCAAGATTGGTATGAATATATAAGGACGATGACAGTGAATAATAATTGTCTTACATATTTAGGAAGATAACTAAAAAGCCACATGCGACAATGCCCGGAATACACAAGGGCAAAAGAAGAAGAAAGATGCAGACAACGATCTGGCTCGCTAATCTCTACTTTCTTGATGCGTTGCTGCAGGCCGCGGAGACTAGTTCTCGTGGCGAGTGGCGATGAGCTCTTTCGTGTTCTCAATACGCTGCTTGAGAGCATCCACGGATTCCTCCATCAGCCTTCCTCGCTCGATGCGGAGCATGGCATTCTCGTCCATAAGTTTCTTGATGATGACGTTCGTCTTCTACAACAAGGCAGTGGTCTCCATGTACTACTTCGTCGTCCCGGCGATCTTTGCCCTCAGCAGGTCCCGCTCGGTGCAGAGTTTCACCTTGTCCTCCCCTATTCCCTGGATGATGCTGGTAGCATTTTGAAATGTGGCATTCATCTCGTCCTGCAGCTTCATCCAGCCAGAGAACTTATCCATCAGGTCATCGAGCATAGTGCACACGTGCATGTGAGAGTCCTCGCGTGCCTGCGATACATTTTCCCAGACTGCTGTGGTGCAGGAGGACCTCTCTGCTACATTCGCGACATGGCGGGACATCTCTGCTGCTTCTGTGGCGTGTCCGGACCAGTCTGCTGCATTGACGGTGTGGCGAGACCTCTGTGTTGCTTCGGCGGCACGGCGGGGCCTTTGTGCTGCTACGGCAGCGCGGTCGGACATGTTTGATGCTTTCGCGACAAGGTGGGACATCTCTCGTGCTTCTGCTTCCATGCTCGCCTCTCCCTGGTAGTAATCTCTTGACCCAGAACTCATGCGGGCCATGGCAGACGAAAGGGAACGACGATGAAAGACTTGTTTGTTTTTGTGGATGAGGAGTTGAGGAGGAAAGTGCAGTCATCTTGGAGTAGGTAGTATTTATAACTGAGTACTAATACGCTCCTAAGTGGGAAACCGTTTAGGTTTTGATCGGCGTGAACAGGTATGCAATTAAATATAGCATGCTAGTATTTTGGAATGTGACGGGACGGAATCTCATAATTTATTGGCGGTTCTAGTTCCGAAGTGCAACACTATTCCCGAATGGTGTAATGCGGGCACGCGTTCTCAGCCGCGTACGTGGCGTTTGCACCATAGGGTGCACCGCAATAGGCGATGTTAGCACACGTCTTGTTCCATCAACCGTGCGCGCTCGTTATTACTATCGTGCATGCTTCTTTTAATTAGAATGTGAGACCGTCTAGCACACACTGAAGGAAATATGCCCTAGAGGCAATAATAAAGTTGTTACTTATATTTCCTTATATCATGATAAATGTTTATTATTCATGCTAGAATTGTATTAACCAAAAACTTGATACATGTGTGAATACATAGACAAAACAAAGTGTCCCTAGTATGCCTCTACTTGACTAGCTCGTTAATCAAAGATGGTTAAGTTTCCTAACCATAGACATGTGTTGTCATTTGATGAACGGGATCACATCATTAGGAGAATGATGTGATGGACAAGACCCATCTGTTAGCTTAGCATAATGATCGTTAAGTTTTATTGCTATTGCTTTCTTCATGACTTATACATATTCCTATGACTGTGAGATTATGCAAATCCCGACTACCGGAGGAACACCTTGTGTGCTATCAAACGTCGCAACGTAATTGGGTGATTATAAATATGCTCTACAGGTGTCTCCGAAGGTGTTTGTTGGGTTGGCATAGATCAAGATTAGGATTTTCCACTCCGAGTATCGGAGAGGCATCTCTGGGCCCTCTCAGTACTGCACATCACTATAAGCCTTGCAAGCAATGTGACTAAAGAGTTAGTTATGGGATGATGCATTATGAAACGAGTCAAGAGACTTGCCGGTAACGAGATTGAACTGGGTATGATGATACCGATGATCGAACCTCAGGCAAGTAACATACCGATGACAAAGGGAACAACATATGTTGTTATTGCGGTTTGACCGATAAAGTTCTTCGTAGAATATGTAGGAACCAATATGAGCATCCAGGTTTTGCTATTGGTTATTGACCGGAGATGTGTCTTAGTCATGTCTACATAGTTCTCGAACCCATAGGGTCCGCACGCTTAACATTCGATGATGATTTGTATTATGAGTTATGTGTTTTTGGTGACCGAAGTTTGTTTGGAGTCTCGGATGAGATCACGGACATGATGAGGAGTCTCAAAATGGTCGAGAGGGAAAGATTGATATATTGGAAGGTAGTATTCGGACATCAGAAGGGTTCCAGAGTGTATCGGGTACATACCAGAGTACCGGAAGGGTTACCGGAACCCCCCAGGGAAAGATATGGGCCATATGGGCCATAGGAGGGAGGCTAACCAGCCCACAAGGGGCTGGTGCGCCACCCACAAGGGATGAGGCCAAATTGGACTAGGGAAGGGGGCGCCACCCCCTTTCCTTCTCCTACTCCATCTCCTTTCCCCCTTTCCCCCTCCATGAGAAGGAAAAAAAGGGGGGCCGAATCCTACTAGGACCGGGAGTCCTAGTAGGACTCCCCCCTTATGAGGCACCCCCTAGGGCCGGCCTCCTCCCTCTCCCTCCTTTATATACGTGGGCAGGGCACCCCTTGGAGTCACAATAATTGTTCCAACCCGTGTGCAGCGTCTCTCTCCATAGTTTGCTCCTCCGGTCATAGCGTCGTAGTGCTTAGGCAAAGCCTTGCGCAGATCACATCACCGTAACCACGCCATCATGCTGTCGGAACTCTCCCTCGACCCTCCGCTAGATCAAGAGTTCGAGGGACGTCATCGAGCTGAACGTGTGTAGAACTCGGAGGTGCCGTACGTTCGGTACTTGGATTGGTTGGATCGTGAAGACGTTCGACTACATCAACCGCGTTACTAAACGCTTCCGCTTTCGGTCTACGAGGGTACATGGACACACTCTCCCGTCTCATTGCTATGCATCTCCTAGATAGATCTTGCGTGATCGTAGGAATTTTTTTAAAATGATGCGTTCCCCAACAGTGGCATCCGAGCCAGGTCTATGCGTAGATGATATGCACGAGTAGAACACAAAAGAGTTGTGGGCGATAATAGTCATACTTCTTACCACCAACGTCTTACTTTGTTTCGGCGGTATTGTTGGATGAAGAGGCCCAGTCCGACATTACATGACCGCATTCATGAGACTAGTTCTATCGACGTGCTTTGCACACAGGTGGCTGGCGGGTGTCTGTTTCTCCAACTTTAGTTGAATCGAGTTTGACTACCGCCGGTCCTTGTTGAAGGTTAAAACAACACACTTGACAAAAAATCATTGTGGTTTTGATGCGTAGGTAAGAATGGTTCTTGCTAGAAGCCCGTAGTGGCCATGTAAAACTTGCAACAACAAAGTAGAGGACGTCTAACTTGTTTTTGTAGGGCATGTTGTGATGTGATATGGTCAAGATGTGATGAGATATAAATTGTTGTATGAGATAATCATGTTTTGTAAAAGTTATCGGTAACTGGTAGGAGCCTTATGGTTGTCGCTTTATTGTATGAAATGCAATCGACATGTAATTGCTTTACTTTATCACTAAGCGATAGCGATGGTCGTAAAAGCAATAGTTCGCGAGACGACAATGACGCTACGATGGAGATCAAGGTGCCAAGCCGGTCACGATGGAGATCATGAAGATGCTTTGGAGATGGAGATCAAAGGCACAAGATGATGAAGACCATATCATGTCACATATTTTCATTGCATGTGATGTTTATCTTTTATGCATCTTATTTTGCTTAGTACATCGGTAGCATTATAAGATGATCCCTCACTAAATTTCAAGATATAAGTATTCTCCCTGAGTATGCGTCGTTGCTATAGTTCATCGTGCCGAGACACCACGTGATGATCGGGTGTGATAAGCTCTATGTTCACATACAATGGGTGCAAGCCAGTTTTGCACGTGCAGAATACTCGGGTTAAACTTGACGAGCCTAGCATATGAAGATATGTCCTCGGAACATTGAGAGCGAAAGGTCGAACATGAATCATATAGTAGACATGATCAACATAGTGATGTTCACCATTGAAAACTACTCCATCTCACGTGATGATCGGACATGGTTTAGTTGATATGGATCACATGATCATTTAGATGACTAGAGGGATGTCTATCTAAGTGGGAGTTCTTAAGTAATATGATTAATTGAACTTAATTTATCATGAACTTAGTCCTAATAGTATTAGCATATCTATGTTATAGATCAATAGCTCGCGTATTGCTCCCCTGTTTTATTTTTAATATGTTCCTAGAGAAAACTAAGTTGAAGGATGATAGTAGCAATGATGCGTACTTGGTCCGTGATCTGAGGATTATCCTCGTTGCTGCATAGAAGAATTATGTCCTTGATGCACCGCTAGGTGACAGGCCTATTGCATGAGCAGATGTAGATGTTATGAATGTTTGGCAAGATCGATATGATGACTACTTCATAGTTTAGTGCACCATGCTTTACGGCTTAATACCGGGACTTAAAAAACGTTTTGAACGCCATGGAGCATATGAGATGTTCCAAGAGTGGAAATTAGTATTTCAGACTCATGCCCGTGTCGAGAGGCATCAGACTGTCGGTGTCAAAACCGGCGGATCTCGGGTAGGGGGTCCCGAACTGTGCGTCTAGGATCGATGGTAACAAGAGACAGGGGACACGATGTTTACCCAGGTTCGGGCCCTCTCTATGGAGGTAATACCCTACTTCCTGCTTGATTGATCTTGATGAATATGAGTATTACAAGAGTTGATCTACCACGAGATCGTAATGGCTAAACTCTAGAAGTCTAGCCTATGAATATGGTAATGAGTATATATGATGTCCTTTCCGGACTATCCCCTTCGGTTTATATAGACACCAAGGGGATCTAGGGTTTACATGGAGTCGGTTAGATAAGAAGGAATCTTCGGTCGCCAAGCTTGCCTTCCATACCAAGTAGAGTCCAATCCAGACACGGTGCGGTCTTCGGTCTTCATGTCTTCACAGCCCATCAGTCCGGCCCATAGATAACAGGCCGGACGCCCGAGGACCCCTTAGTCCAGGACTCCCTCAGTAGCCCCTGAACCAGGCTTCAATGACGAGGAGTCCGGCGCGCAGATTTGTCTTCGGCATTGCCAGGCGGATTCCCTCCTTCCGAACTCCAGAATAGTCTTCGGACGAAACAAGTGCATCCAGACCTGTTACGCACACCATACACAACCGCAGAGAGAATATAATATTTGGATGAATCCAATCTATTGACATCGTCTCTCCAACACGGCATCGTGTCTGTCCAGTTATAATTTCGAACCGTTTTTCTTCTGCTATCCCACGTTTCGAGACACGGTTGCTATTGGCACGTCTTGTCGAAACAGAGACCGTGTCCCCTTATTGCGGGATTCTCATCAATGCGGGCATGGGTAACTCAACCATGCCGTTCATACAGTCCTAGGGAACAGGCGAATCCTAAGGCGAGTGAGGAGGCGTTTTAATATCTGTTGCCTTTATAAGGGGATAAGGATTCCCCCTTCCTCTCCTCATGCCTTCTCTCCATCTTTGCCCTTCCGATCTCAAGCTCCAGCGCCAAAGTTCCCATCTCCTTTCCACTCAAGAAACCATGTCCGGATCTGGTGGTCAGGGCAAGTGGATGGTCTCCTCCGTCAAGGAGGAGGACATTACTGAGCTCCGGGCAGCCGGATATTTGGCAAAGGAGATCGCCCATCGTCTGCCAGCCGAGGGACAAGTCGTCCCCACACCGGAGCCCACAGAGAGAGTAGTATTCATCCCCCATTTCCTCCGCGGGCTAGGGTTTCCACTCCACCCTTTTGTCAGCGGGTTGATGTACTATTACGGGACAGATTTCCATGATCTGTCCCCGAATTCCTTCCTCAACATCTCGGTGTTTATCGTCGTGTGCAAGGCCTTCCTCCGCATCCATCCCCACTTCGGGCTGTGGCTCAAAGTCTTTAATGTGAAACCGAAGGTGGTGGATGGTCAGCACGCAGAGTGCGGAGGGGCCATGGTGAGCAAGCTATCCAACGTCTCCTGGCCCAAAGGCACCTTTATAGAGACAGTAAAGGAATGGCAAAAGCAGTGGTTCTACATCATAGAACCTCGCGGCGCCACCTGGGCCGCTGCAGCTGAATTCCGCTCTAGTTCTCCCACGCGGCTCACCTCCTGGGTCGGGAAGAGGCTGGACTGGTGTTCACCTGACGAGCTGATAGCGCTCCAGACGCGCGTTCAAGGCATGGTGACCAAGGATGTCAAGATCGTCGATGTTATCCACGTGATGTTGGTCCGTTGGATTCTTACGTGCCAGCGCCGAAGCCGCCCTTTATGGGAGTTCAATCCGAAGAAGCACCAGATCATGAGAAGGCTCTTCGACACTTCTCATGAAGGGGCCTGGAAGTTGCTCTTTAAGGGCAACGAGAAGCCACCGGCCATGGACTCAGACCATGGTCACAATTGTAAACGCCCCACCAGCGAGGTATGTTTCTTTTGACGTATTCCCAACTTGAATGTTTCGAGGATGACGTCTGAGATTTATTATTGCTCCTTCAGGACTGGGTGGAGAAGGCGCAGCGGATCCAGTGTCTGGCGCCGCTGCCCGAGGAACCGGTCATCCCGCACCTGGCGAGGATGCTGGTGCCGGCGCCATATACGGCGCTGGAGAAGAAGGCCAAGAAGAAGGCCAAGGGGGCCAAGAGTGGCCCCCGTCGCAAGGGTGCTTCAGACGTGATGTCCGAAGACGACGAGGCCCATTCCTCCGTCCCCGAGGACAATGACGAGGAAGAAGAGGAGGAGGAGGAAAACAACCCTCCTCCCGAGGATAAGAAGAAGAAGAGGATGGACCCATCACATCCGGAGGAGAAAGCGCCCAAAAAGGGGAAGGGCGCCCAAGCGGTCAACACCACGTGGGACATTGACAGTAGTCCGGAATGACGCCCCCTGAGGGAGTCCTGGATTACGGGGTCTCCGGACAGCCGGACTATATCCTTTGGCCGGACTGTTGGACTATGAAGATACAAGATTGAAGACTTTGTCCCGTGTCCGGATGGGACTTTCCTTGGCGTGGAAGGAAAGCTTGGCAATACAGATATGTAGATCTCCTCCCTTGTAACCGACTCTGTGTAACCCTAGCCGCTTCCGGTGTCTATATAAATCGGAGGGTTTAGTCCGTAGGACAAAAGACAATCATACCATAGGCTAGCTTCTAGGGTTTAGCCTCTACGATCTCGTGGTAGATCAACTCTTGTAATACTCATATCATCAAGAACAATCGAGCAGGACCTAGGGTATTACCTCCATCAAGAGGGACCAAACCTGGGTAAACATCGTGTCCCTTGCCTCCTGTTACCATCCTCCTTAGACACATAGTTCGGGACCCCCTACCCGAGATCCGCCTGTTTTGACACCGACATTGGTGCTTTCATTGATAGTTCCACTATGCCGTCGCCATAAGGCTTGATGGCTCCTTCGATCATCGGTAACGATGCGGTCCATGGTGAGGATTTCCTCCCCGGACAAATCTTCGTATTCGAAGGCTTCGCACTGCGGGCCAATTTGCTTGGCCATCTGGAGCTGATCGAGAGCTATGCCCCTCGCCATCAGGTCAGGTTCAGAAACTTAAACTACACTGCCGACATCCGCGGAGACTTGATCTTCGATGGATTCGAGCCCATGTCAGGTGCGCCGCACAGTCACGATGAGCATGACGTAACTCTGCCATTGGACAATATTTGGGAGATCGCATCTACAACTACTCTGGTCGTCAATCCGGAGCAAATCGCACCATCCAAGAATGGAGGGATAGACCCCTCCATGGATGCCGCACTCTCAGTGGCGATAGAGCCGGATACTGACGTCACCCCTTACGAGAGTCGTGTCTCTGAACCACTGGATTCGTCTCCGGCCACGGACTCCGAGACGCTTGCATCCGTGCCCATCGAATCCGACTGGGCGCCAATCATGGAGTTCACCTCCGCGGATATCTTTCAGCACTCGCCTTTCGGCGATGTGCTAAATTCATTAAGGTATCTCTCCTTGTCAGAAGAACCTTGGCTGAACTATGTCCGGCTAGAATGGGATGCAGACGACGAAGAAATTCGCTGCCCACCCACCACCCACTTAGTAGCCACTGTCGATGAATTAACCGACATGCTCGACTTCAACTCCGAAGACATCGACGGTATGGACGATGATGCAGTAGACGAACAGGAACCACCGCCCACAGGGCGCTAGACCGCCACCTCATCATATAATATATACGTGGTGGACACCCCCAAAGAAGGCAATGACGACGAGACAACAAAGGATGGCCCCTCCAAGAAGCAACCCAAGCGCCGACGTCAGTGGCGCCGCTCTAAGTCCCGCCATAGCAAAAGCAGTGATACCGGCACAGGAGACAATAACACTCCGGATAGTGCCGAAGACAACCACAATCACCTCCAGCACAATGTAGAGCGGGAGGATGAACAAGCTAGCCCTCCAGAGCAGGCGGCAGATGGAGAACCAGAGGAGGACAATTACATGCCTCTCTCCGAAGACGAGGTGAGCCTCGGCGACGAAGAATTTATCGTGCCTGAGGATCCCGTCGAGTAGGAGCGCTTCAAGAGCCGGCTTATGGCCACAGCAAATAGCCTGAAGAAAAAGCAACAACAGCTTCAAGCTGATCAAGACTTGCTAGCAGACAGATGGACTGAAGTCCTTGTGGCCAAGGAATATGAACTCGAGCGCCCCTCCAAGAGTTACCCGAAACGCAGGTTGCTACCTCACCTCGAGGAGGAAGCATTGAAACCACCATCACCAGTGTACGATGCGGCTGACCGGCCACCACGTGACCAAGCCAGAGAGGCGTTTCAGCCTGAAGTTCAGCCTGCACCCCGCCGCCACTCAATCAAAAATACCAAGGCCCGGGGCAACACATGGGACCTGCGAGACGTATTGGACAACAGGGCAAAACTTGCAAGATCAATATATGGGTCACGGGGGCGCGCGCCAACGCGGGACGATGACCGTCGCACCGGATACACTAAAGGTAAATCCGGCCAGGCCAAATACAGCAGACAAGACTCATATGAACTACGTTGGGATATATCCCGGCACAGAGGCGCCGCACCCCCCTATGCTTCACTGATGAAGTTATGGATCACGAATTCCCGGAGGGTTTTAAACCCATAAATATCGAATCGTATGATGGCACAACAGATCCCGCTGTATGGATTGAGGATTTCCTCCTTCACATCCACATGGCTCGCAGCGATGATCTACATGCTATCAAGTACCTCCCACTAAAACTCAAAGGACCAACTCGGCATTGGCTGAATAGCTTGCCAGCAGACTCCGTCAGCAGTTGGGAGGATTTGGAAGGCGCATTCCTTGACAACTTCCAGGGCACTTATGTGCGACCGCCGGATGTTGATGACTTGAGCCATATAACTCAGCAGCCAGGGGAATCGGCCAGGAAATTCTAGACATGCTTCCTAACTAAGAAAAACCAAATTGCCGACTATCTGAATGCAGAGGCCTTAGCGGCATTCAAGCATAACATCCGTGACGAGTGGCTTGCCCGGCATGTTAGCCAGGAGAAGCCGAAGTCTATGGCAGCCCTCACGACACTCATGGCCCACTTTTGCGCGGGCGAGGATAGCTGGCTGGCTCGCAGCAACAACACATCCAAGAATCTGGGCACTCCGGATACCAAAGATGCCAACGGCAAACCACGACGCAACAAACACAAGCACCGTAAATACGGCGATAAAACCAAAAATACGGCAGTTAATGCCGGGTTCGGGGTCTCAAAGTCTAGTCAGCGGAAGGGCCGCCCAAAAATACAATTCTTGGTCCATCCAGTCTGGATCGCATACTCACTCGTCAATTCCAAATTCATGGCACCCTAGAAACACCAGCCACCCGTACCAACAGAGAATGATGGGTCTTCAAACAAGCCGACAAGGCAGGCGCCAAACACGAAGAGGGGTCTCAAAGCGACGACAGTGACGAAGAGCCCAGATCACCGAACACAGGAGGGCAAAAGAAATTCCCCCTCCCCCCATATTCAATCGGTAAATATGGTAAATACCACCCAAATTGCCCACTTGGACCAGATATGCACCCTTAGGGACAGCGGCTCAACGGAACTCGCCGTCCCACAATATAAGCTAGGGCCGGTCACCTTCAACCGGACGGATCGTCCGGTTAACGCCAATCGGGGCAATCCAACCGCACTAATTCTCGACCCAATAGTAGACGGGTTCCACCTCACTCGAGTCCTTATGGATGGAGGTAGCAGTTTAAATCTGCTTTACCAGGATAGAGTGCGTAAGATGGGCATCGATCATTCAGTGATCAAGTCCACTAAAGCCACTTTTAGAGGCATCATACCAGGTATGTAGATCAGCTGTACAGGCTCCATTGCCCTCGAGGTAATCTTCGGATCACCAAAAAATTACCGTATCGAAGAGTTAATCTTCAAAATCGCCCCTTTCCGTAGTGATTATCAAGCACTGCTCAGGTGAACCGCGTTCGCTCGATTCAATGCGGTGCCACATTATGCCTACTGTAAGCTCAAAATGCCCGGTCCACGTGGCGTCATCACAGTTCAGGGAAAGTCCGAACCTTCCTTCGGCACCAACAAATACATCACTGCCTTAGCAGCAGGAAGACCGAGCAGCACCTTGCAGCCGAACCTTGAGTCGGCACCTAGGCTCCCAGACACCGTCAAGGGGCTCCGAATTACTTTGCGGAAGGATACCCCGGCTCATCCAGGGCTCAACTAAACACTCCGGCGACGGCCATGACAGGCCGCACTCAACGATTCAACCACCCTCCGGCATGCAAACATTTCTTATATTTCCTTTGCAGGTTCACCTTCGCATCGAACAGGACGGACTCCGCATAAGCTACTCGAACGCATCAGGGGATCCTTAGACGTTCCCCGCAGCGAATGTCCGGCTACAATAACGGTTCCGCACTCAACCTCTTCCCCCTGGTCACAGCAGGTTCTGCTATCACAACCTTTTTATCACATTACTTGTATCCATACGCATAGACATACTATTCAAATACAACATGTGGATTCATATGACGTTTACCTGCCTACTATTTCTTATCGAAGTCATTCGTCAAGTGGTATCCGTACACAGCGATACGCCTTAAATATGCCAGGGGCTTCGTCTTCCCGTAACACGGCAATAAAAGTCCGAACACCTTCACGGAAGTTCGGCACCCCGAACTTATAGCATTATATGCATCAGCTCCGAATCATGTCTTGGGTCAATAGTTGGGTTTGCTAGGCTCCTATGTTTTGGTACCTTACGTTCCGCTATATCGGCTAAGGTAGCACTGGGAGAACTACTGTGATTGTATCTCGGTTCTTCCGGACGAGCACCTCAGTAGAGAAAGCCGAAAACTGACTGTCATGATACGGCAAGAGCTAGTCAGCTGTTCGAGCGGTCGCAAAATCT
This sequence comes from Triticum dicoccoides, assembly GCF_002162155.2. NCBI lineage: Eukaryota > Viridiplantae > Streptophyta > Magnoliopsida > Poales > Poaceae > Triticum > Triticum dicoccoides. The sequence continues at coordinate 177,011,720 of NC_041382.1, read as the reverse complement.
TTACGGATTTCTCCCGCATAATGCCATAACCAATGCAGCGTGCGATGGATCAGCTTTTTTCTTCGATCAGGCGCTTATAGAGCCCCTAGTACGGTCTTCCAAACGCAAGGGGCTGCACCGACCATACTAAAGCTCCTATGGCTAAGTGAGAGTGATAAAGCCCTATAGCCCGATTGCCTGGTTCGTTGTGCTGAGCACCTCCTTCGGAGGATGCAAAACTAGGATAAAGAGTGCTCAGGTTTATCCTGAACACCCCCGTACTCCTTACGTGGGGGCAGAAGCCGACGATTGGCCAACTCTCAGCCTTAACATACAAACGGCCGCACAGGAGGGTAGACTTTTATATAACAGGTGACATATCAACGACCTTGTTCAAAAATACAACGGTCAACATGATCGACATTCATGGAAATATAATGTCCATGGTACATAGCTCCGCTGCAAGGTAGGATCCTTTCAGGACACTCTTATAATACAATGTGGGCTGGCGGTGCTCCTTCCCCTCCGGCGGTCCCTCGGTCACTAGCTTTTCGGCATCCATCTTCCCTAGTGCACCTTTGCGAGGGCGAAGGCCATTCGCGCTCCTTCTATACAGACCGATCACTAGATGACGTCAAGTCGAGGGCAAGCGCTTACAAGCCGCCTCACGAGCCTGAAGTAGCTGCTTGGAAACAGCTCGGTAGGCCATCGCTGGATAACTACATCTTTCATGGCTAGTTCCGCCGCCTTATGCAATTCGATCAGCTGTTTCAGTTGATCGGCAAAAGGCACCGGATAATTCGGCGCCAAATACTGTGACCAAAAGAGCTTATCGGCGGTGCTCCTTCCTTCGGCTCGGTAGAAGTGAGCGGCATCTGATATACTGTGAGGTAGCTCGGCAAATACACCTGAGAAGTCCGGAGTCACAATCAGAAACATAGTGTTCCCTTCAAATATTTGCTTTACATGGGAAAAGCTTACCCGCCGCGATCTTCCTCGCTTCTTGGATCCACTGCAGGGCGCTTTGGGTTTCCCCCTAAGCGTCGCTCGTAGCTTGACGCGCCTCGGTGAGTTCAGAATCTTTCTCCGTTAAATTCTGCTCCAAGGCCTCGCATTTCCTTACGTCCTCTTGCAGCTCCTGCTCAGCTTTAATAACTCTGGCTTCGTGTTTCTCACGAAGAGTCCGCTCCGTGGCCGCCTTTTTCTCGGCCTCGGCAACGGCCCTTTTGAGGGCCTCGACTTCGGTCATAACCCCTAGCACAAATTAAGCGGCTTATTTCATACTGAACATTTATTTCACAATAAATGCGCGCAAACGCTTGTGCATACCTTGTTTATCCCTCAACTGCATTTTTAATTGGCCAATTTCTTCCATGGCCCGCTCCAGACTTTGATTCGGTCCGGAGATCTCCGCAGTGCGAGAGGCAGCAGTCGCTGCAGGTATCTGCTTGGAATAGAAGAGAAATCAATATCACTCAATGAGTCTTCCTTTGATCATCAATGTGATCCCCTGTTCGGTTCCTTCTTTCGCCGAACAGGGTATCAGGGGCTACTATCTATACTATGACACTCTTCGGCAAACTTATAAAACATACCTAAAAGCCTCTTATAAGGCTGATACATGCTTCGTTCAGTCCACTCTCGGTTGACTGAATCTTCTCAATCACCGCACCCATAAGGTGTGGCGCCCCAAGACCGGAGCTTCAGATGCCTTCCATGGTTTCCGAGATTCGTGGTGTGATTTGTTTTTTGCTTGTTGCTTTCATCATTGCATCATGTCATCATGCCATCATTTTCTCAAAGCCAACTAAAACCCACTTAAATAAATTGCATGGATCTTCAGTCCATTTAAACGAAGGGTGACTTCTCTTTATAACGTATCCTCCCTATATTAGGGAGCTATTATAAAGTATTCCAGGGATGTGGAATTACTGTGACACACTTCCAATTTAAACTCTCAAGTCTTTTCTGCTTCGAGTTTCTCCTCAAACTTTGCCATATATTCATTCATCATTGTCCGGAGCTCCACCAAAAATCCAAACATTTTTGGACCTTCCTAACCCTCACTTCCTATTCGAACCATTTGAATTTAAATCAAATGAGTTTGAATTTAAACTTTGAAAAATGCCCACTCCATTTTTCTTGGATCGTACACATTTTTGCGAGTCCGGGAATATTATCCGCGTGCGCTAATTCTTTCCCTAACCCCTCCCTCTTTCTTTTCTTCTCCACTTTTGTTTGCTGCTATAGAAATAAGAAGAGAGAGAGAGAGCTTGCGTCGGCGGCCTCCTGGGCCTTCCAACCTCCCACGATGGCACACCAAAGGCCATCCAGCCCCGCAGGCCCAACCATCCATCCTAACCAGTCTAACCCTAGCCTCTCTCGATCCCCTGGCATCTCCCTCGTCTCCCCCCAGCACCGCCACTCACGCAGGCATCGAGCTAGGAGAGCGTCGCGCTCAATCCTTCTCTCGCTCGCTGCCCACCTCCTGCTCGATCTCCCTCACTCCCTCGTCTCCTTCCCCTGCTCGTGCACTAGAGAGGAGCAAGAGCCTCTCACTCGATCCCGTACGCACGAGCCGTGCGCCCGATACCCACCATCGCCAGCGCGCCCTGTCACCCGGTCGCTGGACCTCGCCTGGCCTTCCTCCACCACCACCGCTGGCCTGCTTCCCCTCCTGCAACCTCATCCCAGACGACAGCCGGAGCCCCCGCCACCACCTTGCTCTGTCGCCCGCCTTCCTCGCGAACCGCCGCTTTAGGCCGTCGGTCGTGGAGACCACCGCGACCAGGAGGAGCTCCCCGCTCCAACGTGCTCCTCCCTCACCTCGGATGCGTCGCCGGCCAACCTTTGCTTGAGCACGCGCCTGAGTCGGCTCAACCCCGCGTCCTCGCCTATAGCGCCTCAAGCTCACTGCGCTCGATCCCCCGCATCCTCTGCTCGCGAGCCTCGCCCGTTTGCCTCCGTCCTCAACCACGCCGGCCACCGGAGCCGTTGCCGGCTACCACCCCATCGTAGCTCCATGTAGCCTACTCTGCTTCCCCTCCTCGTGCCTAGGCGGAGCAGCTTCACCGCTGGCCGAAGTCCCGCAGGAGCAGGAGCTCATGCCGTCTCTGTCGTCCAGCGTCGCCTCCCGCCTTCCTCTCCTGCACCTCGTGCCCGCCAAGTTCCAGGAAACCCAAGTATGACCTCGTGTACGTCTACGTGGTGAGCCGCCAAGTTCCACGAAGCTCCAACTTCGACTACATTGTGAGAAGAAGAACGCCAAGTACCTCTACGAAAACGAACATGCACCACTACGCCCGGAGGCCTCGGATCCGTCAAGTCCAACAACGAATGTGCTCAACTACCCACGACCCCGAACGTCTACGAAAATGGGTACTACTACCGTCACTGATATCACGAGAACCTCTACCTATGAACCATAGAGCAAGTGAGAACCTCTACCGACGAACTCAGAGCGTGTACGATGACCGATGTCGAAGACCCGTGCACGACTACCGTCGACCACGAAGGGCTTGGAATCATCAAGTACCTCTCCGAAAGAACGTGAACGACTACTTCCACAATGAACGTGAACGACTACCTTCGCGAGAACAACTACATCCCGTCAAACTCGTTCCGCCCCGAAAACGCACGCTTCGAAGGTATAACCACTGAGACGACGCCCGTGAACGAATGTTGTGTGATGTATGAGATGCTCGTGGTTGCACTGTGTCCGAGTTGTTCTTTGCGAGTTCCTCGTTGCCTTGCCGTCGGCATGTGGGAACCCGGTATCCGGGATCACCCCACCATCCTTGCATGACACGCTCCTGTCACTTTTCCTTTTGCACTGGTATCTCCATGAGCTACCGGAACCGAGATGTTGTCGTGGCATCATTTTCAGATTCGTTGCCGTGGCACCCTTCCGTTTCCGCCACTTTGACAAATGCTTCATAATATGCTCATGCCAACATTTTCATAAAATTGCATAAACTCGAACATGGCATCCGCATCATGTTAACAACATCAAGAATGGTTTAAATTGTTGTTTGTATTAATTTGCTAAATGCATATGGGGATTTACCGAATTTGTTGTTTGTCATATCCGACCCCATTTAAATTGTTTAGATAGTATAGTTTTGTTATGCTTCACCTCTTACCATGTTAATTAACATCTAATTTTGTTGAGTACTTAAACAATATCGAACTAAATAATTGACGTGGTGTTTCGCCAATATGCAACGGAGTTGCATATTGAGCTCCACTTAATTTGTAGTATTGTTTGTGCACTTCGCCATGCCATGCCTCATTAAACCGGACATGCATCATTACTTGGTTGTGCATCATGCCATGGTTATGTGATGGTTGTTTACTATGTTGTTTGGTTCTTTCCTGGTTGCTTCTCTCGTTAGCTTCGGTTTCGTTCCGAAGTTGTGAGGTTTCATTCGACTACATCCGTTTGTCTTCTTCATGGACTCGTTCTTCTTCCTTGCGGGATCTCAGGCAAGATGACCATACCCTCGAAATCACTTCTATCTTTGCTTGCTAGTTGCTTGCTCTATTGCTATGCCGCGATGCCTACCACTTGCTTTGCCATGCCTCCCATATTGCCATGTCAAGCCTCTAACCCACCTTCCCTAGCAAACCATTGTTTGGCTATGTTACCGCTTTCCTCAGCCCCTCTTATAGCGTTGCTAGTTGCAGGTGAAGATTAAGTTTGTTCCATGTTGGAACATGGTTATGTTGGGATATCACAATATCTCTTATTTAATTAATGCATCTATATACTTGGCAAAGGGTGGAAGGCTCGGCCTTATGCCTGGTGTTTTGTTCCACTCTTGCCGCCCTAGTTTCCGTCATACCAGTGTTATGTTCCTTGATTTTGCATTCCTTACACGGTTGGGTGTTATGGGGACCCCTTGACAGTTTGCTTTGAATAAAACTCCTCCAGCAAGTCCCAACCTTGGTTTTACCATTTTCCTCACCACCACCTACTTTTCCCTTGGGAGTCACGCTCCCGAGGGTCATCTTTATTTTAACCCCCCCGGGCCAGTGCTTGTGTAAGTGTTGGTCCTAAACAGAGCCACTTGCAGCGCCACCTCGGGGAAACTTGAGGGTTGGTTTTAGTTGTACATAGTGTTCATCCCGTGTTGCCGTGAGAACGAGATATGTGCAGCTCCTATCGGGATGTCGGCGCATCGGGCGGTCTTGCTGGTCTTATTTTACCATTGTCGAAATGTCTTGTAACCGGGATTCCGAGCCTTATCGGGCCTTCCTGGGAGAAGGAATATTCTTCGTTGACCGTGAGAGCTTGTGATGGGCTAAGTTGGGACACCCCTGCAGGGTTTTGAACTTTCAAAAGTCGTGCCCGCGGTTATGGGCAGATGGGAATTTGTTAATGTCTGGTTGTAGAGAACTTGAAACTTAACTTAATTAAAATGCATCAACCGCGTGTGTAGCCGTGATGGTCTCTTTTTGGCGGAGTCTGGGAAGTGAACACGGTTCTTGTGTTATGCTTGAACGTAAGTAGTTTCAAGATCACTTCTTGATCACTTCTAGTTCACGACCGTGCATTGCTTCTCTTCTCGCTCTTATTTGCGTATGTTAGCCACCATATATGGTTAGTGCTTGCTGCAGCTCCACCTCTCTACCTTTTCCTACCCATAAGCTTAAATAGTCTTGATCTCGCGGGTGTGAGATTGCTGAGTCCCCGTGACTCACAGATTACTTCAAACAGTTGCAAGTGCCGATGATAACCATGAAGGTGACGCAACTGAGCTCAAGTGGGAGCTCGATGAAGATCGTGTATGTTGTGTTGTTTCGTTTCCAGTTGATCAGTAGTGGAGCCCAGTCAGGACGATCGGGGATCTATTGAATTAGGGGTTGTCTTTCTTTATTTGGTTCCGTAGTCGGACCTTGATTGTATTCTGGATGATGTAATGCTATATTTATGTATTGTGTGAAGTGGCGATTGTAAGCCAACTCTTTATCCCTTTCTTATTCAGTACATGGGATGTGTAAAGATTACCCCTCTTGCAACATGCCTACTATGCGGTTATGCCTCTAAGTCGTGCTCCGACACGTGGGAGATATAGCCGCATCGTGGCTGTTACAAGCTGGTAATCAGAGCCTTCCCCGACTTAGGAGCCCCGTGCTTGATCGAATCGCTGGCGTTGTTGAGTCTAGAAAAATGTTTTGAGTCGTATAGGATTATATATATCGGAGAGTAGGATTCTTTTTACTCCTCAGTCACTTTGTCATTCTGGTGAGGCCTCCTGACGTAGAGTTTTGACTCTTCTCTCCTCAAATTTCATGATTTTTTTTAGGATCACGCGGGTATCTTGGAATCATTTCGATTGTTTTGTGAAGATAACATTGTTCTTGGTGCCTCCGGACATTTAGGGGTTGTGGCAGTGTCCCGGGGAGTTGAGCTCCGAGGTGTTGTCGTCACAATTTTATCGTTGCAATTCTGGAATACCTGAGTTCGCCGACATCGAAAATATCTTTTATGTAGTTGTTGGTGAGATAACCTCGACGCCACCCAGTACTGGGGCGGGAGTTCGGGAGTATTGCCATAACTCGTATAACGGATGCTTTTCGAAGGTTGAGGTAAATGATTTCCGAAGGTTTCTTGGTTATGTGTTGAAGGATGGATACAGCTGGATGTAGGATTTGCTAGTTTTGGGTGAGATATTATGCTTCCCCTGTATCCCCAACACCTGATTGCATAACCAGAAAGTTTTGAGAGTTTATAAGTGGGAATTTAAGTAGCTCCTAGAATATCTTTCCAACAGACACATGATACGATATGGGATCTATCATATGTTTGTTTCCGGCTTATTCTGCAAGTCAATCCTTTGTTTTTGTTTTGAGTTGTGGTATTCGAGTTGCTTCAATGTCAAATGTGTTTCCATACCTTTCCTAAGGGGTGTTCTCATATATCTATGGGAGTACTAATCCTTCTTGATCATCGAGGTTGTCATGTCAATTCTTTTCTACCGGCGTGTTTCTCTTCAAGTGGATCCGATCATTTCAACATTCGCAAGATCACCTCACAGTTTTCCCAACGTTGTTCGTTTCATCCGTTCCAAGTTGTCTTTGTTTTTCCCACCCTCCCACCCTTTTCTTCAAGTACTTGGATTTCTGAATCAAGTATCCATCTTATGGTTGGGAAGCCTCTCCATTCAGTTCCGTTAATGTCCTTATCCGGTGATTCTCAGGAAGATACTAATGAAACATCGAGTTTATTATTCTTCGTTCTATTTCTTCTCCGGTGGATTCAATTCAAGCTTTGTCGATCATATGCTTTTCCTCGTTTCAAATGTTTTCTCATGCCGGTGCACCTCTTAATTGTTCACCTCTCTCTAATCATTTGTTCCACAGTGCGAAGATATCTTAGAAGATGTTATCTCATTCAATCCGTTCAAGCTATTTCGAGGTTGTTATCTCATTCAAGCCATTTAATTCAACCGGCACAATCTATCTTTTAAATCGTCAACGGTGTTTCTTTTGAGTGGGACCTAACCCACAGGTCTTTTCCTAGGATCTTACATGACTCTTCTAATTTTCCCGGAGCTATCCTCAAATTCTTCCACAAGTTTGACATAAGAATGAATTATCATCAGTCATATGTATTCCTCCAAGATCTGTCAAATTCTTTTTATCGTTGGTCCAACCTTTCTATTATTCATTCCGGAGTACCTAAAAAATTCATGGTGGTGTTTCTCATTGTCATTCTCTGCATTTGAAGACCGAAGAAGAGTTCCTCTTAAATCCTTATCCGTTCTCTTAAAGATTCTTGGTGCTAGCTTTACGCCATCCTCTCATAATTGTTTTTTATTGTGAGAATTATTTTCACCCATCCGGAGCATTTCATGAGTTGTTTCCATTTCTTTCCTCTGAAGGCCATCTTTTCAAATATTATTCATTCCAGCTTTCAGCTCTCGTTCTCTAAATCTTACTAGTGCATCGTTCAAATATCCTCTAATCAGTTCAGGATCTCTTCGTTCTCATGTATCTAAATGCTAGCAAGTATCTTCATTTGTTTTCCAATTCTTCCCGATGAATTGTGCCTCTGCTACTTCCATTTTCAATTCTTACGATGGTTTGTTCAAGACTTCTCTTCCTTCGTTATCATATCAATTTATTCGTTGTTTCAATCCTACGGGTGGTTCGTCGAAGACCTTCTCAAGTTTACGCTATATCTATCTTAATCCTTTCTATGAGAATAAGTAGTATGCCAAATCCGTTGCTTGTCATCAATTTAAATTGGTGAAGGATAAGAATAATGTAATTCTTATTATTGTTTCATCGAGTAAATTCAATTCCTTATTCCGGAGGCTAATCAAATTCTCGTTTTCAATTGTTCATCTTTCTTTCCGGAGTTCCAAGTTTTTCTCGGCTATATCATCGCAAAGATCCATCCAAATCATCACAAGGCTTCACCTTATGTTCTCCACTTCTCTTTCTTTCTATCAACCTTTTATTACCGGAGTTCTTCATGGAGACTCTACATCGTGGTTCATCAAGGATTTTTTTTCATTATTCAATTGTCCTCGAGATTTCTCTATGAGTTAAGATCCGCCAAGCTATACTCTAGAAGAAACATGTTGCTTAACACATGTTTTGTCTTGAGGAGTTTAAGTACTCTTCATCTTGCATTTCAAAGTTCAATCCCTTCTCCCTTATCTTTTGAGGTGGTGTTAGGTTATTCTTGATAATTTCCCTTCGTGTTTCACGATTCACAAGTTATCAAGAATGAGGTATTTTAAATCCATTAATCTCTTCATTGGAGTTATCTTGGGTTATATTTCACCTAAAGCGTTCCCTAAGGATTGTTGCTGTTTATGGTGCTCATAAATGATCCAAGTTCTTCAGTTATCCTTTCGGTGAAATAAGTTTCTCATCTCCTTGTTCATATCAATCCAACCTATTGTTTCCGTTAGTGGCAGAATTTCACCTCATAATTTTGAGATGTTCGCCATAAGCCCACTACAAGTTTGTTCTTTTTGTTGTTGGTTTTCCAACAACTCTGTTATAACCTTCTTGGAAGGGTGCTTTCCAAGCTCATTCGTGGCAGAAGTTGGCATTTTTTTCTCCATTCTTTTATGCCAATGATCTATCTTTTATTATTTCTTCCGGAGGCATTGTGATGTTGCTCTTTTCACTCATCATCTTGAATTGTGAAGATCATGTTCTTTCCTTTTGCTTATCCATTCAACCGGAGTGTCGTGTCCTCTTTTCAAGTATCTTCTCATCTTGTCAAGTTCATGATTCTTATTCTTTCCATTACAGTCGGAGTGTTGTCCAAATTATATTATTCTTATTCCTTCTCTATCTTGTTTTAACTGGAGTGTTGTGTCTATCATTCCTCGTCTAACCGGAGTTTCATCCAAGTGATTTCATTTTGTCAAGCTCGTATTCTTTACCTTCCTTTTCCAACCGGAGTGTTGTCGTAATTGAACCTTATTGTTCCTTGTTCATCTCGTTTCATCCGGAGTGCTTGCATGTACTTCTTGTCCATTGCAACCCTTTTTCTTATGTATTTCAACCTACAAGGTTCTAGTAATGTTCCTTGTTCCTCTTTCCTAACGGAGTGTTTTCAACTTTGTTCATCTTTTTTGTATTCTTCCTTTCAATTTGTTTAACCTCTCAAGGTTCGTGGTTTCAGTCTTTTGTCAGGAAGCAACTTAGTTTTACCTCTTCCTCTTCCTCTTCCGTTTTCTCTCCGGTGCCATCCTAGATCTCGGGACGAGATCCTCTCGTAGTGGTGGAGTGTTGTGACGCCCCAAGACTGGAGCTTCAGATGCCTTCCATGGTTTCCGAGATTCGTGGTGTGATTTGTTTTTTGCTTGTTGCTTTCATCATTGCATCATGTGCATTGCATCATGTCATCATGCCATCATTTTCTCAAAGCCAACTAAAACTCACTTAAATAAATTGCATGGATCTTCGGTCCATTTAAACCGAGGGAAGGGTGACTTCTCTTTATAACATATCCTCCCGATATTAGGGAGCTATTATAAAGTATTCCATGGATGTGGAATTACCGTGACACACTTTCAATTTAAACTCTCAAGTCTTTTCTGCTTCGGGTTGCTCCTCAAACTTTGCCATATATTCTTTCATCATTGTCCGGAGCTCCACCAAAAATCCAAACATTTTTGGACCTTCCTAACCCTCACTTCCTATTCGAACCATTTGAATTTAAATCAAATGAGTTTGTGTAACACCCTCGATGCGACTATATCTCCCACGTGTCGAGGCACGACTTAGAGGCATAATCGCATTGAAGGCATATGTCGCAAGTGAGGTAATCTTCACACAACCCATGTAATATAATAAGGAAAGAGATACATAGTTGTCTTACAATCGCCACTTCACACAAATACATGAATAAAGCATTACAACAACCAGATACAATCAAGGTCCGACTACGGAACCAAAATAAAAGAAGAACCCCAAATGCGACAAAGGTCCCCGATCGACCCCAACTGGGCTCCACTACTGATCAACTAGAATGGAACAACACGAAGGACAAGGTCTTCAACGAGCTCCTTCTGAGCTGGGTTGCGTTATCTGCACAGTCTCATCGGCACCTGCAAGCTGGTTTTGGAAGTAGCTGTGAGCCACGGGGACTCAGCAATCTCGCACCCTCGCGATCAAGACTATTTAAGCTTATGGGTAAGGTAAAAGGTATGAGGTGGAGCTGCAGCAAGCGACTAGCATATATGGTGGCTAACATACACAAATGAGAGCGAGAAGAGAAGGCAAAGCGCGATCGATAAAAGTATGATCAAGAAGTGATCCTATAACAACCTACGTCAAGCATAACTCCAACAACCGTGTTCACTTCCCGGACCCCGCCGGAAAGAGACCATCACGGTTACACACACGGTTGATTCATTTTAATTAAGGTCAAGTTCAGTTTTTCTACAACCGAATATTAACAAATTCCCATCTGCCCATAACCGCGGGCACGGCTTTTGAAAGTTCAAATCCCTGCAGGGGTGTCCCAACTTAGCCCATCACAAGCTCTCACGGTCAACGAAGGAATAGACCTCCTCCCGAGACATTCCGATTAGACTCGGTATCCCGGTACAACAAGACATTTCGACAGGGTAAAACTAAACCAGCAACACCGCCCGAATGTGCCGACAAATCCCGATAGGAGCTGCACATATCTCTTTCTCAGGGCAGACTCGGATGAGCCAGACGTCGGGTAAGCCAGCCCAGAGTTGCCCCTGGTAGCCTCGGACATCGCTCAGTTGGACCAACACTCAGAGGAGCACTGGCCCGGGGGGGTAAAATAATGATGACCCTTGAGCCGGCCGACCCAAGGGAAAGAAAAAGGCTAGGTGGCGAATGGTAAAACCAATGTTGGGCATTGCTGGAAGAGCTTTACTTAAGGCGAACTGTCAAGGGGTTCCCATTATAGCCCAACCGCGTGAGGAACGCAAAATCCGGGAACATAACACCGATATGACGGAAACTAGGGCGGCAAGAGTGGAACAAAACACCAGGCATAAGGCCGAGCCTTCCACCCTTTACCAAGTATATAGATGCATTAATTAAATAAGATATATTGTGATATCCCAACAAGTAAATAAATGTCCTGACAAGGAACGGCCTCCAATCTTCACCTGCAACTAACAACGCTATAAGAGGGGCTGAGCAAAGCGGTAACATAGCCAATCAACGGTTTGCTAGGACATGGTGGGTTAGAGGTTTGACATGGCAATTTGGGAGGCTGACAAGCAAATGGTAGGCATCGTAGCATTGGCATAGCAAAAGAGCGAGCAAACTAGCATAGCAAAGATAGTAGTGATTTCGAGGGTATGATCATCTTGCCTGAAATCCCGCAAGGAAGAAGAACGAGTCCATGAAGAAGACAAACGGACGTAGACGAACGAATCCTCACAACACGACGTTATCGGAACCAACCCGAAGAAGCAACACCGGAAAGAAGAAAACAACATAGTAAACAACCACCACAAAATCATGGCATGATGCACAATCAAGTATGATGCATGTCCGGTTTAAGTATGCATGGCATGGCAAGGCACAAGCAATCCTACAAATTAAATGGACGAAACACCACATTCAAGTTATTTAGTTCGATCTCGTTTATGTACCCAACAATATTAAATGTTGATTAACATGGCAAGAGGGTGAAGCAAAGTAAAACTAGCTACCTAGTCAAGGTTAAATGAGGCCGGAAGCAACGAACAACAATTCCGGAAACTCCTCATGAGCATATTATAGATTTGGTACTGTTCTGCCCTAAACACAATTTTAGGGTTGTTAAACATGCAAAGTAAGGCCACCATGATAAACTAGGCAAAATTCGACCCCAATTACATATAAAGTTTATTAAATTCGGAGTTACGGTTATTTAGTTATGAATTAAATCATTTTAACATGGAATAGGAGCAAATTAATGCAAACAACATTTTTAACATTTCAAACATAGATGAAAGTTGGACATTATTAATCTACACAAAATTCTGAGCAAGTTTCATATATAAAACATTTTAATCTGATGCACGGTTAGCGAGTTATTAAATACATGATCTAGGGGGACTATTCTGCAAAACTGGCAATCTCTGGATAAATAGGAAAATCGTTCCGCGGAAAAAAAACATGAATCGGGCCGAATCTGGCTGGCCCGATAGGTAAAGAAACAAGAGGGGCGCTGGGGTGTGGGCTCACCCATGGGCTGTGGCCCATCTGCAGAGGAGCCGGCTTGGGGCAGCGGGGCTGGGGAAGCTGGGCCGGCCCACGAAGGAGGAGGAGGCAGGCCGAACGAGGCCGACTGGAGCTGGGCCGAAGGCGGGGCCCGCGAAGGGTCAACGGAGCTGGGGAGGGAGTGGCTGGATCGGGCTCCTCCCGATCCATGGCGGCGGCGGCGCTGGGGAACTCCGGCGAGAGGGCTGGATGGCGCAGAGAGGCCGGGACGGCCGAGAACGAACGGATCCGGGCACGGGGACCCCGGATCTGGCCGCGGTGGTTTACGACCGCGCTCCTGGAGGTGGGTTCCGGTGTGGTGGAGCTCTCATGGCGGTGCATCTCGATGGGGCTCGGCAGGGAGCAAGGTGGTGCGGCGGGGAGGCCAGCGCGGTGCGGCGGTGGCTCTCCGGCGAAGTCCGGTAGGGGAGGCAGTGGCCGGCGGAACTCCGGTGAAAGGCGACGAGGCTGCGGCGCGGGCACGCGCCCGTGGGCGGCGGCGGCGACGACCGGGCCCGTGCGGGCCCGCGATGGGCTCCGCGGGCCGGCGCGGTGGGAGGCGGCGCGCTGGACAGGTGGCACGCCGTGGTTGGAGGAGAGCGGCGGTGGGGCGACGTGGCGGCTTCTGATTGGGTGGGGTGAGGTGGAGGCTGGACGCGTCCGGCGGGCACGGACATGTCCGGCGGCGGAGTGGGAAGAAGCTAGGGTTAGATCTGCGCGAGGATTTCGGAGGGAGACACATATTTATAGGTAGAGGGAGCTAGGAGAGTCCAAATGAGGTGCGGTTTTCGGCTACGCGATCGTGATCGAACGACCGAGATGGTGGAGAGGGTTTAGGTGGGTTTTGGACCAAATTGGAGGGGTGTTGGGCTGCAACGCACACGAGGCCTTCTCGGTCCCTCGGTTAACCGTTGGAGTATCAAACGAAGTCCAAATGATACGAAACTTGGCAGGCGGTCTACCGGTAGTAAACCAAGGCCGCTTGGCAAGTCTCGGTCCAATCCGGAAATGTTTACTCCCCACACACGAAAGAAAGGTAGAAATGACCACCGGAGGAGAACGGAGCGTCGGATTGCAAAACGGACAACGGGGAAAAGCTCGGATGCAAGAGACGAAAACGTATGCAAATGAAATGCACATGATGACATGATATGCAATGCATGACACGCAAGCAATGACAAGGCAACAACAACGAATAACTGCACGACACCTGGCACATTGGTCTCGGGGCGTTACAACACTCCACCACTACGAGAGGATCTCGTCCCGAGATCTAGAATGGCACCGGAGGGAAAACGGAAGAGAAAGAGAAGCGGTAAAACTAAGTTGCTTCTTTGACAAACGAGTGAAACCAAGAACCTTGCGAGGTTGAAAAAATTAGAGAAAAGAATACAACGAAGGTGAACTAGGTCGAAAACACTCCGTTAGAAATGAGGGACAAAGAGCATTGCGAAAACCTTGAGGTTGAAGGGAAGATAAATATAGAAAAACACTTCGGTTAAGGAAGGGGATCAAGGAAGACCAAAATTCGGGCAACTCTCCGGTTTAAAACAAAAAGAATTGAACAATAACTTGATAAGATGAGAAGATACTTGAGCAAAAAGGCACAACACTCCGGTTAAAAGGATAAGCACGAACAAAACATGGTTCTGCCAATCCGAGAAGATGGGTTGAGGAGAGCAACAACACAATGCCTCCGGATGAAGGAATAAAAGGTAGATCGTCGGAACAAAAGAACGGAGAAGAAAATGGCAACTTCTGCCACAAGTGAGCTTGAAAAGGCATCCTTAGGATAAGGGTTGAACGGATTGTTGGACACCAATAACGAAAAGAAAAAGCTTGTAGTGGGCTTATGTAATACATCTCAAAATTATGAGGTGAAAACCCGCCACTCACGGGAAAAAGGAATTGGATTGGTAAGAACAAGGAGACGAGAAAGCTATATCACCGGAAGGATAAATGAAGAACTTGGGTCATTTATAAGCACCATAATAGCAACAATCCTTAGGGAAGGCTTTTGGTGAAAATATTACCCAAGATAACTCAAATGACGAGATTGATGGATTTAAAATGTCTCATTCTTGACAACATGTGAATCATGAAAACATGAACTCAAATTATCAAGAATGACATAATACCACCTCAAACGATACGGTTGAAATAATTGCACTTTAAAAGGCAAGATAAAGAATGCTTGAGCTCCTTAGAAAAGAATCTCAATGAACTCTTGGAGAGGGGATATAAATCCTTGATGAACCATCAAGTATAGCCTCCATGAAGAAACTCCGGTAACAAAAGGATGAACAAACGGAAGGAAAAAGAAGTTGAAAACACAAGGCGAATCCTTGTAAGTATTTTTGATGGACCTCCGTGATAATTAGATCTTGGAACTCCGGGAAAGGAAAATGAACACTTGAAACCAAGAACAAGTATGATGAACCGTTCCGAAAAACAGGAATTGAATAAACTCGATGAAACAAGAATAAGAATTACATTATGCTTATCCTTCACCAATTAAATCGATGACAATCAAAGGATTTGGCATATTGCTTATTCTCATAGAAAGGGATAAGATAGATATAACAAAAACTTGAGAATGTCTTCGACAAACCGCCGGTAGGATTGGAACATCGAATAACTTGATAAATAAGAGAACTCTTGAACGAACCACCGTTAGAATTAAAATGATCAAAGGAAAGATAGAGGAACACCGGGAAGAATTATGAAATGAACGAGGATACTTTAGAGAATTTAGATACAAGTGAACGAAGGGATCACGAACTGATTAGAGAATATTGAATGATGCACCGGTAAGATTTAGAGAATGATAACTGGAAGCTGAGAGTGAATAAATTCTGAGATAATGGGCTCCGGAGAAATAAACTGAAAAGAATCTTGAATTGCTCCGGATGGGTGAAAAAGAATTCTGACAATCGAAAAATAATTATGAGAGGATGGGAACAAGCTAGAATCACAAATGTTGAAGAGAATGAAGCAAGATATGGAGGGGAAAAAACTTTTTTCGGTCTTCAAATGATGAGAATGACAACGAGAAACATCACCAAGAATTATTGAGGCACACCGGAAGAATCAAAACGAATAGGTTGAGCCAACGATGAAAAGAATTTGAAATATCTTGGAGAAATACATTTGAGAATAACTCAGGGAAAATAAGAAGAGTCAGGTAAGATCCTGGGAAAAGACCTGTGGGTTAAGGCCCACTCAAAAGAAAACACTGTTGAACAATTTAAAAGAGAGGTTGCACCGGTTGAATTAAATGACTAGAATGAGATAACATCCTCGAAATAGGTTGAACGGATTAAGAGTGGAAACACGAATCTTCTGAGATGTCTTTAGCATTCCGGAACAAAAGAATAGCAAGAAATGACTAAATGTGATGTGCACCGGCATGAGAAAGCATTGAAACGAGGAAAGGATATGATCAACAAAGCTTGACTTGAAACCACCGGAGAAGAGAAGAGACAAAGAATGATAACTTGAAGCTCCGTTACGATCTTCATGAGAATCACCGGATAAGAATATTGATGGAAAAGAATGGCGAGACTTCACAAGAATAAAAGGATACTTGATAAAGAAATCTGAGTCCTCGAAGAAACAAAGGGAGGGAGGGTGGGAAAAACAAAGGCAACTTGGAGACGGATGAAACGAACGTCGTTGAGAGAGCTGATACTTGATCTTGCAGATGTTGAAATGATCGGATCCACTTGAGGAGAGACACATCGGTTGAAAAGAAATTGAAATGAGAAACTCAATGATCGAAAAGTATTAGTATTCACATAGGAATATGAGAACACCATTTGGGGAAGGTATGGAATCAACACTTGACATTGAAGCAACTCGAATACCACAACTCAAAACAAAACAAAGGATTGGCTTGCAAAATAAGCCGGAACAAACATATGATAGAGATTTCGTCCGAAGTTTTCGTGGTGGGGCCTACACGGGCTCGATCGTACAACACCATCATGTACAAGGCAGTGCACAAGACATACGAAGCATCCCAGAGTCGGCATAGCCAAGGACTCTTTAAGACACAACGAGACCACTGTAAAACCGACCGTGAATAGGCGGACCACTAGACATCGAACCCCAATTTCATATCATACATCTGTCGGAAAGATATCATACGAGCTACTTGAATTCCCACTTATAAACTCCCAAAACTTTCCGGTTATGCAATCAGGTGTTGGGGATACAGGGGAAGCATAATATCTCACCCAAAACTAGCAAATCCCACATCTAGCTGTATCCATCCTTCAACACATAACCAAGAAACCTTCGGAAATCGTCTACCTCAACCTTTGAAAAGCATCCGTTGTACAAGTTATGGCAATACTACCGAACTCCCGCCCCAGTACTAGGTGGCGTCGAGGTTATCTCACCAACGAACTGCATAAAAGAGATTTTTGATGTCGGCGTACTAAACTCAGGTATTCCAGAACTGCAACGATAAAATTATGATGACAACACCTCAGAGCTCAACTCCCCGGGACACTTCCACTAAACCCCTGACAGGAGGCACCAAGACAATGTTCTCATCATAAAACCATCGGAACGATTCCAAGATAACCGCGTGAACCTAAAATTTTTTTAGTGAAATTTGAGAAGAGAAGAGTCAAAACTCTACGTCAGAATGCCTTACCAGAGCGATGAGGAGACTGCGGAGTAAAAAGAATTCCTAACTCTCTGATATATATAATCCTAAATGACTCAAAACATTTTTTCTAGACACAACTCGGCTGCTAAAAACGATCAAGCAGTGGGGGCTCCTAAGGTCGGGGAAGGCTCTGATACCAACTTGTAACACCCTCGATGCGACTATATCTCCCACGTGTCGAGGCACGACTTAGAGGCATAATCACATTGAAGGCATATGTCGCAAGTGAGGTAATCTTCACACAACCCATGTAATATAATAAGGAAAGAGATACATAGTTGGCTTACAATCGCCACTTCACACAAATACATGAATAAAGCATTACAACAACCAGATACAATCAAGGTTCGACTACGGAACCAAAATAAAAGAAGAACCCCAAATGCGACAAAGGTCCCCGATCGACCCCAACTGGGCTCCGCTACTGATCAACTAGGACGGAACAACACGAAGGACAAGGTCTTCAACGAGCTCCTTCTGAGTTGGGTTGCGTTATTTGCACAGTCTCATCGGCACCTGCAAGCTGGTTTTGGAAGTATCTGTGAGCCACGGGGACTCAGCAATCTCGCACCCTCGCGATCAAGACTATTTAAGCTTATGGGTAAGGTAAAAGGTATGAGGTGGAGCTGCAGCAAGCGACTAGCATATATAGTGGCTAACATACGCAAATGAGAGCGAGAAGAGAAGGCAAAGCGCGATCGATAAAAGTATGATCAAGAAGTGATCCTATAACAACCTACGTCAAGCATAACTCCAACAACCGTGTTCACTTCCCGGACCCCGCCGGAAAGAGACCATCACGGTTACACACACGGTTGATTCATTTTAATTAAGGTCAAGTTCAGTTTTTCTACAACCGAATATTAACAAATTCCCATCTGCCCATAACCGCGGGCACGGCTTTCGAAAGTTCAAATCCCTGCAGGGGTGTCCCAACTTAGCCCATCACAAGTTCTCACGGTCAACGAAGGAATAGACCTCCTCCCGAGACATTCCGATTAGACTCGGTATCCCGGTACAACAAGACATTTCGACAGGGTAAAACTAAACCAGCAACACCGCCCGAATGTGCCGACAAATCCCGATAGGAGCTGCACATATCTCTTTCTCAAGGCACACTCGGATGAGCCAGACGTCGGGTAAGCCAGCCCAGAGTTGCCCCTGGTAGCCTCGGACATCGCTCAGTTGGACCAACACTCAGAGGAGCACTGGCCCGGGGGGGTAAAATAATGATGACCCTTGAGCCGGCCGACCCAAGGGAAAGAAAAAGGCTAGGTGGCGAATGGTAAAACCAATGTTGGGCATTGCTGGAAGAGCTTTACTTAAGGCGAACTGTCAAGGGGTTCCCATTATAGCCCAACCGCGTGAGGAACGCAAAATCCGGGAACATAACACCGATATGACGGAAACTAGGCGGCAAGAGTGGAACAAAACACCAGGCATAAGGCCGAGCCTTCCACCCTTTACCAAGTATATAGATGCATTAATTAAATAAGATATATTGTGATATCCCAACAAGTAAATAAATGTCCCGACAAGGAACGGCCTCCAATCTTCACCTGCAACTAACAACGCTATAAGAGGGGCTGAGCAAAGCGGTAACATAGCCAATCAACGGTTTGCTAGGACATGGTGGGTTAGAGGTTTGACATGGCAATTTGGGAGGCTGACAAGCAAATGGTAGGCATCGTAGCATTGGCATAGCAAAAGAGCGAGCAAACTAGCATAGCAAAGATAGTAGTGATTTCGAGGGTATGATCATCTTGCCTGAAATCCCGCAAGGAAGAAGAACGAGTCCATGAAGAAGACAAACGGACGTAGACGAACGAATCCTCACAACACGATGTTATTGGAACCAACCCGAAGAAGCAACACCGGAAAGAAGCAAACAACATAGTAAACAACCACCACAAAATCATGGCATGATGCACAATCAAGTATGATGCATGTCCGATTTAAGTATGCATGGCATGGCAAGGCACAAGCAATCCTACAAATTAAATGGACGAAACACCACATTCAAGTTATTTAGTTCGATCTCGTTTATGTACCCAACAATATTAAATGTTGATTAACATGGCAAGAGGGTGAAGCAAAGTAAAACTAGCTACCTAGTCAAGGTTAAATGAGGCCGGAAGCAACGAACAACAATTCCGGAAACTCCTCATGAGCATATTATAGATTTGGTACTGTTCTGTCCTAAACACAATTTTAGGGTTGTTAAACATGCAAAGTAAGGCCACCATGATAAACTAGGCAAAATTCTACCCCAATTACATATAAAGTTTATTAAATTCGGAGTTACGGTTATTTAGTTATGAATTAAATCATTTTAACATGGCATAGGAGCAAATTAATGCAAACAACATTTTTAACATTTCAAACATAGATGAAAGTTGGATATTATTAATCTACACAAAATTCTGAGCAAGTTTCATATATAAAACATTTTAATTCGATGCACAGTTAGCGAGTTATTAAATGCATGATCTAGGGGGACTATTCTGCAAAACTGGCAATCTCTGGATAAATAGGAAAATCGTTCCGCAGAAAAAAAACATGAATCGGGCCGAATCTGGCTGGCCCGATAGGTAAAAAAACAAGAGAGGCGCTGGGGTGTGGGCTCACCCATGGGCTGTGGCCCATCTGCAGAGGAGCTGGCTTGGGGCAGCGGGGCTGGGGAAGCTGGGCCGGCCCACGAAGGAGGAGGAGGCAGGCCGAACGAGGCCGGCTGGAGCTGGGCCGAAGGCGGGGCCCGCGAAGGGTCAACGGAGCCGGGGAGGGAGTGGCTGGATCGCGCTCCTCCCGATCCATGGCGGCGGCGGTGCTGGGGAACTCCGGCGAGAGGGTTGGATGGCGCGGGGAGGCCGGGACGGTCGAGAACGGACGGATCCGGGCACGGGGACCCCGGATCTGGCCGCCGTGGTTGACGACCGCGCTCCTGGAGGTGGGTTCCGGCGTGGTGGAGCTCTCATGGCGGCGCATCTCGACGGGGCTCGGCAGGGAGCAAGGTGGTGCGGCGGGGAGGCCAGCGCGGTGCGGCGGTGGCTCTCCGGCGAAGTCCGGTAGGGGAGGCAGTGGCCGGCGGAACTCCGGCGAAAGGCGACGAGGCTGCGGCGCGAGCACGCACCCGTGGGCGGCGGCGGCGGCGACCGGGCCCGTGCGGGCCCGTGATGGGCTCCGCGGGCCAGCGCGGTGGGAGGCGGCGCGCTGGACAGGTGGCACGCCGTGGTTGGAGGAGAGCGGCGGCGAGGCGACGTGGCGGCTTCTGATTGGGTGGAGTGAGGTGGAGGTTGGACGCGTCCGGCGGGCGCGGACATGTCCGGCGGCGGAGTGGGAAGAAGCTAGGGTTAGATCTGCGCGAGGATTTCGGAGGGAGACACATATTTATAGGTAGAGGGAGCTAGGAGAGTCCAAATGAGGTGCGGTTTTCGGCCACGCGATCGTGATCGAACGATCGAGATGATGGAGAGGGTTTAGGTGGGTTTTGGGCCAAATTGGAGGGGTGTTGGGCTGCAACACACACGAGGCCTTTTTGGTCCCTCGGTTAACCGTTGGAGTATCAAACGAAACCCAAATGATACGAAACTTGGCAGGCGGTCTACCGGTAGTAAACCAAGGCCGCTTGGCAAGTCTCGGTCCAATCCGGAAATGTTTAATCCCCACACACGAAAGAAAGGTAGAAATGACCACCGGAGGAGAACGGAGCGTCGGATTGCAAAACGGACAACGGGGAAAAGCTCGGATGCAAGAGACGAACACGTATGCAAATGAAATGCACATGATGACATGATATGCAATGCATGGCACGCAAGCAATGACAAGGCAACAACAGCGAATAACTGCACGACACCTGGCACATCGGTCTCGGGGCGTTACAGTTTGAATTTAAACTTTGAAAAATGCCCACTCCGTTTTTCTCGGATCGTACACATTTTTGTGAGTCCAGGAATATTATCCGCATGCGCTAATTCTTTCCCTAACCTCTCCCTCTTTCTTTTCTTCTCCACTTTTGTTTGCTGCTATAGAAATAAGAAGAGAGAGAGCTTGCGCCGGCGGCCTCCTGGGCCCTCCAACCTCCCGCGATGGCCCACCTAAGGCCATCCAGCCCCGCAGGCCCAACCATCCATCCTAACCAGTCTAACCCTAGCCTCTCTCGATCCCCTGGCATCTCCCTCGTCTCCCGCCCCAGCGCCGCCACTCACGCACGCATCGAGCCAGGAGAGCCTCGCGCTCGATCCTTCTCTCGCTCGTTGCCCACCTCCTGCTCGATCTCCCTCACTCCCTCGTCTCCTTCCCTTGCTCGTGTGCCAGAGAGGAGCGAGAACCTCTCGCTCGATCCCGCACGCAGGAGCCGTGCGCCCGATCCCCACCATCGCCAACGCGCCCTGTCGCCCGGTCGCTGGACCTCGCCTGGCTTTCCTCCACCACCACCGCTGGCCTGCTTCCCATCCAGCAACCTCGTCCCCGACGCCAGCCGGAGCCCCCGCCACCACCTTGCTCCGTCGCCCGCCTTCCTCGCGAACCGCCGCTTCAGGCCGCCGGTCGTGGAGACCACCGCGACCAGGAGGAGCTCCCCACTCCAACGTGCTCCTCCCTCGCCTCAGACGCGTCGCCGGCCAACCTTTGCTGGAGCACGCGCCTAAGTCGGCTCGACCCCGCGTCCTCGCCTACAGCGCCTCAAGCTCCCTGCGCTCGATCCCCCGCATCCTCTGCTCGCGAGCCTCGCCCATTTGCCTCTGTCCTCTACCACGCCGGCCACCGGAGCCGTTGCCGGCTACCACCCTATCGTAGCTCCATGCTGCCTGCTCTGCTTCCCCTCCTCGTGCCTAGGCGGAGCAGCTTCACCGCTGGCCGAAGTCCCGCAGGAGCAGGAGCTCATGTCGTCTCTGCCGTCCAGCGTCGCCTCCCGCCTTCCTCTCCTGCACCTCATGCCTGCCAAGTTACAAGAAACCCAAGTATGACCTCGTGTACGTCTACGTGATGAGCCGCCAAGTTCCACGAACCTCCAAGTTCGACTACATTGTGAGACGAAGAACGCCAAGTACCTCTCCGAAAACGAACATGCACCACTACGCCCGGAGGCCTCGGATTCGTCAAGTCCAACAACGATTGTTCTCAACTACCCATGACCCCGAACGTCTACAAAAACGGGTACTACTACCGTCACCGAGATCACGAGAACCTCTACCTACGAACCTGGAGCAAGTGAGAACCTCTACCGATGAACTCCGAGCGCGTACGACGATCGTTGTCGAAAACCCGTGCACGACTACCGTCGACCGCGAAGGGCTTGGAGTCATCAAGTACCTCTCCGAAAGATCGTGAACGACTACTTCCACAATGAACATGAACGACTACCTTCGCGAGAACAACTACATCCCGTCAAACTCCTTCCGCCCCGAAAACGCACGCTTCGAAGGTATAACCACCGAGACGACGCCCGTGAACGAATATTGTGTGATGTATGAGATGCTCCTGGTTGCACCGTGTCCGAGTTGTTCTTTGCGAGTTCCTCGTTGCCTTGCCGTCGGCATGTGGGAATCCGGTATCCGGGATCACCCCACCATCCTTGCATGAAACGCTCCCGTCACTTTTCCTTTTGCACTGGTATCTCCATGAGCTACCGGAACCGAGATGTTGCTGTGGCATCATTTTCGGATTCGTTGCCGTGGCACCCTTCCGTTTCCGCCACTTTGACAAATGCTTCATAATATGCTCATGCCAACATTTTCATAAAATTGCATAAACTTGAACATGGCATCCACATCATGTTAAAAACATCAAGAATGGTTTAAATTGTTGTTTGTATTAATTTGCTAAATGCATATGGGGAATTACCGGATTTGTTGTTTGTTATATCCGACCCCATTTAAATTATTTAGATAGTATAGTTTTGTTATGCTTCACCTCTTACCATGTTAATTAACATCTAATTTTGTTGAGTACTTAAACAAGATCGAACTAAATAATTGACGTGGTGTTTCGCCAATATGCAACAGAGAGTTGCATATTGAGCTCCACTTAATTCGTAGTATTGTTTGTGCACTTTGCCATGCCATGCCTCATGAAACCGGACATGCATCATACTTGGTTGTGCATCATGCCATGGTTATGTGATGATTGTTTACTATGTTGTTTTGCTTCTTTCCGAGTTGCTTCTCTCGTTAGCTTCGGTTTCGTTCTGGAGTTGTGAGGTTTCGTTCGACTACGTCCGTTTGTTTTCTTCATGGACTCGTTCTTCTTCCTTGCGGGATCTCAGGCAAGATGACCATACCCTCGAAATCACTTCTATCTTTGCTTGCTAGTTGCTTGCTCTATTGCTATGCCGCGATACCTACCACTTGCTTTGTCATGCCTCCCATATTGCCATGTCAGGCCTCTAACCCACCTTTCCTAGCAAACCGTTGTTTGGCTATGTTACCGCTTTGCTCAGCCCCTCTTATAGCATTGCTAGTTGCAGGTGAAGATTAAGTTTGTTCCATGTTGGAACATGGTTATGTTGGGATATCACAATATCTCTTATTTAATTAATGCATCTATATACTTGGAAAAGGGTGGAAGGCTCGGCCTTATGCCTGGTGTTTTGTTCCACTCTTGCCACCCTAGTTTCCGTCATACCAGTGTTATGTTCCTTGATTTTGTGTTCCTTACACGGTTGGGTGTTATGGGGACCCCTTGACAGCTCGCTTTGAATAAAACTCCTCCAGCAAGGCCCAACCTTGGTTTTACCATTTGCCTCACCACCACCTACTTTTCCTTTGGGAGTCACGCTCCCGAGGGTCATCTTAATTTTAAACCCCCCCGGGCCAATGCTTGTTTAAGTGTTGGTCCGAAACAGAGCCACTTGCAGCGCCACCTCGGGGAAACTTGAGGGTTGGTTTTAGTTGTACGTAGTGTTCATCCGGTGTTTCCCTGAGAACGAGATATGTGCAGCTCCTATCGGGATGTCGGCGGATCGGGCGGTCTTGCTGGTCTTGTTTTACCATTGTCGAAATGTCTTGTAACCGGGATTCCGAGCCTGGTCGGGTCTTCCTGGGAGAAGGAATATCCTTCGTTGACCATGAGAGCTTGTGATGGGCTAAGTTGGGACACCCCTGCAGGGTTTTGAACTTTTGAAAGCCGTGCCCGCGGTTATGGGCAAATGGGAATTTGTTAATGTCCTGTAGAGAACTTGAAACTTAACTTAATTAAAATGCATCAACCGCGTGTGTAGCCATGATGGTCTCTTTCCGGCAGAGTCCGGGAAGTGAACACGGTTCTTGTGTTATGCTTGAACGTAAGTAGTTTCAGGATCACTTCTTGATCACTTCTAGTTCACGATCGTGCATTGCTTCTCTTCTCGCTCTTATTTGTGTATGTTAGCCACCATATATGGTTAGTGCTTGCTGCAGCTCCACCTCTCTACCTTTTCATACCCATAAGCTTAAATAGTCTTGATCTCGCGGGTGTGAGATTGCTGAGTCCCTGTGACTCACAGATTACTTCAAACAGTCGCAGGTGCCGATGATAACCGTGAAGGTGACGCAACTGAGCTCAAGTGGGAGCTCGATGAAGATCGTGTTCGTTGTGTTGTTTCGTTTCCAGTTGATCAGTAGTGGAGCCCGGTCAGGACGATCGGGGATCTATTGCATTAGGGGTTGTCTTTCTTTATTTGGTTCCGTAGTCGGGCCTTGATTGTATTCTGGATGATGTAATGCTATATTTATGTACTGTGTCAACTGGCGATTGTAAGCCAACTATTTATCCCTTTCTTATTCAGTACATGGGATGTGTAAAGATTACCCCTTTTGCGACATGCCTACTATGCGGTTATGCCTCTAAGTTGTGCTCCGACACGTGGGAGATATAGCCGCATCGTGGGTGTTACATAAGGGCACGGTGTTCGTCAACAACGGAGGCATCTCGTAATGCCGCCAACAAAGCATCTGGCACCTTTGGATGGACAGAGGTCGCCAGCGGAACAGGCACGCCCCCTCCAGCCGAAGGAGGCAGCCTTCTTGATTCTGGAGCCGTATAAACCTTTGGAATCGCATCGGTGAGGAGCCGAACTCAGGCTCGCCCCCTCCGTCTGAACCTGTGGGAATCTTTTTGCCCACGTGTCTGACCCCTGCGGTTTGACCTCCAGGCGTCGCCTTCACGGTTTCTTCCTTCCCTCCCTGGCCAGGGTCCTTCTGGGACGAAGCCTCAGTGTCATGCACCTGTTTGGAGGAAGGGGCCTTTTGGGGCGTCCCACTCTCCATAGCGTTCGAGCTCAACAGGTCCTCTGATGAGGATTGTTTGGTACGGGACCTCACCGGACTACCAAAAAATATGGCTTAAGGTTAAGATGCTAAGCCAAGGTAAGTCCAGACGTTCAAACGTATTCGGATTTTATATACTTATGTGTTAACCAGGGGCTGGGCCCTGGGATCCCATGCCAGGCCGCTGTCGGCGGCGGCAGTGGACTCCTCCGGAAGAGAAGCCCTTCCCCTTTTGGGCAGTTCGGCCTCCAAGGGTGCGGAGCCCGTCCTCTTCCTCCTTCCCCCTGTTGGGGATTCATCTTCCTCCATTTTGTCCTCTTCGGAGGCGGAACGGGCTTCAGAGCCTTCGAGTACTGTGTCCAAAGTGCCGCGACGACGAAGGCCGCCCCGGGTCTTTTTGGCCTCCTTTTCGGTCGTCTTCTTCGGCACCTTGTAAGGCGACGGGACCAGCATCTTCGTCAGAAGTGGAATGGCCGTGTCTTCGGGCAACGGGCCGGACAATGGATCCGCTCCACCTTCTTCGTCCAGCTCTGGGGGGAGTTGAATAAACATACGTTAAGCGCTTCCTTTGGTTCATACGGATAGAAAAGTTTAATAAACTCACCGAACTTGCAGGGCAGGACAGTTGGTACCCGCGGTCTTCGGCGGAGTCCGGCCTTGATTCGCTGGACTTGAAAAGCACCTTCCAAATGTCCTCGTGCGAGGAGCCGAAGAACCTTTGCAGAGTTTGGTGCCTGGCCGGATCAAAATCCCATAGATTGCAAGTCCGGTGTTGACAAGGCAGTATACGACGGACTAACATCACCTGGACTACGTTGACAAGTTCAACGTTCTTATTTCCCTTATCTTTAACGCGCGTCTAAAGCACCGACAGTTCGTCAGACAAGGACCAGTCCAGGCCTTTCTTGACCCAGGATGTAAGCCACAGAGGGGCGCCAGATCGAAACTCAGGAGAGGCGGCCCATTCCTTGCCGCACGGCTTAGTGATGTAAAACCACTGCTGTTGCCACTCCTTGATAGAATCACTAAAGGTTCCCGTTGGCCATGTGACATTGGGCATCTTGCTCACCATAGCACCCCCGCACTCGGCGTGCTCGCCGCCCACCACCTTGGGCTTCACATTAAAAACCTTCAGCCATAAACCGAAGTGCAGTGAAATGCGGAGAAAATCCTCACACACAATGATAAATGTCGATATGTTGAGGAAGGAGTTAGGGGACAGATCGTGAAGATCGATCCCATAATAATACATGAGGCCACGGACGAACGGGTGGAGGGGAAACCCTAGCCTGCGGACAAAATGAGGGAGGAATACAACCCTCTCATGGGGTTCTAGAGTAGGGACGATCTGTCCCGCCGTCGAGAGACGGTGGTTGTTTTTCTTGACCAGATACCTGGCCTCCCGAAGCTTTTTAATATCCTTCTCTCGGACAGTAGAGGCCATCCATTTGCCTCCTGCTCCGGATCCGGACATCTTTGGAAGACCTTTTGTGGGTAGAGAAGATGAACGCTTGAGCGCTGGAGCTTGATCAGAATGGAATGAATTGGGAAGAAGGCGTGGATGAAAAGAATGAGTCCTAATCCCTTTATAAGGGAGGAAGAGGCGATGCGCCTCCCCACTTGCCTAGTAAAATCGCTTATTCCCCAAGTGTCGTAATTGATGGCACGGTTAGGTTACCCACGTCCGTATTGATGAGAATCCCGTAATAAGGGGAACACGATCTCTGCTTTGACAAGACATGTCAAGAAAACCGCCTCGTGATATGTGCGGTGCTGGTTGAGAAAAACGGTTTGAATAATGACGGGATCATGGTGTGATGTCATGCTGTCGAAACGTGTCAGCAGATTAGATTTGTGGAAATATTATTCTCTCTACGGTGGTATGTGGAACTTGTTTTGCAGTGCCGGACACTATTCTGGTGTTTAAAGTCTTCTATGGAGTATTCGGAGGAGGAACCCGCCTTGCAATGCCGAAGACAAAACTGCGCGTCGGACTCATCGTCATTGAAGCCTGGTTCAGGGGCTACTGAGGGAGTCCTGGATTAGGGGGTCTCCGGATAGCCGGACTATATCCTTTGGCCGGACTATTAGACAATGAAGATACAAGATTGAAGACTTCGTCCCGTGTCCGGATGGGACTTTCCTTGGCATGGAAGGCAAGCTTGGCAATACGGATATGTAGATCTCCTCCCTTGTAACCAAATCTGTGTAACCCTAGCCCCTTCCGGTGTCTATATAAACCGGAGGATTTAGTCTGTAGGACAACAGACAATCATACCATAGGCTAGCTTCTAGGGTTTAGCCTCTACGACCTTGTGGTAGATCAACTCTTGTAATACTCATATCATCAAGAACAATCGAGCAGGATGTAGGGTATTACCTCCATCAAGAGGGCCCGAACCTGGGTAAACATCGTGTCCCTTTCCTCCTGTTACCATCTGCCTTAGACGCACAGTTCGGGACCCCCTACCCGAGATCCGCCGATTTTGACACCGACACCCCCGCACTAGGCCTCAGGCCGCATCGTAAGCGACATGGCTCATTTACGCGCATATCCAGCCCTTTCTTTTTATTATGCTAACATGGTTAATCCATACTTTTGCAGTCCGGCCCGTGACCTTATCCAGCGTTCCTGATCTAGAGGTTCGTTGGCTCGGTCAGAGATGGCGAGCATGTCGCCACCGCCTTCTTGCTCCCTCGGGGCCAGGGCGACATCGAAGTGTTGTCCCGGAGGGCCGCTCCGAAGGGAGGAGCTCAGGACATTGTCCGGGGGGCGCCACAAGGTGGGACCTCCACTGCCGGACAGATGGGGGAGCAGATCCCCAAGGAGACCGGCGAAGAGGGCCGTATTCCATTCGGCCCTCAGCCGGATATGATTCCGGAGATTCATATGGCTCCGGAATCAGGCGAGCACCCTCCTTCGAAGGAGGGGGGTGTGCCGATTCCACTGGTGTCCCCTGTCCACCCAGGGGCGCCGGATGACCTGATGGAGGCCCTACGAGGCACCTCCGTTGTGGACGAGCACCGTGTCCTTATGGGTTCGGTGATCGATAAGGTTTAGTCCGCCAAGAGCGGACTAGATGAAGCCTGCAGCAATCTGTTGACGGGTTTCGAGGTAAGTGACATGGAAAGAGGAAAAACTCATGTATTCAGTAGCCCCTGAGACACTGTCCGAAGTGCGGCAAAAAGAACCGGACAGAGGATCAACCTCTTATTGTAGGAGACTAACAGAATATGTATGAATAAGCAGGCGTCGCTGTTGGTCACGACCTCGGATACTACCGAGGTCTCCGAGCTGAAGCGGAAGCTGGAGCGGACCGAGAACGAGCTCGGCGAGATTAAGGTTCGGCTCAAAGAGAAGCAAGGTGAGGAACGACTTGCTATATGTTCGGGAAAGGATAAGTGTTGTGTAGTGACAGCGGTATCTTTATATGTGCAGAAGCCGCGACCAAGGTCGGGCCCCTGAAGAAGGCCCTGGGCAAGGGCGAGGAGAAGGCTATCCAGCAGCAGGCCGCCCGTAAGAAGCTCAAGGCCCGGGTCAAAGAAGTTCAACAGGAGCTCCAGGATGCGGTGAAAAAATGCGAGACCTTGGAGCATGATGCGTCGATTCAAGGGACCGAACTTGCCAAGGCTCGTCAAAGCGCGGAGACTGCCCGAAATGAGGCCCAGGCCGCCCTCCAGGAGATCCAGGAGGCCAAGAAGATCACGACGGGTAAGGCATTTAAGATGCAAAGCAAGTATGTGGAGAAGTAGTACCTTTTACGAAATCAAGTTCGGAGTTCCCAGGGGCCTTTGCGGATTTGCCACGCAGTGTATCCGATGATGTGGAGTTCTATCGAGCCAAAGGAGGGAATTCCATGGAGAAGCTATTCTGGTCGCAGTATGTGGCGCCGGAGCATCCTGTGTCCTTCACTGATCAGCTGAAACAGCTGGTGGAGCTGCATAGGGTGGCTGAACTAGCCATTAAGGATTTGATAATCCGGCTATGGCCAGCCAAAGCTATGCAAAGCAGCTACTTCGGACTCATGAGGAGGGTGGTGAACGCCTGCCCTCGGCTGGACGTCGTGAAGCGCTCGGCCTGTATTGAAGGTGCGCTCATGGCATTCGCCCGTTACAAGATGTGGTGGACGAAGATGGACGCCGTCGAGGTGACCAGGGGGCCACCGGAGGGCAAGGAGCACCATACACCGAAACGGTATTTTGCGGATTTCCTGGAGGGGTCTCGCCTTGCGGCAGCACAATGTTCACAGGACATTGTGTTTGAATGAATGTATTCATGTTGCCTTTGCATTGTATTATGAGAAACAAAGCATGTTTTGTTAATGCAATTTTGTTATGCTTTGATTGTTTCCTCCTATGCGGCAGTGTTATATGTAATCTAAGGGTTCGCCAGTCGTCGGCTTCTGCCCTCACGTAGATAGTACGAAGGTGTTCGGGATGGAATCTAAACAATCTTGATCCAATTACATGGTCCATGAAGGAGTTGTTTAGCGCAACGAACAAGGCAATCGTCATCATCTGATCTGAAAGTACCGATCTTTCACGTAATGCGGATAAAATCTCCATTTGTAACCCTCGAGTAGCTGACCGGCTCTCGCCGTATCATGACAGTTAGTTTTCGGCTTTCTCTACTAAGGTGCTTGTCTGGTCCAAGCCAGGGCACTATCGCAGTAGTTCTCCCTTTACTACCCTAGCCGATGGAGCGGAACGTAGGGTAGCAAGCACAGGAGCCGGGCAACCCAACTATTGACCAAAGACATGATTCGGATCCAATGCATATAATGCTAAATTCGGGTTGCCGAACTTATATATAAGAAGTGTTCGGACAGTGCTGCAGTATTGTGGGGCGATAGGTAGCCCTGGCAAATATGAAACGTAAAAGAGTGTCGATGCAGCAGATAGGCAGATCGAAATAAAACGAAGTAAGAAGTGAAAAACACAGAGACTGGGCCACGAACCATTTTTATTATAACTGGATGGATATGTCAAGGTGTATCTTGTACAGATGGTGCTAGAAGTATCCGACCATTTTAACGTGCCGGAACCGGCATGGCGCAGCGTGCGGGTCCTGAGAAAGAAGTGTGAATACCGTCAAGAAGAACGTATAAAGGTTACCTTACACACTTGTGTTGCTTGCCTCTGTTGCGTTCCAGTCCTTCTAGAGGACTTGATTATCAGGCCTACGAAAAAAAGGTGCCTGTAATGAGAAAAATAAGTAAAAGTACGTGTGTACGGGATCGGTTTTGCCGAATTGTAGCCCCCGGGTTATCTCGTGCCTCCATCGATGTCCATGGAATTTTGAGTGCGTAACTGTGTACGTGTGGTACGAATGCCACTGCCTCATTGCGGCTGGGACGGAGGCCGAATTGCTAGTCGAGCTCTTGACGAGCCGCGCTGTCCTGTTGTAGTGTAGTCCGGACACTCTTGATGGTGTCCAGGGGCTCGACAGCTGGATTACAACACTGCTTGAGAAGGCCGTTCTGTACTTCTGCTGCCAGGGCGGCGGTTTGCTGCTCTCTTCGGAGGGAGCGTTCTGTGTTGCCATTGACTGTTATGACGCCGCGTGGGCCGGGCATCTTGAGCTTGAGATAAGCATAGTGTGTCACTGCGTTAAATCTAGCAAACACGGTTCGTCCGAGCAGTGCATGGTAGCCGCTGCGAAAGGGGACGATATCGAAGATTAACTCTTCGCTTTAGAAGTTGTCCGGAGAACCGAAGACCACCTCCAGCGTGATTGAGCCCGTACAACGGGCCTCTACACCTGGTATGACTCCTTTAAAGTTAGTCTTCGTTGGTTTGATTCCTGAGGGATTAATGCCCATCTTCCATACTGTATCCTGGTGCAGTAGATTGAGGCTGCTTCCACCATCCATCAGGACTCGTGTGAGGTGGAATCCGTCGATGATTGGGTCAAGGACCAGTGCGGCCAAACTGACGTGGCAGATACTAGTCAGATCATCTTGTCGATCAAAGGTGATCGGAAATGCCGACCATGGATTGAACTTGGGGGCGACTGGCTCTACCACGTAGACGTCCCTGAATGCTCGTTTGCGCTCCTTTCTGGGGATGTGCGTGGCGTATATCATGTTCACCATTTTGACTTGGGGGGGATTTCTTCTGTCCCCCGGTGTTTAGCTGTTGGGGCTCTTCATCATCGTCCTCACTTTGTGGTCCCTTTTCCTTGTTTTCGGCATTTAACTTGCCAGCCTGCTTGAAGACCCAACAATCCCTGTTGGTATGATTGGCTTGCTTATCCGGGGTGCCGTGAATTTGGCACGGACAGTCGAGTATGCGGTCCAAGCTGGAAGGTCCTTCGTTATTTCTTTTGTAGGGCTTCTTCTGTTGGCCGGACATGGAGCCACTGAATCCAGCGTTGATTGTGGTGTCCTCGGTGTTGTCGCCATTGCTTCGGCGTTTGTGTCTATTGCGCCGGAGCTTTCCGGTGCTGTTCTTGGCCTCGGTGGGGCCTGCCTCGCTGGCTGTGTTTTTGCTACGAGCCAGCCAGCTGTCCTCGCCTACGCAAAAGCGGGTCATGAGTGCCGTAAGGGCTGCCATTGACTTTGGTTTTTCATGTCCGAGGTGGCGTGCTACCCGTTCGTCACGGATGCTGTGTTTGAAGTCTGCTAGGGCTTCGGCATTCGGACAGTCAACGATCTGGTTCTTCTTGGTTAGGAACCTAGTCCAGAATTTTCTGGCTAATTCTCTAGGTTGTTGAACTATGTGGCTTAGGTCATCGGCGTCTGGTGGCCGGACATAAGTTCCTTGGAAGTTGTCGAGGAAAGCCTCTTCCAAGTCTTCCCAGCTGCCGATGGAGTTCTCAGGTAGGCTATTTAACCAGTGTCGAGCTGGTCTTTTGAGCTTTAATGGGAGGTATTTGATGGCGTGGAGGTCGTTTCCTCAGGCCATGTGGATGTGGAGGATGGAATCCTAAATCCATACTGCAGGATTGGTTGTGCCGTCATATGATTCGATATTGACGGGCTTGAACCCCTTGCGGAATTCATGATCCAGTACTTCATCTATGAAGCAGAGCGGGTGTGCGGCGCCTCTGTATCGGGCCGCATCGTGGCGGAGCTCTGAAGGAGTCCGTTTGTGGCATTCGGCTCGAGCGTGGTTAGGTTTGTCACGTCCAAATATGTAGCCGTCGTCGCGCCTCGAGGCACGTCCTCGTGATCCATAGATCGATCTTGTGTGTCCTGCTTTACAATCCAGGGTTTGTCGGAGGTCATACGTATGACTCCGGACTCTTCCATCCCTATTTTGACGGGGTGGTGGGGTGGTCTGCTATTCGTCCTGAGTTGCCGCTTTATCTCGACCGCGGGGTGGCCATTCCACCGCCCTGTCCCGACCATGTGGTGGTTGATCCACATTGCGCGAGGGAGATATATGCTCCGGTGCTTCCTCATCGAATTGAGGTAGCAGTATGTGTTTCGGGTAGCTCTTGGCTGGGCAGTTGAGGCCATATTCCTCGGCTGTCAGGACGTCAGTCCATCTGTCGATGAGCAGGTCTTGTTCAGCTTGAAGCTGCCGTTGTTTCTTTTTCAGGCTCCTTGCAGTGGCTATGAGCTGAAGCTTAAAGCGCTCCTACTAAAGAGGGTCCTCATGCACGATGAAGTCTTCGTTGCCGAGGCTTGTATCCTCCTAGGAGGGCAAATGGTAACTATCATCCTCCGGGTCATCTTCTATGGCCTGTTCGTCTGTGATGTCTTGCCTGCTGTCGTGTTCCTGTTCAGATGTAGCCCCAGCGGGGTCTTCGCTGTTTTTGGCGTCGCCCGGAGTACTATTTTCTCCGGTGCCGGTGTTGTTGTCCTTTGAGCGACGAGGCTTAGGGCGGCGTTTGGGCCGCCAGCGCTTGGACTGTGTCTTGGAGGTTTTGTTTGTATCCAGCTCTTCTTTGTCATCCCCGGGTCCCTTAGGTGTATCAACCATGTACACGTCGTATGAAGAGGTGGCCGTCCAGCGTCCAGTGAATGGCGGGTCTTGGCCTTGCTCCTTGTCGGCATCATCGTCCATACCGTCGACGTCTTTGGAACCATAGTCAAGCACGTCGGTTAAGTCATCGACGGTGGGTATGGAGTGGGTGGCGGGTGGGAAGCGAAATTCCTCATCATCCGTCTCTAGCTCGAACCAGCCATAGTTTGGCTGTGTGTCCTTTTCCAAGGACAAATTCTTTAAAGATTTTAGCACGTCACCCAAAGACGAGTGTTGGAACACGTCGGCGACGCTGAACTCGAGGATCGATAACCGATCTAGTTCGGTGTCCGCAGGTGTAACTTGTGGCCGGAGATGAGTCCGAAGTTCCGTTAAAGCGAATATCATAGGGCATCAGGTCCAGGTGCAGCTTCAACACTGCGGACTATGAGGCTTCGGATGGCTCGGTCTGCTTTGGCTGTAAGGTCGTTGCAGCCGCAGGAACCATCTCCTGGGTGTGATCCGATGATAGATTTAAGTCATGTTCATCGGGATGAGAGGGAGCGATCGCCGCAGGCTTAAATCCCTTGAAGATCAGGTCTCCACGGATATCCGTGGCATAGTTCAAGCTTCCGAATCCGACCTGATGGCTGGGGGCGTAGCTGTCGATCTGCTCCATATGGCCAAGCGAGTTGGCCCGCAGTACGAAGCCGCCAAACATGAAGATCTGTCCGGGGAGGAAGGTTCCTCTTTGGACAGCGTCATTATTGACGATTAAAGGTGCCATCGAGCCTCTTGTCGACGGCACAGTGGAACTCTCATTGAAAGCACCAATGTCGGTGTCAAAACTGGCGGATCTCGGGTAGGGGGTCCCGAACTGTGCGTCTAGGATCGATGGTAACAGGAGACAGGGGACACGATGTTTACCCAGGTTCGGGCCCTCTCTATGGAGGTAATACCCTACTGCCTACTTGATTGATCTTGATGAATATGAGTATTACAAGAGTTGATCTACCACGAGATCGTAATGGCTAAACCCTAGAAGTCTAGCCTATGAATATGGTAATGAGTATATATGATGTCCGCTCCGGACTATCCCCTTCAGTTTATATAGACACCGAGGGGATCTAGGGTTTACATGGAGTCGGTTACATAAGAAGGAATCTTTGGTCGCCAAGCTTGCCTTCCACGCAAGTAGAGTCCAATCCAGACACGATGCGGTCTTCGGTCTTCATGTCTTCACAGCCCATCAGTCCGGCCCATAGATAACAGGCCTGACGCCCGAGGACCCCTTAGTCCAGGACTCCCTCAGAGACCTCTGGCAGCACTTTGCCTACAAGATGGAGGAGAATAGCTCAACCAGTGAGCATGTGATCAGATTGTCTTGGTACTACAATTGCTTGAATCAAGTGGGAGTTAATCTTCCAGATAAGATAGTGATTGACAAAGTTCTCTAGTCACTATCACCAAGTTACTAGAACTTCGTGATGAACTATAATATGCAAGGGATGAACAAGACAATTCCCGATCTCTTCACGATGCTAAAGGCTGTGGGGGTAGAAATCAAGAAAGAGCATCAAGTGTTGATGGTTAACAAGACCACTAATTTCAAGAAAAAGGGCAAAGGGAAGAAGGGGAACTTCAAGAAGAATAGCAAGCAAGTTGCTGCTCCCGAGAAGAAGCCCAAGTCTAGATCTAAGCCTCAAACTGAGTGCTTCTACTGCAAAGAAAATGGTCACTGGAAGCGAAACTACCCCAAACATTTGGCGGATAAGAAGGATGGCAAAGTGAACAAAGGTATATTTGATATATACATTATTGATATGTACTTTACTAGTGTTCATAGTAACCCCTAGGTATTTGATACCGGTTCAGATTGTTGGGTTTCGTAGTAATTTCAAACAATTTCCTACGCACACGCAAGATCATTTGATGCATAGCAACGAGGGGAGAGTATTGTCTACGTACCCAACGCAGACCGACTGCGGAAGCGATGACACGACGTAGAGGAAGTAGTCGTACGTCTTCTCGATCCAACCGATCAAGCACCGAAACTACGGCACCTCCGAGTTCGAGCACACGTTCAGCTCAATGACGATCCCCGGACTCCGATCCAGCAAAGTGTCGGGGAAGAGTTTCGTCAGCACGACGGCGTGGTGACGATCTTGATGAACTACAGCAGCAGAGCTTCGCCTAAACTTCGCTACAGTATTATCGAGGAATATGGTGGCAGGGGGCACCGCACACGGCTAAGGAATAGATCACGTGGATCAACTTGTGTCAACTTGTGTGTTTTGGGGTGCCTCTACCTCAGTATATAAAGGAGCCAAGGGGGGAGAGGGGCGCCGGCCAGGGAGGAGGGCGCAGGAGGAGTCCTACTCCTACCGGGAGTAGGACTCCCCCCCCCAATCCTATTCCAACTAGGATTCCCAAGGGGGAAAGAGGGAGAGGGGTGGCCGGCCACCTCTCCTAGTCCTAATAGGACTAGGGGAAGGGGGGAGGCGTGCAGCCCCCTTGGGCTGCCCCTTTCTCCTTTCCACTAAGGCCCATGATGGCCCATATGGTTCCCGGGGGGTTCCGGTAACCTCCCGGTAATCCGGTAAAATCCCGATTTCACCCGGAACACTTCCGATGTCCAAACATAGGCTTCCAATATATCAATCTTTATGTCTCGACCATTTCGAGACTCCTCGTCATGTCCGTGATCACATCCGGGACTCCGAACAACCTTCGGTACATCAAAATGCATAAACTCATAATATAACTGTCATCGTAACCTTAAGCGTGCGGACCCTACGGGTTCGAGAACAATGTAGACATGACCGAGACATGTCTCCGGTCAATAACCAATAGCGGGACCTGGATGCCCATATTGGCTCCTACATATTCTACGAAGATCTTTATCGGTCAGACCGCATAACAACATACGTTGTTCCCTTTGTCATCGGTATGTTACTTGCCTGAGATTCGATCGTCGATATCCAATACCTAGTTCAATCTCGTTACCGGCAAGTCTCTTTACTCGTTCCGTAATACATCATCTCACAACTAACATATTAGTTGTAATGCTTGCAAGGCTTATGTGATGTGTATTACCGAGAGGGCCCAGAGATACCTCTCCGACAATCGGAGTGACAAATCCTAATCTCGAAATACGCCAACCCAACATCGACCATTGGAGACACCTGTAGTACTCCTTTATAATCACCCAGTTACGTTGTGACGTTTGGTAGTACCCAAAGTGTTCCTCCGGTAAACGGGAGTTGCATAATCTCATAGTCATAGGAACATGTATAAGTCATGAAGAAAGCAATAGCAACATACTAAACGATCGGGTGCTAAGCTAATGGAATGGGTCATGTCAATCAGATCATTCTACTAATGATGTGACCTCGTTAATCAAATAACAACTCATTGTTCATGGTTAGGAAACATAACCATCTCTGATTAACGAGCTAGTCAAGTAGAGGCATACTAGTGACACTCTGTTTGTCTATGTATTCACACATGTATTATGTTTCCGGTAAATACAATTCTAGCATGAATAATAAACATTTATCATGATTATAAGGAAATAAATAATAACTTTGTTATTGCCTCTAGGGCATATTTCCTTCAGTCTCCCACTTGCACTAGAGTCAATAATCTAGATTACATTGTAATGATTCTAACACCCATGGAGCCTTGGTGCTGATCATGTTTTGCTCGTGGAAGAGGCTTAGTCAACGGGTCTGCAACATTCAGATCCGTATGTATCTTGCAAATCTCTATGTCTCCCGCCTGGACTAGATCCCGGATGGAGTTGAAGCGTCTCTTGATGTGTTTGGTCCTTTTGAGAAATCTGGATTCCTTTGCCAAGGCAATTGCACCAGTATTGTCACAAAAGATTTTCATTGGACCCGATGCACTAGGTATGACACCTAGATCGGATATGAACTCCTTCATCCAGACTCCTTCATTTGCTGCTTCCGAAGCAGCTATGTATTCCGCTTCACATGTAGATCCCGCTACGACGCTTTGTTTAGAACTGCACCAACTGACAGCTCCACCGTTTAATGTAAACACGTATCCGGTTTGCGATTTAGAATCGTCCGGATCAGTGTCAAAGCTTGCATCAACGTAACCTTTTACGATGAGCTCTTTGTCACCTCCATATATGAGAAACATATCCTTAGTCCTTTTCAGGTATTTCAGGATGTTCTTGACCGCTGTCCAGTGATCCACTCCTGGATTACTTTGGTACCTCCCTGCTAAACTTATAGCAAGGCATACATCAGGTCTGGTACATAGCATTGCATACATGATAGATCCTATGGCTGATGCATAGGGAACATCTTTCATATTCTCTCTATCTTCTGCAGTGGTCGGGCATTGAGTCTTACTCAATTTCACACCTTGTAACACAGGCAAGAACCCTTTCTTCGCTTGATCCATTTTGAACTTCTTCAAAATTTTGTCAAGGTATGTGCTTTGTGAAAGTCCAATTAAGCGTTTTGATCTATCTCTATAGATCTTAATGCCTAATATGTAAGCAGCTTCACCGAGGTCTTTCATTGAAAAACTTTTATTCAAGTATCCCTTTATGCTATCCAGAAATTCTATATCATTTCCAATCAGTAATATGTCATCCACATATAATATCAGAAATGCTACAGAGCTCCCACTCACTTTCTTGTAAATACAGGCTTCTCCGAAAGTCTGTATAAAACCAAATGCTTTGATCACACTATCAAAACGTTTATTCCAACTCCTAGAGGCTTGCACCAGTCCATAAATGGATCGCTGGAGCTTGCACACTTTGTTAGCTCCCTTTGGATCGACAAAACCTTCCGGTTGCATCATATACAACTCTTCTTCCAGAAATCCATTCAGGAATGCAGTTTTGACATCCATCTGCCAAATTTCATAATCATAAAATGCGGCAATCGCTAACATGATTCGGACGGACTTAAGCATCGCTACGGGTGAGAAGGTCTCATCGTAGTCAATCCCTTGAACTTGCCGAAAACCTTTTGCGACAAGTCGAGCTTTGTAGACAGTAACATTACCATCAGCGCCAGTCTTCTTCTTAAAGATCCATTTATTCTCAATTGCTTGCCGATCATCGGGCAAGTCAACCAAAGTCCATATTTTGTTCTCATACATGGATCCCATCTCAGATTTCATGGCTTCAAGCCACTTTGCGGAATCTGGGCTCACCATCGCTTCTTCATAGTTCGTAGGTTCATCATGATCTAGTAGCATGACTTCCAGAACAGGATTACCGTACCACTCTGGCGCGGATCTTACTCTGGTTGATCTACGAGGTTCAGTAGTATCTTGATCTGAAGTTTCATGATCATTATCATTGGCTTCCTCACTAACTGGTGTAGGTGTCACTGAAACAGTTTTCTGTGATGAACTACTTTCCAGTAAGGGAGCAGGTACAGTTACCTCGTCAAGTTCTACTTTCCTCCCACTCACTTCTTTCGAGAGAAACTCCTTCTCTAGAAATGATCCATTCTTAGTAACGAATGTCTTGCCTTCGGATCTGTGATAGAAGGTGTACCCAACAGTTTCCTTTGGGTATCCTATGAAGACACATTTCTCCGATTTGGGTTCGAGCTTATCAGGTTGAAGTTTTTTCACATAAGCATCGCAGCCCCAAACTTTAAGAAACGACAACTTTGGTTTCTTGCCAAACCACAGTTCATAAGGCGTCGTCTCAACGGATTTTGATGGTGCCCTATTTAACGTGAATGCGGCCGTCTCTATAGCATAACCCCAAAACGATAGCGGTAAATCGGTGAGAGACATCATAGATCGCACCATATCTAGTAAAGTACGATTACGACGTTCGGACACACCATTACGCTGTGGTGTTCCGGGTGGCGTGAGTTGCGAAACTATTCCACAGTTTTTCAAATGTACACCAAACTCGTAACTCAAATATTCTCCTCCACGATCAGATCGTAGAAACTTTATTTTCTTGTTACAATGATTTTCAACTTCACTCTGAAATTCTTTGAACTTTTCAAATGTTTCAGACTTATGTTTCATTAAGTAGACATACCCATATCTGCTTAAATCATCTGTGAAGGTGAGAAAATAACGATATCCGCCACGAGCCTCAATATTCATTGGACCGCACACATCGGTATGTATGATTTCCAACAAATCTGTTGCTCTCTCCATAGAACCGGAGAATGGTGTTTTGGTCATCTTACCCATGAGGCACGGTTCGCAAGTACCAAGCGATTCATAATCAAGTGGTTCCAAAAGTCCATCAGTATGGAGTTTCTTCATGCGCTTTACACCGATATGACCTAAACGACAGTGCCACAAATAAGTTGCACTTTCATTATCAACTCTGCATCTTTTGGTTTCAACATTATGAATATGTGTATAACTACTATCGAGATCTAATAAGAATAGACCACTCTTTAAGGGTGCATGACCATAAAAGATATTACTCATATAAATAGAACAACCATTATTCTCTGATTTAAATGAATAACCGTCTCGCATTAAACAAGATCCAGATATAATGTTCATGCTCAATGCTGGCACCAAATAACAATTATTTAGGTCTAATATTAATCCCGAAGGTAGATGTAGAGGTAGTGTGCCGACCGCGATCACATCGACTTTGGAACCGTTTCCCACGCGCATCGTCACCTCGTCCTTTGCCAGTGCTCGCTTATTCCGTAGTCCCTGTTTCGAGTTGCAAATATTAGCAACAGAACCAGTATCAAATACCCAGGTGCTACTGCGAGCTCTAGTAAGGTACACATCAATAACATGTATATCACATATACCTTTGTTCACCTTGCCATCCTTCTTATCCGCCAAATACTTGGGGCAGTTCCGCTTCCAGTGACCAGTCTGCTTGCAGTAGAAGCACTCAGTTTCAGGCTTAGGTCCAGACTTGGGTTTCTTCTCTTGAGCAGCAACTTGCTTGCCGTTCTTCTTGAAGTTCCCCTTCTTCTTCCCTTTTCCCTTTTTCTTGAAACTAGTGGTTTTGTTAACCATCAACACTTGATGCTCCTTCTTGATTTCTACCTCCGCAGCTTTCAGCATTGCGAAGAGCTCGGGAATAGTCTTGTTCATCCCTTGCATATTATAGTTCATCACGAAGCTCTTGTAGCTTGGTGGCAGTGATTGGAGAATTCTGTCGATGACACAATCATCCGGAAGATTAACTCCCAATTGAATCAAGTGATTATTATACCCAGACATTTTGAGTATATGCTCACTGACAGAACTGTTCTCCTCCATCTTGCAGCTATAGAACTTATTGGAGACTTCATATCTCTCAATCCGGGCATTTGCTTGAAATATTAACTGCAACTCCTGGAACATCTCATATGCTCCATGACGTTCAAAACGTCGTTGAAGTCCCGATTCTAAGCCGTAAAGCATGGCACACTGAACTATCGAGTAGTCATCAGCTTTGCTCTGCCAGACGTTCATAACATCTGGCGTTGCTCCAGCAGCAGGCCTGGCACCCAGCGGTGCTTCCAGGACGTAATTCTTCTGTGCAGCAATGAGGATAATCCTCAAGTTACGGACCCAGTCCGTGTAATTGCTACCATCATCTTTCAACTTTGCTTTCTCAAGGAACGCATTAAAATTCAACGGTACAACAGCACGAGCCATCTATCTACAATCAACATAAACAAGCAAGATACTATCAGGTACTAAGTTCATGATAAATTTAAGTTCAATTAATCATATTACTTAAGAACTCCCACTTAAACAAGTGATTACGTGATCCAAATCAACTAAACCATGACCGATCATCACGTGAGATGGAGTAGTTTTCAATGGTGAACATCGTTTATGTTGATCATATCTACTATATGATTCACGCTCGACCTTTCGGTCTCCGTGTTCCGAGGCCATATCTGCATATGCTAGGCTCGTCAAGTTTAACCTGAGTATTCTGCGTGTGCAAAAACTGGCTTGCAGCCGTTGTAGATGGGCGTAGAGCTTATCACACCCGATCATCACGTGGTGTCTGGGCACGACGAACTTTGGCAACGGTGCATACTCAGGGAGAACACTTCTTGATAATTTAGTGAGAGATCATCTTATAATGCTACCGTCAATCAAAGCAAGATAAGATGCATAAAAAGATAAACATCACATGCAATCAATATAAGTGATATGATATGGCCATCATCATCTTGTGCTTGTGATCTCCATCTCCGAAGCACCGTCATGATCACCATCGTCACCGGCGCGACACCTTGATCTCCATCGTAGCATCATTGTCGTCTTGCCAATCTTATGCTTTCACGACTATCACTACCGTTTAGTAATAAAGTAAAGCATTACATCGCGATTGCATTGCATACAATAAAGCGACAACCATATGGCTCCTGCCAGTTGCCGATAACTTGGTTACAAAACATGATCATCTCATACAATAAAATTCAGCATCATGCCTTGACCATATCACATCACAACATGCCTTGCAAAAACAAGTTAGACGTCCTCTACTTTGTTGTTGCATGTTTTACGTGGCTGCTATGGGCTTAAGTAAGAACCAATCTCACCTACGCATCAAAACCACAACGATAGTTTGTCAAATAGACTCCATTTTAACCTTCGCAAGGACCGGGCGTAGCCATACTTGGTTCAACTAAAGTTGGAGAGACAGTCGCCCGCAAGCCATCTCTGTGCAAAGCACGTCGAGGGAACCGGTCTCGCGTAAGCGTACGCGTAAGGTTGGTCTGGGTCGTCTCGTCCAACAATACCGCCGAACCAAAGTATGACATGCTGGTAGGCAGTATGACTTGTATCGTCCACAACTCACTTGTGTTCTACTCGTGCATATAACATCAACATCAATAACCAGGCTCTGATACCACTGTTGGGTTTCGTAGTAATTTCAAAAAATTTCCTACGCACACGCAAGATCATGTGATGCATAGAAACGAGGGGAGAGTATTGTCTACGTACCCAACGCAGACCGACTGCGGAAGCGATGACACGACGTAGAGGAAGTAGTCGTACGTCTTCTCGATCCAACCGATCAAGCACCGAAACTACGGCACCTCCGAGTTCGAGCACATGTTCAGCTCGATGACGATCCCCGGACTCCGATCCAGCAAAGTGTCGGGGAAGAGTTTCGTCAGCACGACGGCGTGGTGACGATCTTGATGAACTACAGCAGCAGAGCTTCGCCTAAACTTCGCTACAGTATTATCGAGGAATATGGTGGCAGGGGGCACCGCACACGGCTAAGGAATAGATCACGTGGATCAACTTGTGTCAACTTGTGTGTTTTGGGGTGCCTCTACCTCAGTATATAAAGGAGCCAAGGGGGGAGAGGGGCGCCGGCCAGGGAGGAGGGCGCTGTAGGAGTCCTACTCCTACCGGGAGTAGGACTCCCCCCCCCCCCAATCCTATTCCAACTAGGATTCCCAAGGGGGAAAGAGGGAGAGGGGTGGCCGGCCACCTCTCCTAGTCCTAATAGGACTAGGGGAAGGGGGGAGGCGCGCAGCCCCCTTGGGCTGCCCCTTTCTCCTTTCCACTAAGGCCCATGATGGCCCATATGGTTCCCGGGGGGTTCCGGTAACCTCCCGGTAATCCGGTAAAATCCCGATTTCACCCGGAACACTTCCGATGTCCAAACATAGGCTTCCAATATATCAATCTTTATGTCTCGACCATTTCGAGACTCCTCGTCATGTCCGTGATCACATCCGGGACTCCGAACAACCTTCGGTACATCAAAATGCATAAACTCATAATATAACTGTCATCGTAACCTTAAGCGTGCGGACCCTACGGGTTCGAGAACAATGTAGACATGACCGAGACATGTCTCCGGTCAATAACCAATAGCGGGACCTGGATGCCCATATTGGCTCCTACATATTCTACGAAGATCTTTATCGGTCAGACCGCATAACAACATACATTGTTCCCTTTGTCATCGGTATGTTACTTGCCCGAGATTCGATCGTCGGTATCCAATACCTAGTTCAATCTCGTTACCGGCAAGTCTCTTTACTTGTTCCGTAATACATCAGCTCACAACTAACAT
Source organism: Triticum dicoccoides (assembly GCF_002162155.2). Taxonomy (NCBI): domain Eukaryota; kingdom Viridiplantae; phylum Streptophyta; class Magnoliopsida; order Poales; family Poaceae; genus Triticum; species Triticum dicoccoides. The sequence continues at coordinate 176,968,165 of NC_041382.1, read as the reverse complement.
ATTAGTTGTAATGCTTGCAAGGCTTATGTGATGTGTATTACCGAGAGGGCCCAGAGATACCTCTCCGACAATCGGAGTGACAAATCCTAATCTCGAAATACGCCAACCCAACATCGACCATTGGAGACACCTGTAGTACTCCTTTATAATCACCCAGTTACGTTGTGACGTTTGGTAGTACCCAAAGTGTTCCTCCGGTAAACGGGAGTTGCATAATCTCATAGTCATAGGAACATGTATAAGTCATGAAGAAAGCAATAGCAACATACTAAACGATCGGGTGCTAAGCTAATGGAATGGGTCATGTCAATCAGATCATTCTACTAATGATGTGACCTCGTTAATCAAATAACAACTCATTGTTCATGGTTAGGAAACATAACCATCTTTGATTAACGAGCTAGTCAAGTAGAGGCATACTAGTGACACTCTGTTTGTCTATGTATTCACACATGTATTATGTTTCCGGTAAATACAATTCTAGCATGAATAATAAACATTTATCATGATTATAAGGAAATAAATAATAACTTTGTTATTGCCTCTAGGGCATATTTCCTTCACAGTTGCTAAGATTAGTAACTCGAAACAGGAATTACAAAATGAACAGAGACTAGTTGAGGGCAATGTGACGATGTGTGTTGGAAGAGATTCCAAGGTTGATAAGATCACCATCGCATACTCCCTCTACCTTCGGGATTAGTGTTGAACCTAAATAAATGTTATTTGGTGTTTGTGTTGAGGATGAATATGATTGGATCATGTTTATTGCAATACAGTTGTTCATTTAAGTCAGAGTTGTTCTCTTTACATGAATAATACCTTCTATGGTCATACACCCAATATAAATGGTTTATTGAATCTCGATCGTAGTGATACACATATTCATAATATTGAAGCCAAAAGATGCAAAGTTAATAATGATAGTGCAACTTATTTGTGGCACTGTCGTTTATGTCATATTGGTGTAAAGCGCATGAAGAAACTCCATGCTGATGGGTTTTTGGAATCACTTGATTATGAATCACTTGATACTTGTGAACTATGCCTCATGGGCAAGATGACTAAAACTCTTCGGAACAATGGAGCGATCCACTGACTTATTGGAAATAATACATACTGATGTATGCAGTCCGATGAGTGTTGAGGTTCGTGGTGGGTATCGTTATTTTTTGACCTTCACAGATGATTTGAGCAGATATGGGTATATCTACTTAATGAAACATAAGTCTGAAACATTTGAAAAGTTCAAAGAATTTCATAGTGAAGTGGAAAATCATCATAACAAGAAAATAAAATTTCTACGATCTGATTGCGGAGGCAAATATTTGAGTTACGAGTTTGGTCTTCATTTGAAACAATGTGGAATAATTTCACAACTCATGCCACCTGGAACACCACAATGTAATGGTGTGTCTAAACGTCACTTTATTAGATATGGTGCAATCTATAATGTCTCTTACTGATTTACCACTATCGTTTTGGGGTTATGCATTAGAGACAATTGCATTCACGTTTAATAGGGAACCATCTAAATCCGTTGAGGCGACACCGTATGAACTATGGTTTGGCAAGAAACCAAAGCTATCGTTTCTTAAAGTTTGGTGTTGCGATGCTTATGTGAAAAAGTTTTAGCCTGATAAGCTCAAACCCAAATCGGAGAAATGCGTCTTCATAGGATACCCAAAAGAAATTGTTGGGTATACCTTCTATCACAGATCCAAAGGCAAGATCTTTGTTGCTAGAATGGATCCTTTCTAGAGAAGGAGTTTCTCTTGAAAGAAGTGAGTGGGAGAAAAGTAGAACTTGATGAGGTAATTGCACCTTCTCCTGAATTAGAAAGTAGTTCATCACAGAAATCAGTTTCAGTGATGCCTACACCAATTACTGAGGAAGTTAATGATGATGATCATGAAACTTCAAAGCAAGTTACTAATGAACCTCGTAGGTCAACCAGAGTATGTTCCGCACCAGAGTAGTACGGTAATCCTGTTCTGAAAGTCATGTTACTAGACCATGACGAACCTACGAACTATGAGGAAGCAATGATTGACGGTGTCCTGGACTAGGGGTACTCACCATGTCGCCTCCCGATCAGTTAGATTGGGCCGAGGACCCCCATGGCCATATACTCATGGGCTAGTTCGTACAACCGATGTATACATGAGGAAGATTCCACAAGACTTGGTGATCAAGACAAGGACTCCTCCCCACCGGCGTATTCGACTAGGACTCTTGTTATCCTAGGCCTCTGGTGCATTATATAAACTGAGGCTAGGCTAGTTGATAGATATATGCTAGATCATTATGACATTACTCATCATACCTCTAGGGTTTAGACCACAATATATGATCTCGAGGTAGATCAACTCTGTACTTGATACTCCATCAATATAAACAAGAGCAAGCCGTAGGGTTTTACCTCCATCAAGAGGGCCCGTACCTGGGTAAAACACTGTGTTCATCGTCCCTATTACCATTGATCCTAAATCCACAGCTCAGGACCCCCTACCCCGAGATCTGTCGGTTTTGACACCGACAATGATGCTTTCATTGAGAGTTTAGTTGTGTGATCGGCAAAAGGATCAATGGCTCGCCTGCAGATCAACTGCCACGTCAATGTCTTCGTCGCCGCCTCGACTGATCAACTTGGCTTGACCAAGGACTATGCCCTACCTCCAATCATCATGTTCGGACGAGGGCCTTCACCAACACCAACTCCGATCTCTATCAAGATCATGGAGGAATCATCCATGGAGCTTGGGGGCTCGACATCAACATTGTCCTCGGGCCATCATGCTATTTTTCCAAATAGAAAACTTGTATCCGCTTCCACCACCTCCTCGAACATCGCTTTGACGATTCCTTTGGTGGAATTGTGTGGAATTAAGTCTGCAACAACCATGCAAAATTTCGTCGAGTTCCGATATAGGAATCTCTGGCAACCTACGATATACCGGAGCCCTGTTAAACCTGGAGGGGAATCTGGACGAGTTTAGGTCGTGGTCTCTAGAGCCCAGCTCGGAGGTCCTTTAGAAGATCCAACCGTTTATCTGCTGCGAAATTCCCATATCTACCATCCCTCCAAATTTCAGCTCGATCCGACGGTTCAAACTCCAGGAACCTTCTGATGAGCGGACCACTTTTCGGATATGTTTTCTGCGCGAATACGAATCAGGCCCGAGTTCATGTTTCTTCATGAACGGGATATTGGACAACCCTTTTGAATGAATTTTTTTCTAGGGTATTGTGCATTGTTTTTAAACACGTACCCATAAAATTTTAAGCCTCCTCCGAGGTAATCTTCACCATCACACTGGTGTCAAACCAGTCCGGCAATATTGCTCCATGGCTGCCAACCTACGCTAGACACGTCGCCGCTTTGTTCAGCCGAGCTCAGCTTCTTCGGATCATCATCTCGGCAAGCCAAACAAGAGTTCGGCATCGCGAATGATAAATCGTCACCAACATCACTGCCCCACGGATTACACAGAGCGGGTACACCGGCATCGCCGCATGGTCACTTCATCAAGCCGGCATTGACCGCGTCACAAGTCACGACCTGCGTCGGCATGGCCGCACTGTTGCTTCTTCAAGCCGATGTCCATCACGCCGAACTGCTTCAACACATAGGCTGACATGGCAGCTGCAACGTCTCCTCACCGACCTGCTCCGTCACCTCGGCTGGACCGGGGACTTGGCTATTTCTTCATCAACATACTCCGGTGACTTCGGCATCACCAGCCGACCAGCTTCGTCACGTTAGCTGGAACGAGGGCTTTGTCTCGGCAAGCCAACCTTTGCCAGCATCGCCATGCTGTCGCTTTATCGCCCATCAGGCAATGGGTGTGCGGATCGATTCCCAATTTTGGGAGTCACATTTCTTCGGATTGCTACAACAAATAAATCAGGTGCTATTTATCCTAGTAATTTTTGTTTGTTTGGGTTTATTTTTCCCAAGGAATTATTACTCTGGTTTGTTCCATCATCTGTACACAGGTCTATCAAATGGTGGCCGCATAACGGCGGTCACATGGTGGTTCGATCAGTTTCCGTGCATAGTCCGGCGAACGCCGCATCTGAAAATCGGACCGACCTGTGAAGTCAGGCTTTGCCACGCCTTTACCGCATCACGCTGACGCCTTGCATCGACATTGACTTCGGCGCCCGGCCACATATCTTAAATGAATTATCTTGCATAAATTAATTACGCGAGGATTTTTATATATTATATTATTGTTGTTCGCCTACACTATTTTACATGTGCAGGTAATGGACTTCGACTACGTCACGTGGTCTTTTCGGCAAGCCGACGACGTCGTCCCAATCGGCGTAAATCGGCTCGCGTGATCACCTTGTTGGTCGTGTTGCCATACCGACGTGTTCGGTTGCCTCGGGGACTTCAACATCGTTGAGAGAGCTCTACCTCATCGAGTGTTCGACACACGGGCCATATTTCTTTTATTACTCACTTTGCATAAATTATTAATTATGCAACTAATTTTTTTAATTTATTGTTATTACTATTATCTCTGGTTTGCACTATTTTTTGTGCATAGGTAAATGATCCGGGTCGGGCAGTGTTGTCACCTCGGCATACTGAAATACCACGTTACCTCGGATGGACGGGGGCTTCGTCATCACTTCATTAACCCACACCGGGGACTTCGGCATCAAACTGCCGGCCTGCTTCGTCGCGTCGGTCGGACTGGGGGTTCCACCTCGCCACATTGGTCGTGCTACGTCGCCACTTCAGAGTGCCGAGCTCTTCGCTCCGCCACCTTGGGACCGGCTCGGGGGCTGGGACCTTGTCCCGCATCAAGCTCAGACCGCGTCATCAACACCGAGCACATTAACCAGCTAAGTCGCTTTCATGCTCAAAAACTTTCAATTTTAAATTTTGTTCGGTTCGACCAAGCATTATACTTTTTTGGCAAATAGTTGTTTGTGAAAAACTTCCTTGTCAAAACTTTGTTTGTGACACACAAATTCAAATACCTCGTTTACTTAGGGGCTTCCTTTATGAAGCCTTTCCTCTTGCATATGATTATACTTGTATGGCTTCGTTCCTTGTTCGTGTATCACACCATAATATGCACCATGTTGACTTAAGTGTTCCGCAAGCTGGGTTGCCTTGCTCCTGTGTTTACCCCTACGTTCCCGATTGTTCGGCTAGGCAGTAAAGGGAGCACCTCTGTGATTGTCACGGTCGGGTCATCCGAGCTCGGACCTCAGTCTGGGTGAAGCCGAAAGCTAGCGCTCTTATTGTTTTCAATCACTTTCGGCACACAATAGAACTCATGAGTACAAAAAAATCTATTGCATAAGTCTCATAGTAACAATGAGCAACCGAAGAAAGGTATCGATGGGGGTACTATTTTCTTCGAAGATGCTTCTTACACCTCGTCAGTAATATAGCATAAGTTCCCTGAGCGCGCTTTGTCTGTTACAGCCTTATGGCCTGATTGCCTGGTTATCGGAAACACCGTCGATATTCTCGACAGGTGGAGTACATAACACTTTTCGGCCCTTGACCAAAGAGGGAGAAGCCGACTGTCGGTTAAGACGCGTTTAAAGTTCGGGTGAACACATATATGATATTAGTACTTCGGTACATACAATCATTATACATAAAATTCTTTTACCCAAGTCACTTGGGGGCTCTTAAATTAGTATGAGCTGTTTTATAATAAGTGTTCGTCTTCTTAGTCGTTGCAAAGTCTTTTTCTATCACTCCTTTTTTCGACACGAGTGTGTGGTCAATAGCCGGGGAGCCTAATTTCTCTCTCAAAGCCGCTAGAGATTAGTTTGCTAAACTGGCCTAATGAGAAGTACTCCGCCTTCGGGATAGGAGGTTGAAGCCGTAGGCTAACCCGCTTGAAGTCGCGAGATAGGATGTGTCATGTTAAAGCACGATAGAAGCACCTTTTTTTCTAAGACCAATTTTCGAATTGGCACCGAACACTTGATCTAGTTCAGACGTCAAGTTTTTAATACAGTTTTTTGATTCTCCAAGCTTAGGGCACTTTTAAACTATTTGTGTGTTTCCAGCATAAGTCTCGCAGTGCAACGTCGGACACCTTTAGAGATTCAGCAAAAACATTCTCGGATATTGCTATATATGCATTGGTTTTGACTTGTGTCTTCGGTCAATAGTTGGGTTGCTCAGCTCCTGTGCTTGCCTCCTACATTCTGCTTTGTTCAGCTGGGTGTGCAAAGGAAGAACCACTACGATTGTGCTTCCAGCTCACATGGTTAAGCACCTCAGTGGAGAAAGCCGAAAACTGACTATCACAATAAGCGTAAACTGGTCAGCAATCCGATGACTGTGTTAATTGACGGGTCGTCCATAACATTGGCCGAAGTGTTTACGGCTTGACCTAGGCTGTCATCGAACACTAACCGGGGGCTAGTAACTGGCATCCCAACTTTAAACTCCTATGACTAAGTGAATGTTATAAAGCCCGCATATTTGATTGCCTCGTTTCCGCTAACACAACCGCCTTCGGGCACCGAGACATCGGCTAAGGGTTGTCTTGTTATGGCGGAAACACCCTGTGTAGTATCTACAAAGGGGGTGGAAGCCGACGATGGGCCACTTTCAACTGATAAACGGTCGAAACAGAGTCAAAATAAACATATCATCAGCATTTGTATTCAGTATACAAGCGCTGCCTTCCGTAATTATCGTTATAAAGCCATAAATATGCATCAATTTGACTTAAGATTTTGGGCAAGATGGGTTGCCTGGCTCCTGTGATTACCCCTACGTTCCTAATTGTTTGGCTAGGAGCTAAAGGGAGCACCTCTGTGATTGTTACTTCTGGGTCATCCGTGTTAGTACCTCAGACTGGGAGAAGCCGAAAGCTAGCCATCTTAAAGAATATAATTGGTTGGCAAAGATGGAAGTGAAAATTTTGGTCCATTAAAAACCACAGAGATCGAGAACTTACCCCGAACTAAATCCTCAATATTTTTCTCCCGCATCAATCGGAGTTGAGATTTCATGATCATGGTCGGCATGACAACCCAAAGACAGGAACTGATAGCGGGATTATTTTCTTTGGGAGATGTTTCTTACATCAAATAGTAATATAATATTCTCTCTGCATACCTTTGTTTATAAAACCATATGGCCGGATTGCCTTGTTTGTCGTAAACCTTGGCCCTTGTAAAGGCTTTATAAAGTAGGACAAACACCCCTCGACCACTGGTCGAGGAGGTTGAAGCCGATGGTCGGTCAACAAAGTTTTGTATAATGCGGATCTGAGCATTAATGATGAAAAGTACTTGGGTACATAGAATCATTACACATAAAAATTGCGAGTAAAATCCATTTACTGCAATCCATCTTTTAAAGCACCTTGGGGCCTACCTTGGCGAGCTTGGATTTCGACCAGCTCTAAGCTCTTTTAAGAGATCTTTATTCTCTTTCTGAGACATTCGTGTTAAACACAACAAAATTTTCTGTCAAACGGATATTGATCCTTAATTTGACCACCCGTGCCCACATAAAGGCTCGAGGGCTACTGGGTTTCGCGCTCATTATTTATAAATATTAAAGGGGCACATCGATCCCCTGATCTGGGGTTTCCACCCGACCAGTGTCTCGGGGGCTACTGCATTGCTTATTCAATGCAGAGAATTCAAAGTGCTCAGTGTTCGACATGACCGAACTATGGGCAAGTGCGTCTTCGGACAACAATAAGTACCATCTGGGACTTATCCGGCATCAAGCAAATATATCACGGCAACTTCTCGCAACCCTTTCTCAGGGGCCTGTCCGCCGATCACTATTTCTAATATATTACACTGTGTTTCTATTCCTACGTATGCCGTCGAGCTAGGAGTTGATCCTCAAGACGATTTCACAAATCAACCTGAGTCTCAGGGGCTACTAGGATCAACAGTTTTATGTTTTCCTTCAGGTGCATCTCGGGTTTTAGACCGACACACACCTTGAGGGCTACTGGATATACATATACTGGCTATATATCTTGGCAGAGAATAAATTGCACCAATCAAAAATATTCACAAAAAATCAGCCCACGGTCGGGGTGGTGCACCACCTCAGAAGTAGTCCGGCATAAAGCTCAGGCACCAGTGGCTGGCTCCATAGAGGGCATTTCTGGCATTAAGCTCGGCTGAATTTGTTCAATCTTTTAAAAGACCGAGGTAGTTTACGACACCTCGGACGCTGACCATCGTTGGAGCTCGAAAGTGGTCCGGCATAAAGCTCGGATTTGAATGGCTCGTTCCATAGAGAACTTTTCAGCGTTAAACTTGGATAACCTCATTCAAACTTCTTCAAGCCAAGGTGATCTATGACACCTCGGATATAGTCCAGCGTTGGAGCTCAGATATAGTCCGACATTGGTGCTCGGCTACAAAAGATATCTCGAATGCAGTCCGGCGTTGGAGCTCGGATGCAAGAGGACACCACCGCACGAGAACAACTTCCAACCCGAGGTGTGGCGTAAAAAATAACAATGCATTGATAAAGGCCGATAACTTAAAGGGGCTCCTCGGATACTCGACATGTAAACTCTCCGGATTCACTTCGGCGATCCTCAAGATCAAAGATGAGATGATATGTTGAACCAGTTTTCAAGACTGACGACCGAAGATGAAGAACAGTTCGGAAGAATCGAGGAGCGTCCCCAACTTGAAGACTGGTTCAGGGGGCTACTGACAGTGTCCTAGACTAGGGGGTACTCACCACGTCGTCTCTCGTTCAGTTAGATTGAGCCGAGGACCCTCATGGTCGTATACTCATGGGCCAGTTCGGACAACCGATGTATACACGTGGAAGATTCTGCAAGACTTGCTGATCAAGACAAGGACTCCTCCCCACCGGTGTATTCAACTAGGACTCTTGTTATCCTAGGCCTCTGGTGCATTACATAAACTGAGGCTAGGCTAGTTGATAGATATATGATAGATCATTATGACATTACTCATCATACCTCTAGGGTTTAGACCACAATATATGATCTCGAGGTAGATCAACTATGTACTTGATACTCCATCAATATAAACAAGAACAGGACGTAGGGTTTTACCTCCATCAAGAGGGCCCGAACCTGGGTAAAACACCATGGTCATCTGTAACAGCCACGATGCGGCTATATCTCCCATGTGCCGGAGCACGACTTAGAGGCATAACCGCATTGTAGGCATGTCGCAAGAGGGGTAATCTTTACACATCCCATGTACTGAATAAGAAAGGGATAAAGAGTTGGCTTACAATCGCCACTTCACACAATACATAAATATAGCATTACATCATCCAGATACAATCAAGGTCCAACTACGGAACCAAATAAAGAAAGACAACCCTAATGCAAAAGATCCCCGATCGCCCCGACTGGGATCCACTACTGGTCAACTGGAAACGAAACAACACAACAAACACGATCTTCATCGAGCTCCTCCTTGAGCTTGGTTGCATCACCTACACGGTTATCATTGGCACCTGCAACTGTTTGAAGTAATTTGTGAGTCACGGGGACTAAGCAATCTCACACCCTCGCGATCAAGACTATTTAAGCTTATGGGTAGGAAAAGGTAGTGAGGTGGAGCTGCAGCAAGCACTAGCATATATGGTGGCTAACTTACAGAAATGAGAGCGAGAAGAGAAGCAAAGCACGGTCGTGAACTAGAAGTGATCAAGAAGTGATCCTAAAACTACTTACGTTCAAGCATAACACAAGAACCGTGTTCACTTCCCGGACTCCGCCGAAAAGAGACCATCACGGTTACAAACGCAGTTGATTCATTTTAATTAAGTTAAGTGTCAGGTTTTCTACAACCGGATATTAATAAATTCCCATATGCCCATAACCATGGGCACGGCTTCCGAAAGTTCAAAACCCTGCAGGGGTGTCCCAACTTAGCCCATCACAAGCTCTCACGGTCAACGAAGGATATTCCTTCTCCCAGGAAGACCCGATCAGACTCGGAATCCTGGTTACAGGACATCTCGACAATGGTAAAACAAGACCAGCAAGACCACCCGCTGTGCCGACAAATCCTGATAGGAGCTGCACATATCTCATTCTTAGGGCACACCGGATAAGCTAAGCGTACAGGAACCGACGTAACCCAAGTTGCCAGGCCCTGCACGGTGCTCTAGTTTGGACCAACACTCGGAGGAGCACTGGCCCGGGAGTTTAAAATAAAGATGACCCTTGAGTCTGCAGAACCCAAGGGAAAAAGGCTTAGGTGGCAAATGGTAAAACCAAGGTTGGGCCTTGCTGGAGGAGTTTTATTCAAGGCGAACTGTCAAGGGGTTCCCATTATAACCCAACCGCGTAAGGAGCGCAAAATTAAGGAACATAACACCGGTATGATGGAAACTAGGGCGACAAGAGTGGAACAAAACACCAGGCATAAGGCCGAGCCTTCCACCCTTTACCAAGTATATAGGTGCATTAAAGTAAACAAGATATAATAATGATATCCCAACAAATATCCATGTTCCAACAAGGAACAAACTTCATCTTCACCTGCAACTAGCAACGCTATAAGAGGGGCTGAGCAAAGCGGTAACATAGCCAAACAACGGTTTGCTAGGAAAGGTGGGTTAGAGGCTTGTCATGGCAATATGGGAGGCATGATATAGCAAGTGGTAGGTATCGCGGCATAGCAAAAGAGCGAGCAACTAGCAAGCAAAGATAGAAGTGATTTCGAGGGTATGGTCATCTTGCCTGCAAAGTTCTCCGAGTTGACGAAAGCTTGATCCTCGAAAGCGTACTCAACGGGTTCCTCGATCACGAACTCGTCTCCCGACTCTACCCAAGGCAAGAACACAAGCAAAGGAAACCATAATCAACCACGGTGCAATGCGCAAGCAACATGATGCAAAACATGGCATGATATGCGGGATGTGATATGCAATGCATATGCATGTTTTGGAAGGAAAAGATTGAATCAGGCCTCAACTTGGCAAACCAAGTGTGCCGCTGGAAAGATGAGTTGATTTCGGTCGAAATCGGTATAAAGATCACCGGAATCGGATGCACGGTTTGTAAATGGCAAGCAAAACAAGAATGGCACAATTCTGCGATAAATAGCACGATGCCATCTATAATGCAACAAGAAACTAATCTACTGCACTCCAACATAGCAACAAAGCACACGGCAGTGATCTACTCAAGATGCTTGAGAAAAGATGAACACTGAGCTACGGCTAAATCACACAAGAGCGGGCTCAAACAAGCATGGCAAAAGTGCAAAAGATATCAGCATCGCAGACTTAGTGAAAATACTAACATGCCAGGAATTACCATCAGGAAGCAATGTTTAGAGCAAGATAACAACATGCTAAAGGATCAGATCATAGCAATACAAGGCATGGCATGAATCTACTCAAAGCATATAACAAAAGTCCCTTAATGACCATAAGCCAAAAAGGATCAGAAGATATGATGGCACCCATGTAAATATAGCAAGTTTCGTTAACAGATTCAGACTTAGCAGAAAATTGGACATGGCATAAACAGAGTTACGAAGGCATGTTTGCGAGCTCGATGCACTCAACACAAGGCATTGCATGACAAGCTAAGCACACTACCAGCAAGAAGACATGTTCAAGAAGCTAACCATGGCAAGAACCATCTCATAGCATGCATGGGTCAACTACAACAACCTTGACAAAATTGATTAACATGTAAACAATCTGCCAGGAACATTTTATAGCAAAAGTAGAGCAAGATTGAGTCATGCTAGAGCACTCCATAAATGCAAACAAGGGCACGGATGGATAGAGCACAACCATATGCCCACATCATCCTTACTGAACATACTCAAAAGAAGCATGGATTACTCTGTAGCAACATGAATACATGGCATAAAAATAGCAGCACACAAAGACTTAGTAAAATTCTAAGTCTCTGGAATCAGCAATATTACAAGAGCTACTTTGCATGCTTGTGCTAGTCACCACACTGATCACAAAAATACATGGCATACACCCCTGTAAAGATGGCATGGCATAGCCCAAAACACATGTAGAACTCATGCCCAAATGCAGCACACAATAATCATGGAAAAAATGACAAATGCTCATAAACTGATAAGAATCAGCACCTAACATTATGAAGCACTCTTGCATCAACAATTTGGGCATCAACATGGACTCAAACAAGCATGGCACAATGGAACAAAATGAAGAGTATATCCAGATGAACATTTTGATATATCATGCATGCAAAACGGAGCTATGAGCAGGAACTTATGGTAGGTTAAAGATGCACACATAATATGAAAATCCTGGAGACTTGGTAAAAAACGATGTGAGCGCAACATAGCTATCTGTCGCCTGGGCGCTAGGTAAGCAAGGGTGCTCACATTGGGCCAAACAGGCCGACTGGGAGGCTGACGCTGGGCCGCCGGCGAGGCCGATTGGACCGGCCCGCGCGGGCGGCGCTGGAGGAGTCGTCCTCCCGATCCAGGGGACGAACGCAGCGGCGGCGACGGGCGCCCGGTGTCGGCGGCGACGGGAAGATGACGGGGCAGCACAGGAGGCGAGGACGGCGCATGATGGACAGATCAAGGCGGCGGCTCTCCGAATCCAGCGCGGGATCGTGCGCGAGGTGCGGTGCGCCGGAGATGGCGAAGCTCGCCGGAGGGAGGCGGGGCGAGGCGACTTCCGGTGATGACCTCGGGTGGCGGCCATGGCGTCGCAGCGGCGGGGTCCGGCGAGCAACAACGGTGGAGGATGAACGGCGGCTTGGGCGCGAGGCAGCGGTTGCGTATGCGCGCCCGCGGGCGGCGGCGCTGGCAGGATGGGCCCAGTGGGCCAGATCTGGGTTCCACGGGCCCGCGGTGGGAGGAGAGAGAGACGTGGTGAGGTGGCGCGATGCGAGTGGAGGGGTGCACGGCGGGGTGACGTCGCGGCTTCTGGTTGGCCGGAGCAACGTGGCCGGCGGACATGTCCGGCGACGGAAGAAGAAATGTCCGACGATGTGAGGAGAGGGAGAGCTAGGGTTCATCCGCGAAATTTCGGGGAGGCACACATATATATAGGTAGAGGGAGCTAGGAGAGTCCAAATGAGGAGCGGTTTTCGGCCACGCGAACGACCGAGAGGATGGAGGGGGTTTGGATGGGTTTTGGGCCACTTTGGAGGGGTGTTGGGCTGCAACACACACGAGGCCTTTACGGTTCCTTGGTTAACCGTTGGAGTATCAAACGGACTCCAAATGGCACGAAACTTAACAGGCGGTCTACCGGTAGTGTACCAAGGTCACTTGGAAAATCTCGGTCCATTCTGAGAAAGTTTAACACCCACACACGAAAAGAGACAAAAGAGGGCGCCGGAGGACATAGGAGTGCCGGAATGCAAAACGGACAACGGGGAAAATGCTCGGATGCATGAGACGAACACGTATGAAAATACGATGCACATGATGACATGATATGAAATGCATGACACGCAAACAAATGACAAGGCAACAACAGCGAATAACTGGAAGACACCTAGCGCAACAGTCTCGGGGCGTTACATCATCGTCCCTGTTACCATTGATCCTAAATCCACAGCTCGGGACCCCCTACGCCGAGATCTGTCGGTTTTGACACCGACAATGATGAGCCCAGATTCCGCGAAATGGCTTGAGGCTATGAAATTTGAGATGGGATCCATTTATGAGAACAAAGTGTGGACTTTGGTTGACTTGCCGGATGATCAGCGAGCCATAGAGAATAAATGGATCTTCAAGAGGAAGATGGACGCGGATGGTAGTGTTGCTATCTACAAAGCTCGACTTGTCACAAAAGGTTTTTGACAAGTTCAAGGTGTTGACGACAATGAGATTTTCTCACTCGTAGCGATGCTTAAGTCTGTTTGAATCATGTTAGCAATTATCGCATTTTATCATTATGAAAGTTGGCAAATGGATGTCAAAACTGCATTCCTTAACGGATTTCTTAAAGAAGAGTTGTATATGATGCAACCATAAGGTTTTTTCAATCCTAAAGGTGCTAACAAAGTGTGCAAGCTCCAGCGATCCATTTATGGACCGGTGCAAGCCTCTCAGAGTTGGAATATACGCTTTGATAGTGTGATCAAAGCATATGGTTTTATACAGACTTTTGGAGAAGCCTGTATTTACAAGAAAGTGAGTGGGAGCACTGCAACTTTTTCTGATAAGTATATGTGAATGACATATTATTGATCGGAAATGATGTAGATTTTTCTGGAAAGCATAAAGGAGTGTTTGAAAGAAGTTTTTCATAGAAAGACCTCGGTGAAGCTGCTTACATATTGAGCATTAAGATCTATTGAGATAGATCAAGGTGCTTGATAAGATTTTTCAATGAGAACATACCTTGATAAGATTTTGAAGTAGTTCAAAATAGAACAGTCAAAGGAGTTCTTGCCTGTGTTGCAAGGTGTGAAGTTGAGTAAGACTCAAAACCCGAACACGGAAGAAAATAGAAAGAGAATGAAAGCCATTCCCTATGCCTCGGTCATAGGTTCTATAAAGTATGCTATGTTGTGTACCAAACCTATTGTGTACCTCACCATGAGTTTGGCAAGAGGGTACAATAGTGATCCAGGAGTGGATCACTGGACAGCGGTCAAAATTATCCTTAGTTACCTAAGAGGACTAAGGAAATGTTTCTTGGTTATGGAGTTGATAAAGAGTTCGTTGTAAAAGAGTTACGTCGATGCAAGCTTTAAACACTAATCCAGATGACTCGGCATCTCAATCTGGATACTTATTGAAAGTAGGAGCAATTAGCTAGATTGGCTCAATGCAGAGCATTATAGACATAAATATTTGCAAAATACATACGGATATGAATGTAGCAGACCCATTCACTAAGCTTCTCTCACAAGCAAAACATGATCACACCTTAGTACTCTTTGGGTGTAAATCACATGGCGATGTGAACTAGATTATTGACTCTAGTAAACCCTTTGGGTGTTGGTCACATGGCGATGTGAACTATTGGTGTTAAATCACATGACGATGTGAACTAGATTATTGACTCTAGTGCAAGTGGGAGACTGAAGAAAATATGCCCTACAGGCAATAATAAAGTTGTTATTTATATTCCCTTATATCATGATAAATGTTTATTATTCATGCTAGAATTGTATTAACCGAAAACTTGATACATGTGTGAATACATAGACAAAACAAGTGTCCCTAGTATGCCTCTACTTGACTAGCTCGTTAATCAAAGATGGTTAAGTTTCCTAACCATAGATATGTGTTGTCATTTGATGAAGGGGATCACATCATTAGGAGAATGATGTGATGGACAAGACCCATCCGTTAGCTTAGCATAATGATCGTTAAGTTTTATTGCTATTACTTTCTTCATGACTTATACATCATTAGTATGGAGAACTGCTAAACAAACAGTTTTTAACCCCTTTTCGCGACGGCATTTGGAACCGTCGCCAAGTGAGTGTGGGCGATAGGGGGGTCCTCCCCACACGACCTAGAAACCGTCGGGGATATGCGCTCCTGGCGCACACGCTCGGCAAAATGAGGTCATGTGCGACCGGCGAGCGCTCAAATACGGAAATACGCACAGTAGAGCTAAAAAATACAATTATAGGGCAAAATTGTTTCCGGTCGCAAGTACATCCCACACAGTCAGTCCCCACTAAATCTTTCCGTTCGTATGTACATCCCACACAGTCGCTCCAAGGAAAACGTTTCCGTTCACAAGTACATCACACATAATTTTTCCCGTTAAATCGTTTGCGTTATTGAATGTATCACACACGGTCCGTAGAAGAAACTGTGTGTCAAAGGCTCTCCATCACACACAGTTTTTATGTGGTAAACATTTGCGCAAGGTGGCCTAACGCAAACAATTTTCAAGAGAAAGTCATGTGTGATTGTTCATTGATCCAACACGGTTTATTCCTAGATCGCGATAATTCTTTTTCCCTGATTTTTTCTAGAAATATGTGATTTTATAGTGTCAGGGGGGTCGTCAGCGGGGCCACTAGGAGGGTACAACCCACCTGGGCGTGCCAGGAGAGAGGGGCGCGCCTTGGTGAGTTGTGCCCACCCAGGGTCCCCTCTCTGGTGGGTCTTGGCTCCAGAAATTCTTATTATTGATATAAAAAATCCTCGCAAAATTTTGTTCCATTCCGAGAACTTCTATTTCTGCACAAAAACAACACCATGGTAGTTCTGCTAAAAACAGCGTCAATCCGGGGTTAGTTTCATTTAAATCATGCAAATTAGAGTCCAAAACAAGAGGAAAAGCGTGAGAAAAAGTAGACACGTTGGAGACGTATCAACTTCCCCAAGCTTAAACCTTTGCTTGTCCTCAAGCAATTCAGTTGATAAACTTAAAGTGAGAAATAAAAACTTTTAAGAAATCTTTTGCTCTTGTTTGCATAAATAAGCTTAAACAACACCCAGGTTTTCAGCCAATCATTATAACTAACCATGTCGACAATAACTCTTAAAGATTATAATGACTCATATCAATGACATAATCAGCTAGCGAGCAATAATAAGATAACTCAAACGGCAACACGTTGTCAAAACAACCATGATATAATATGACAATAGTGGTATCTCGCTAGCCCTTTCTGAGACCACAAAATATAAATGCAGAGCACCTCCAAAGTTCAAGGAGTGACTAAACATTGTAATTCATTATAGAAAAGATCCAGTCATGATGCACCCAACATTAGCTACACACAATGCATAAATCATGACCGCTGTGCTCTACTCAGTTTCTGGCGCTTGTTTTAGAAGGTGATGACACAACATAAAAGTAAATAGAAAGTCCCTTCGCAGAGGGAAGCAGTGATTTGCAGAGGTGCCAGAGCTCAATTTTTAAAACAGAGATAAATGATATTTTGAGACATGCACCCTTCTTATTCACTTCACGGCCATCAGTTATCAACATCTTTCTATGCTAAGCGCACTAGTGGCGGTTCCCAAGCGGTAAAAGTAAAGGTTTTGACTCCATTGGGAGTTTTTGTTTAATTATTTCAGAGATGAACTCTTTTTCATGTTTGCAGTTTGGGACTGGGCATCCCTATTACCACCCATTTTCTCGTGCGATGGCGAGTGAATAAACACTCGACCTGAGAATAACCCACTTAGCACGGAAGATATCGAGCACCTCCTGTCGTTCCATGAACGATCCAGGCACACAAAACGGATAATTTTTTGGAAGTTTTTAGAGGTGGCACATGCAAATTTACTTAGGACGACAGGGTAATATCGTATATAGGTAGGTATGGTGGACTCATCTGGAATAACTTTGGGTTCAAGGTTTTTGATGTACAAGCAGAATCCCCACTTAGTACAGGCAAAGGCTAGCAGTTTAGATTGAGAAGCGGCCAGCTAGAGAGCAACAATGATCATAACCATGCATTATGCATAAGTAACATTGGACACTAGCATGACTGGATATGAACACCATGAACATAAACATTATAGAGGCTATGTTGGTTTTGATTCAACTACATGCATGAACATGTACCAAGTCAAGCCACTTGAACATTCATAGGAGGATAACATATCATCATACTATATCACAATCATCTTAACGCTATGTTGATATCCAAGATAAATCATTATCAACTCTCGGCTACTTATGCATGGCATGAGAAACTATAGTCTATAATTGTCATTGCAAACATGTTTAATCATAATGGGTTGAATCATGGAGGCTAGGTTAAACATATTTACACAGACAAGACAAGTCAAGTTCATACCAGTTTCTCTTTGCCACGGCCAGTTCGTCGAATGTCATCATTATTGCCTTTCACTTGCATGACCGAATGATATGAAAATAATAATAGTGCAAGAGTGCCATGGACTAAGCTGGAATTTGCAAACATTTTATTCAACAGGAGAAGACAAGGTAAAATGGGCTCTTATTAGTTCAACAACTATTCATATGAGAGCCACTCAACATTTTCATCGCGGTCTTCTCCTCAGTACAACTCGAATAAAAGAAAAGAAATTCAGAGAAACACACTAAAATATTTTTGGAGTTTTTGGTTTTCTTTAGCAAGCAAATAGAAGGGGAAAGCAAAAATGAGAAAAACTATTTACACGGGAAAGCTCCCAACAAGCAAAATAAGAACTAGGAAATCTTTTTGGATTTTCTTTTTAGTACTACTACTAAACATGCATAGAAAGTAAATTAACTACAACTATTTTTTTGGTTTTTCTAAGGGTTTTTCAAACACACAAGAAGAAAGCAAGAAAATAAATCTAAGCATGGATGATACAATGAAAAAGTGTGAGCACTGACAAATGGAATAATATGCATGAATGTAATGTTGGTGGAAACACGTACTCCCCCAAGCTTAGGCTTTTGGCCTAACTTGGTAGTGAATCAGTAGCCTGGAGGGTAGTAGTCGGCGTGGTAGCTCATGGAGGCCCTCGCTGCGGATGCTTCAACACGTCGTGCTGCCACCACCGCTGCGTTATGAGCTCGGGCCTCGCTCTCAAGAACACAATATCTTCCCTTGCTGTTATAATCAAAAAGAGCAGGCGCAGGAAAATATGTGTCCATAATAGATCTTTGGTTGAACATTAGATTGTAAGTGAAATTATCAACCCTTCCCTTAAGGATCTTGTGTTCCTTCAGAGTGTCAAAATCTAAATACCGTGTGGGTAGGATAGGATCAAAAGGCAAAGGTGAAACACTCAGCTCCCGTGCTAAACGCGTGGCATAAATTCCACCATAGAACCAACCACGGTTACATTGTGCTGGAGTCTACGTGCAACAATCGCTCCAAGGTTATAATTCCTTTCACCGGTGAGAGCGGTGTGAAGGAGGCTCAAGTTTGGCGCACAAAGTATGCTATAGTCTTGCTTGCCTACTATGCATTTCCCGTTAAATAATGCAAAATACTGAATTGCGGGAAAATGAATGCTCTTTATTCTTCCTTGTTTCACTCCCCTACTTTCACCATAGCACATGCTAGTCAAGAAAGACTCGTACTCAACCATTGGTGGCTCATCAAGCGAACCCCAAAATGGAAGCTTGCAGTGATAAGCAAAATTCTCCAGTGGGATAGTATAAGGATTATTATAAAGCATAAATGACACCATAGACTCACGTGGAAAATATTTAAATCCTTTGACAAACGATTCAGTGAGAAGTTGGTGTTGTACACACTTATCTGATAGGTAGGGACCGAGGCTGGCATTGTGAACATATTGCTCAAATTCCTCCTTAATGCCCACACACATCATATATTCAACGCTAGGCCATAAGCATGTCTTGGTGGCGGCATCTCGTGTGGAACTTTCACTTGGTTCAACATAAGACCGACGAGAAGAACTGTCACTAGAAGATGCCCCGGAGGATCGTCTCCTCGAAGAACTCCTTCCAAATAGGTTCATCACGTCCACGTACATCTAAAAAATAAAAAAATTGGAGTTACAAAATTTTTTCAACAAAACTTTGTAAGATTGATAGCAACTACTCATAGGGATACATAGAGGCCATAGTAAAGCATTCAAACTACTTAGAACACTAAGAATCAACATGCAAGCACATCTACAATAGCACCAAGAGTACCTAATTATTCAAAGTATAAACCACTAAACCAAAAACTAATTGGACAAATAGTGGAGTCACATACCAAGCAACAATCCCCCGAAACAGTTTTGGAAATGGAGCTTCTCGAGCAAAGAGATCAAAATCCGCGGGCTTGAGCTCAAGAACACGGGAGAGAAAGAGCAATGGGGATTTTTTTTGGAGGTAGGTGATGATGTGGTATGAAAAGATAAGTGAGGGGGGCATGTGGGTACCACAACCCACCAGGGCGCGTCTGGGGGTGCTGGCGTGCCCAGGTGGGTTGTGCCCACCTGGTGCACCTCCCTCTGATGTTATTTGCACCAAAAATTCTTAAATATTCAGGAAAAAATCGTATAAAATTTTCAGGGCATTCTAAGAACTTTTATTTTTGGGCCATTTTTTATTGCACGGGAAATTCAGAAAACAGATAAAACATGGATTTTTATTTTATTTAACTAATAAAAACAGAGAATAAAAAGTAGGGACAGAAAGTAGTGCTTACTAAATTCATCAACCTCATACCGTTCAAAAATGATCCATTAATAAGGTTGATCAAGTCTTATTAACAACCACTTTCAATTAGCATGAAACCGAAGAACTTCGTAAATCACTAAGTTACCTTAGTGGAGATATGCATTTCCCCTACAATAAGTATTTCATATTTCTTTTTGACAGTAGGTAGAGGTATTTGGAAACTTCCTATAGTGATTGTCGGAGATTTTTCAATAACATTAATACCAGTCACTTGGAATTGTTTCTTCGGAAAGTGCACCGTATGCTCATTGCCATTAATATGAAAAGTTACCTTGCTTTTATTGCAATCAATAACAGCCCCTGCAGTATTCAAGAAGGGTCTACCAAGGATAATCGACATGTTGTCGTCCTCGGGCATCTCAAGTATAACAAAGTCAGTCAAAATAGTAACATTAGCAACAACAACGGGCACATCCTCACAGATACCGATAGGTATGGCAGTTGATTTGTCAGCCATTTGCAAAGATATTTCAGTAGGTGTGAGTTTATTCAAGTCAAGTATTTTATATAAAGAGAAAGTCATAACACTAACACCAGCTCCTAAGACACACAAAACAGTTTTCACATAATTCTTTTTGATAGAGCAAGGTATAGTTGGTATTCCTGGATCTCCAAGTTTTTTAGGTACTCCATCTTTGAAAGTATAATTAGCAAGCATAGTGAAGATTTCAGCTTCCGGTATTTTTCTCTTATTAGTGATGATGTCTTTCATATACTTTGCATAAGGAGGCATTTTCAAGATATGAATCAAGCGAGTACGCAAAAAGACTGGCCTCAACATTTCCGCAAAGCGTTCAAATTCTTCATCATCATTCTTTTTAGTTGACTTGGGTGGAAAAGGCATAGGTTTTTATACCCATGGTTCTCTTTCTTTACCGTGTTTTCTAGAAACAAAGTCTCTTTTGTCATATCTTTTATTCTTAGCTTGTGGGTTATGAAGATCAACAGGTGGTTCTATCTCAACATCATTATCCGGTTGTAACATCCCAAATTTTCAATTTGGAATGTTATACATTAGATCATCATTGCATATCATATTTTGTTTTGCTTTTGGCTTTGATCCTAGAAATTTCTACGCAACTCAAGGACCCACGGAGAGAGTTGGGAAATTAGTTATTTTCATATTTGAGTTTGTTATTTTATCATCAATTATTTATATTACAAAAATATGAGAGAGGGAATAAAATGACTTTCCCAAAATATAGAAATATTGAGGATTTAATAATAAAATCAAATAAGATTTCATTTCGGAGTTTTTTGTTATTTTATTTGAATTTAGGAAAAATGTGCATTTTTCAAAATTGCATTTAGGCCCCAAATAAATGTTCACCTTGTGCGGCTTGATTTTAGAAGCCTGGGAAAATTTATTTCGGGATTTTTGGAGTCCGTTTAGTATTTCTTTATATTTTTCTTCTGCGCGTAATCATTTAAAAAAAATCGAACCGAC
Organism: Triticum dicoccoides; assembly: GCF_002162155.2. NCBI lineage: Eukaryota > Viridiplantae > Streptophyta > Magnoliopsida > Poales > Poaceae > Triticum > Triticum dicoccoides. The sequence continues at coordinate 176,946,650 of NC_041382.1, read as the reverse complement.
CTAACGGGCCGCGTCCGACCCGGACTCTGGCCCGACTAGGCTTTATAGGCCGGGGGAGGAGGCCCAGCCAAAACCCTAAGCCGCCGCCCTCGAACCCCGCGCCGCCGCCACCTGCCAGCGCCGCCGCCCACCTGCCAGCGCCGCCGCCCACCGCCGCCGCCGCCACCTGCCAGCGCCGTCGCCCACCTGCCAGCGGCGCCGCCCACCGCCGCTGTCGCTGCCGGACGCTGTCGCCTCGCCGCTGCACGCCGCCCGAGGTCACCTCGATTTCCACGCCGTTTTTATTTTTTTTTCAAAAAACCGTTGGTTTTTCATCGGTTTTTTTTGTTTCAGTTTTTTAATAGATCAGTTTTTCCGATTTATTTAGTTAGCGAGCGTTCGTCTGTTTGTTCGTTCTAGCAAACGTTCGTCATTTTTCTTTTTCTCGGATTAAATCCGTGATTTTTCTGATCGCGATTCCTGATCCGATTTTCGTTTTAGTATAACTTTTCGCTCGTTTATCGGAATTAGGCGATTCAAGTGCCTGGAGTTTCGTCTCGAAACCCTCTACCTGTTTAACCAACTTAAACAAGTTTTTGCTACTGTAAAATTTGACTTAGATCCAGATTAGTAGAACGAAGTTGTTTTCTTTCGCCGTTTGACTTTCGTTGCTTCGTTCGTTTTGATTCTTTTTGCAAACCGGAGTTCTTAAGTTGATTTTTCTGGTTAGATATCTTATTTGACTTTTACCCATGCATTAGATGAGTACTTATTGTATGCTTGTTTGTTTGTCTGTGATAGAATACCCGGAGTGCGCCACCTGTTACTTCGAATCTCTAGGTTTTGCGGATCATCGGCAAGGCAAGTAACACTTTGATCATACCTTTTCTACTACCCAGTTTTATTGCATTAGATCAATCCTCACACATTGCATGATTAGGATCTAATTAAATTGTGGGATGAGAAGTAGTTGAGGTAGTACCTATTACCTGTTTATTACCAAACCTTTGGGAGTTACTTCTATGTTTGCTTACTATACCATGCTATGCTAGTAGACGTGGATTGGGTGAGTGATATCCATGACAGATGTGATTATTGTTAATTAATGGTTTATCTAAGGTGGCAACTTAACACACATCTGGGTGGATTGAGGCACCTGGGTAGTCCAGGACTTGCCTATTTTCTTTTGGACCACCACCCAGGCTCAAAGGGATCATGAGATTATTCATACTAGAAACTTCCGTGTGCAGCCACAAGCTATTATGGGCTCTACCATAGTTGATTAAGTCATGCGAACTCTTACAAGATAGACTAGCAGATGTAGGGGAAAGTAGGTGTAACGGTCTATCCATCGTAAGGTGCTAGCGCTTCTGAAAGACTATGTCTCGGTCATCCGTCTTCTCAAACACCATGTAGTGTGAGAAACCAAACGGAGGCGATCGAGTCTTGTGGGGAAAAGTGTGCAAACCTCTGTAGAGTGTAATAAACTAATCATGGTTAGCCGTGTCCCCGGTTATGGACATCTTGAGTATCTAGTACCTGGATTATCATGTGAATCTCAACATGTTACTCTAAATTAATTTTGTTGGGTTTTGTTTAATGATGATGTTTAATTGGGATTGAGGATGTTGTCAACCATTCTCAATGTTTAACAACTACCATGATAGTTAAATAAATTTATTCCTTTGCAGTAGGGAAAAATTGGCTTTATGCAAAACTGTAACCATAGAGCTTTCCACTAGCCAAAAATGCATATAGTATAGTTGTTTCATTCCATTACTCTCTATGTGTTACCTTGCCAGCATATTCCATGTGCTGGCCCGTTTCGGGCTGCAACGTTAATGTTGCAGACTTTTCAGACGATGATTAAGGAGTTTTTAGGTCGTGGTTCTATACTCAGTGATGCCGTTGTAGTGGATGGACTCACTTATCGTCCAAGCCTTCCGCTATTATCGTTATTAGATGGCCTTAAGCCATATTTATTGTAATAAGTTCTGTATGGAGACACTCGATGTAATAAGTGTGTGATTGCTACTCTATTATAAGTCCTCCGAGTACTGTGTGGTGTTAGCAATACTGATCCAGGGATGACACCGGAGCACAGAGATCAGACTGTTTGAGGTCTGGTCGCTATAGAGATGGTATCAGAGCACACGCTGACTGTAGGACACGACCACTAAGCTAAAAGACCTAGATCACTATCCACTCTCTTCTCATCTGACCTCTCATCTTTTCTACTCTTTTAGGATGGCGGATGCAAGGAACAAGTTCACGCAACCGAATGAAGATACACCCTTTGGACGTCACGTGAAGGAAGTCACTAGATACCTGAACATAGGAGTACCAAGCTTCACCAGAACCTACAACGCCACTTTACCTGAAGAAGAGCGCTGGATGATTCAAGTTCAAGTTCCAGGAAGGACGTTCATGCCAGTCACTGAGCCCATAGAGTTTTCTTTTGATGCACCAACTTGGAGTCTAGGAAAGAGCATGGCAGCTCACATCGCCATGGGACGCATTGGAGAAGTCTACCTCAATGATCTCAAGGATACAATCTACCAGATTTGTGGGCGCCGAGATGAGCACTGGGAGATGATCAGCACCAGGAAGGATAGATCAATTGCAGCTTTTATCCAGGAGTTAAACCAGCACATTCGACGACAGGAGAACCAGATGTGCGCCGACATGATAGATCTGAAGAAGGCTAAGATAAGAATCAAGGAACTGAAGGAAGAACTCAAGGCTACACGTGAAGATTATGAAGAGGAAATTGAAGTATTGATGGATAAGAATGCCAACCTAACTATGAAGCTAGCAGTATTTATGGGAGACCCTACACCAGTAGATGAATACGAAGAACCCAAGGAGATTAGCCCAGAAGACTACATCATCATCGACGACACCGACTCGGACCCAGATGATAGCGATGATGATTATGTTGATGAAGCTGGAGCAGATATCATGGAGTCTGCAACCGAAGAATATTTCTAGTAGACCACCTCATCAGTAGTAGTTGTCCACCATGTAAATATAGTAGTCCGAGCACTTCTGCAATAGTTAGATCGATTATATGCCCTTGTTTCATTGAATGAAGTGAATTGTTTGCTTTTGCCTGATGTGCATATGTGTAGTGTTTTCTCTTTAGACCCCCTCTATTCTTACATCTCATCTTTTCTAAACCCTCAGATGCCTCCGAGACGTGACCCCGGATTTACCTTCCCACCGGAGCTCACCCAGTTGATCCAACAGCAGAACACATTGATGCAGTTGCTAGTCCAGAATCAGAACTAGGGGAACAACAACAACAACCCACCACCACCACCACCACCTGTTGATCACTTAGCCCGTTTTCTTAGGCTAAATCCGCCGGTGTTTTCCAGTAGCACCGAGCCGATAGTAGCAGATGATTGGCTCTGCAAGACAGCTAGAGAGTTGACCACAGCAAGATGCACAGATGCAGAGAAGGTGAAGTTTGCTGCACATCAGCTTGAAGGACCCGCAGCATCATGGTGGGAGAATTTCACAGCCATTTTCCCTATCGACACTGTCACATGGGACCAGTTTCAGCAGGCCTTTCGCACTGCCCATGTTTCAGCAGGAGCTATGGCCATGAAGAAGCGTGAGTTTTGCAACTTGCACCAGGGAGGACGGACAGTTGGCCAGTATGTGGAGGACTTTAGTAAGTTAGCACGTTATGTCCCAGATGACGTTGCTACAGATGCAGCTAAGCAGGAGAAGTTTTTGGAAGGACTGAATGATGAGTTGAGCATGCAGTTGATGGTAGCAACCTTCAACAACTACCAGGAGTTGGTAGACCGTGCTCTCATGATTGAAGGCAAGCAGCAGCAAATTGAGAACCGCAAGAGGAAGTATGGACAAGGGAAGTACAATTCTGGAGCTCAGCAGAAGCCACGTTTTACCCCTAGACCGGGAGGACATTTTCAGCATACTCATGGAGGAGGTAGCTCGCACAATCACAATGGCACCAGGAATGATAATGGGAATGGAGGAAGCAATGGCCAGAATCGCACCAACCCATCAACCCCAGCCAAGAAGGACCTGAGCCAAGTCACTTGCTTTAAGTGTTCGAAGACAGGACATTATGCAAATGAATGTCCTGAATTACAAAATGGAAATAACAATGGAATCTCTGGGAAGAAGCTGAACCCTTTCAACAGGGGACAGGTGAACCATGTAAACGTGGAGGAGGTTGAAGAGCAGCCAGATGCCATCATCGGTAAGTTTTTGGTTAAGTCATTTACTGCACTCGTTCTTTTTGATACTGGTGCATCGCATTCATACATATCAAGGGGATTTGTAGATAAGTATAACCTGCCCACTAAGGTTCTTAGAACACCTATGCTAGTAAGCTCACCAGGAGCGGAGTATATGGCCAGTCCAGGATGTTTTCAAGTGCCATTGAGTATAGGTAGGCATGTGTTTCCCTCGGATTTAATCATTTTGGAATCACAAGGATTGGATGTAATTCTGGGTATGGATTGGCTGTCGATGTATGGAGGAAACATCGATTGCGCCAGTAAGACAATTTTGCTTACCACCCCGGAAGGGAGAAGGATCAAGTATGTATCCCGGCATGTGCCCAAGAGGACTCAAGTAAATTGTTTAACAGGAGTAGTGTAGGAGGAAGTACCAGTGGTAAGGGATTTCCCTGAAGTATTTCCAGAAGAGTTGCCAGGCATGCCACCGGATAGAGATATTGAGTTTTTGATTGAGCTATTGCCAGGCACCGTGCCAATACCGAAGAGACCATATAGGATGCCAGCAAAGGATTTGGTGGAAATTAAGAAGCAGATTAAGGATTTATTGGATAAAGGATATATTCGCCCAAGTTCTTCGCCTTGGGGATCGCCAGTACTTCTAGTGGAGAAGAAGGATGGATCATTAAGGATGGTTGTTGATTATCGAGGATTGAATGAAGTAACGATCAAGAACAAGTACCCACTACCAATGATTAATGATCTGTTTGATCGATTGCAAGGAGCTAAGGTATTTTCCAAGATCGATCTGCGATCAGGATACCACCAGTTGAAGATTCGAGAACAGGATATTCCTAAGACAGCTTTTACCACCAGGTATGGGCTGTACGAGTATACCGTTATGTCATTTGGTCTGACTAAAGCACCTGCCTATTTTATGAACATGATGAACAAAGTGTTTATGGAGTTCTTGGATAAGTTCGTCGTGGTGTTCATTGATGATATCCTGGTTTACTCGAAGAATGAAGAAGAGCATAAGGAACATTTGCGATTGGTACATCAGTTGTATGCCAAGTTCAGCAAATGTGAGTTTTGGCTGAAGGAAGTAGGATTTCTCGGACACGTTATATCCGGAGAAGGAATATCAGTTGATCCCACAAAAGTTGATACCATGACCAAGTGGGAAGCACCAACTATGGTTGGAGAGATCCGGAGTTTTCTTGGACTCGCAGGATACTACCGGAGATTCATTGAGAATTTCTCAAAGATTGCGAAGCCTATGATGGAGTTATTAAAGAAGGATACCAAGTTCAAATGGACTGAGGAATGTGAGGCTAGTTTCCAGGAGTTGAAGAAACGCTTGGTTACTTCACCGGTGTTGATTTTGCCAAATCAGACCAAGGACTATGAGGTGTATTGCGACGCTTCACGTCGAGGACTTGGAGCAGTGCTTATGCAGGAAGGGAGAGTTGTTTCATATGCCTCAAGACAACTGAAGCCTCATGAGTTGAATTATGCTACGCATGATTTGGAGTTAGCAGCCGTAGTGCATGCATTGAAAACATGGAGACATTTCCTCATTGGAAACCATTGTGAGGTGTACACGGATCATAAGAGTTTGAAGTACATTTTCACGCAGAAGGAGTTAAACCTCAGACAAAAGAGATGGTTGGAGCTCATCAAGGATTATGATATGAGATTGCATTACCATCCCGGAAAGGCTAATGTAGTAGCTGACGCATTGAGCCGTAAGAGCCACGTCAATACATTAATGACAGTAGAAATACCAAGGGAGTTAGCAGAAAATCTTCATGAACTATGTTTGGAAATAGTTCCGAGAGGCTATGTAGCAGCATTGGAGATTCAGTCAACTTTGATGGATAGAATCAGAGAAACTCAGAAGACTGACAAGGAGATTGCCTCTATTAAGGAGAAACTGAGCAAAGGAAAGGCTAAAGGATTTCGTGAGGATGAGCACAACACCCTATGGTTTGAAGACCGTGTTTACGTGCCCAATGACCCAGAGATCGGGAAGTTGATAGTGCAAGAGGCACACGATTCACCATATTCGATTCATCCAGGAAATACCAAGATGTATTTGGATTTGAAAGATATTTTCTGGTGGACCGGAATGAAGAAGGATATTGCGGAGTACGTAGCAGTTTGTGATGTATGTCAAAGAGTAAAGGCAGAGCATCAGAAGCCAGCAGGATTATTACAACCATTGCCGATACCCGAATGGAAGTGGGATAAGTTAGGCATGGATTTTATCACGGGATTACCCAGGACTCGTTCAGGCTATGACTCGATTTGGGTTGTAGTTGATCGGATGACGAAAGTAGCTCATTTCATCTCGGTAAAGACCACTTAGACCAGTACTAAGTTGGCAAAGATATACATGACCAGGATCGTATGTCTGCATGGAGTTCCGAGGAGTATCGTATCAGATAGAGGAACCCAGTTTACCTCAAAGTTCTGGAAGCAGTTGCATGAAACTTTGGGTACCATGCTAGAGTTCAGCACAGCTTTTCATCCACAGGCAGATGGACAGACCGAGAGAGCCAATCAGATTTTGGAGGACATGCTAAGAGCTTGTGCGCTAGATTACGGATCTAGTTGGGACGATAGTTTACCATATGCAGAGTTCTCTTACAACAGCAGTTACCAAACCAGTTTAAAGATGGCCCCTTTCGAAGCCTTGTACAGAAAGAGGTGCAGGACACTGTTGTCATGGGACGAAGTTGGAGACCGCCAGTTGTTTGGGCCTGATTTGATTAAAGAGTCTGAACAGAAGGTGAAATTGATTCGCGATAGACTCAAGGTAGCTCAGTCCAGACAGAAGAGTTATGCAGATTCTAAATGCGAGGAGACAGCTTACGAAGTTGGAGATAGATCTTATCTTCGAGTATCTCCATTTCGGGAAACAAAGCATTTTGGAGTTAAAGGAAAGTTAGCGCCACGATTTGTAGGACCATATCGAGTTTTGGAACGTATGGGAGAAGTGGCCTACAAGTTGGAATTGCCCGAAGAATTGTCAGGAGTTCATGATGTGTTCCACGTTTCTCAGTTGAAGAAGTGACATGCGGACATGGCTGACATACCCTTGAGAGACACAGTGCCATTGGAAACAATTCAGTTGGATAACGATTTGACCTACGAGGAGAAACCAATTAAGATTCTCGAGTTGGCCAGCCGAGTCACTCGCAGCAAGGTTATCAAGTTTTGCAAAGTTCAGTGGAGCCACCACACGGAGGACGAAGCCACCTGGGAACAAGAGGAAGATTTGCTCAAGGACCACCCTCACCTATTTTCTAGCCAACCCGAATCTTGAGGGTGAGATTCATCTTAAGGGGGGTAGGTTTGTAACATCCCAAATTTTCAATTTGGAATGTTATCCATTAGATCATCATTGCATATCATATTTTGTTTTGCTTTTGGGTTTGATCCTAGAAATTTCTATGCAACTCAAGGACCCACGGAGAGAGTTGGGAAATTCATTATTTTCATATTTGAGTTTTCTCAAATGTTGAGAATAGGATCATTTGATTTTGTTATTTTATCGTCAATTATTTCTATTACAAAAATATGAGAGAGGGAATAAAATGACTTTCCCAAAATATAGAAATAATTGAGGATTTAATAATAAAATCAAATAAGATTTTATTTCGGAGTTTTTCGTTATTTTATATGAATTTTGGAAAAATGTGCATTTTTCAAAATTACATTTAGGCCCCAAATAAATGTTCACCTTGTGCGGCTTGATTTTAGAAGCCCGGGAAAATTTATTTCGGAATTTTTGGAGTCCGTTTAGTATTTCTTTTTATTTTTCTTTTGCGCGTAATTATTTAAAAAAAATCGAACCGACCTAACGGGCCGTGTCCGACCCGGACTCTGGCCCGACTAGGCTTTATAAGCCGGGGGAGGAGGCCCAGCCGAAACCCTAAGCCGCCGCCCTCGAACACCGCGCCGCCGCCAAACGCCGTCGCCTCGCCGCCGCACGCCGCCCGAGGTCGCCTCGATTTCCGCGCTGTTTTTTTTATTTTTTTTCAAAAACCGTCGATTTTTTTGTTTCTGTTTTTTTTAAATAGATCGGTTTTTACGATTTATTTAGTTAGCGAGCGTTCGTCCGTTCGTTCGTTCTAGCGAACGTTCGTCATTTTTCTTTTTCTCAGATTAAATCCGCGATTTTTCTGTTCGCGATTCGTGATCCGATTTTCGTTTTAGTATAACTTTTCGCTCATTTATCGGAATCAGGCGATTCAAGCGCCTGGAGTTTCGTCTCGAAACCCTCTATCCGTTTAACCAACTTAAACAAGTTTTTACTACTGTAAAATTTGACTTAGATCCAGATTAGTAGAACGAAGTTGTTTTCTTTTGCCGTTTGACTTTCGTTGCTTCGTTCGATTTGATTCTTTTTGCAAACCGGAGTTCTTAAGTTGAATTTTCTGGTTAGATCTCTTATTTGACTTTTACCCGTGCATTAGATGAGTACTTTTTGTATGCTTGTTTGTTTGTTTGCGATAGAATACCCGGAGTGCGCCGCCTATTACTTCGAATCTCTAGGTTTCGCGGATCATTAGCAAGGCAAGTAACACTTTGATCATACCTTTTCTACTACCCAGTTTTATTGCATTAGATCAATCCTCACACATTGCATGATTAGGATCTAACTAAATTGTGGGATGGGAAGTAGTTGAGGTAGTACCTATTACCTGTTTATTACCAAACCTTTGGGAGTTACTTCTACGTTTGCTTACTGTGCCATGCTATGCTAGTAGACGTGGATTGGGTGAGTGATATCCATGACAGATGTGAGTATTGTTAATTAATGGTTTCTCTAAGGTGGCAACTTAACACACATCTGGGTGGATTGAGGCACCTGGGTACTCCAGGACTTGCCTGTTTTCTTTTGGACCGCCACCCGGGCTCAAAGGGATCATGAGATTATTCATACTAGAAACTTCCGTGTGCAGCCACAAGCTATTATGGGTTCTAGCATAGTTGATTAAGTTGTGCGAACTCTTACAGGGTAGACTAGCAGATGTAGGGGAAAGTAGGTGTAACGGTCTATCCATCGTAAGGTGCTAGCGCTTCTGAAAGACTATGTCTCGGTCATTCGTCTTCTCAAACACCATGTAGTGCGAGAAACCAAACGGAGGCAATCGAGTCTTGTGGGGAAAAGTGTGCAAACCTCTGCAGAGTGTAATAAACTAATCATGGTTAGCCGTGTCCCCGGTTATGGACATCTTGAGTATCTAGTACCTGAATTATCATGTGAATCTCAACATGTTACTCTAAATTAGTTTTGTTGGATTTTGTTTAATGATGATGTTTAATTGGGATTGAGGATGCTGTCAACCATTCTCAATGTTTAACAACTACCATGATAGTTAAATAAATTTATTCCTTTGTAGTAGGGAAAAATTGGCTTTACGCAAAACTGTAACCATAGAGCTTTCCACCAGCCAAAAATGCATAAAGTATAGTTGTTTCATTCCATTACTCTCTATGTGTTACCTTGCCAGCATATTCCATGTGCTGACCCGTTTCGGGCTGCAACGTTAATGTTGCAGACTTTTCAGACGACGATTAAGGAGTTTTTAGGTCGTGGTTCTATACGCAGTGATGCCGTTGGAGTGGATGGACTCACTTATCTTCCAAGCCTTCCGTTGTTATCATTATTAGATGGTCTTAAGCCATATTTATTGTAATAAGTTCTCTATGGAGACACTCGATGTAATAAGTGTGTGATTGCTACTCTGTTATAAGTCCTCCGAGTACTGTGTGGTGTCAGCATTACTGATCCAGGGATGACACCGGAGCACAGAGATTAGACTGTTTGAGGTCTGGTCGCTACACCGGTTCTTTATCATTGGTTGGTTGAGAGTCTTCATGAACATTAGCATTATCTCTCTCATTATCATTAGGTGAGTGTTCATTACCAGATTGAGTTTCAGCATCTGAGATAGAAACTTCATTTTCATTATCAGGAGGTTTCTCTATTTCAGGCTCACTAGAAGTGTGCAAAGTCCTGTCATTGTTCTTTTTATTTTTCTTCTTAGAAGGAATGGATGCACTAGTGTTAGCTCTTTGTGAATCTTGTTCAATTTTTTTAGGGTGTCCCTCGGGATAAAGTGGTTCATGAGTCATTTTACCTCCTCTAGTTGCAACTCTAACAACAAAGTCATGTATATTATGATTCATTTCATCAAGCAATTCTCTTTGTGATTTATCAACTTGTTCTAATTGAGTTTGAACCATAGAAGCATGCTTTCCAACACCTCTAACATCATTTGAGACTCTACATAACAAGTCACTCAAGCGAGCAATCATATCAGAATTGTATCAATTGTTTCATAACATTTGCATTGAAGTGATCTTGTTTTCTAATATAGTTTTCAAACTCATAAAGGCATTGACTAGGATTCATATTGTGAGGATTATCATTATCGTTGAACTTCATAAGAGAATTTACCTCTACCACCTTAGGCAGTGGTGGTGTATTAAGCCAATGTATTTCTTCAGTAGGAGGTAAATTTTTGACATCCTCAGCTTTAATACCTTTTTCCTTCATAGATTTCTTTGCCTCTTGCATATCTTCGGGACTAAGATATAATATACCCCTCTTCTTCGGAGTGGGTTTAGGCGGTGGTTCAGGAATAGTCCAATCATCATAATTTTTCAATATGTTATTCAATATTTCTTCAGCTTGTCCAACAGTTCGTTCCCTGAAAACACAACCAGCACAACTATCTAGGAAGTCCCTAGAAGCACCGGTTAGTCCATTATAGAAGATATCAAGTATTTCATTTTTCTTAAGAGGATGATCAGGCAAAGCATTAAGTAATTGGCAAAGCCTCCCCCAAGCTTGTGGGAGACTCTCTTCTTTAGTTTGCACAAAGTTACATATTTCCTGTAAGGCAGCTTGTTTCATATGAGCAGGAAAATATTTTCCAGAGAAGTAATAAATCATATCCTGGGGACTACGCACACAACCAGGAGCAAGAGTATTGTACCAAGCTTTAGCATCACCCTTTAATGAGAAAGGAAATAATTTGAGAATAAAGTAATAGCAAGTTTTCTCATCATGAGTAAAAAGGGTGGTTGTATCATTCAACTTAGTAAGATGTGCCACAACAGTTTCAGTTTCATAACCATGGAAAGGATCAGATTCAACCAGAGTAATTAACTCTGGGTCGACAGAGAATTCATAATCCTTGTCATCAATAAAGATAGGTGAAGTAGCAAACTTAGGATCACACTTCATTCTAGCATTCAGAGATTTTTTTTGTTTATACTTGTGTAATAATTTCTCTAAATCATCTCTATCATTACAATCAAGAATATTTCTAGTTGTTTCTTCACTCATAACATAACCTTCCGGTACATTAGGAAATTAATATCTAGGAGGGAAAGTTCTAGCAGGTGTTTCGGGAGTTTCAGTTTCAATCTCATCATCAGATTCAATAACATCATTTTGTATAACTCTAGCAATTTGTTTATCAAGGAATTCACCAAGTGGCACATCATCATTAAGCAAGGTACTAACATCATCATAAGCATTATCCACAGCAGTGGTAGCATCATCAATAACTTGTGATATATCAGAATTAATAGCATGTGGTGGTGCTGCAAGTTTAGTTATAACAGAAGTGAATCTAAAGCAGAACTGGATGGCAGTTCCTTATTGTAGGATCGAAAGTATGTCCAGAGGGGGGTGATTAGACTACTTGACCAAATAAAACTTATCCTTTTCCCAATTTTAGTTCTTGGCAGATTTTAGCAAGTTTGGACAAGTCAAGCAATCTTAACACAATTCAAGCAAGCATGCAACGAGTATATGAGCAGCGGAAAGTAAAGCATGCAACTTGCAACAATGTAAAGGGAAGGGTTTGGAGGATTCAAACACAATAGGAGACACGGATGTTTTGTCGTGGTTCCGATAGGTGGTGCTATCGTACATCCACGTTGATGGAGACTTCAACCCACGAAGGGTAACGGCTGCGCGAGTCCATGGAGGGCTCCACCCACGAAGGGTCCACGAAGAAGCAACCTTGTCTATCCCACCATGGCCGTCGCCCACGAAGGACTTGCCTCACTAGGGTAGATCTTCGCGAAGTAGGCGATCTCCTTGCCCTTACAAACTCCTTGGTTCAACTCCACAATCTTGTTGGAGGCTCCCAAGTGACAACTAGCCAATCTAGGAGACATCACTCTCCAAGAAGTAACAAAATGTGTGTTGATGATGAACTCCTTGCTCTCGTGCTTCAAATGATAGTCTCCCCAACACTCAAATCTCTCTCACAGGATATAGATTTGGTGGAAAGAAGATTTGAGTGGAAAGCAACTTGGGGAAGGCTAGAGATCAATATTCATATGGTAGGAATGGAATATCTTGGCCTCAACACAAGTGTAGGTGGTTCTTCATCACTATTGGAATCAACATACTCAGGGTGTGATACCTTTGGGCCTTTAGCCATGAAGCATCTTCCAAGTCCTTCATTTGGTGAATCAAATATGTCGTAGGAGTTGGTTGACACAAGTGCTAGACCGGCAACACCTTCATCTTGAGTATATTCGGAGTCGGAGTGATAGCTTCTCTCGGAGTGATTGTCCGAGTCGGAGCCGGATACCCTTTCACCAACATGAGCTTGATGTCTTTGTTTTGTGTAGCTCCTTGATGACTTGTCCTTCCTTTCTGAATCCTTCCTTCTCCGGGATGTTCTTCGTTCATAACGATCATCTCTACTCCTTCTCTCTCTTGATGGTGATTCTTCTCTTCTACTTCTTCTTTTTGGAGAATCTTCTCTTCTCTTGTAGGGTGTCGTACACTCATTGGAATAGTGTCCGGGTCTTCCACAATTGTAGCAATTTCGCTCTCGACTAGAAGATCTTTTGTCATTGTAGGACCTTGACTTGGAACTTCTCTCTTTGCTTCTACTCTTGTAGAACTTGTTGAAGTTCTTCACCATTAGGCTCGATTCTTCATTGAAGGTTTGTTTCTCACTTGATGATGTGGGAGCTTCACATGAGGCTTTGTAAGCACCACTTGACTTGTTATGGAGCTCTCCTTATCCTTGAGTGACATCTCATGAGCAACAATTCTTCCAATGACTTCCGTTGGCTAGAGATCTTTGTAATTGGGCATCATTTGGATCAATGTGCATACGGTATCATATTTTCCGTCCAAAGCTCTTAGGATCTTCTTGATGATGAATTTGTCGGTCATCTCTTCACTTCCTAAGCCGGCGATCTCATTTGTGATAAGAGAAAGCCTAGAGTACATTTCAGTGACACCTTCACCATCCTTCATTTTTGAACTTGTCAAGCTGACTTTGAAGCACATCCAACTTGGATTCCTTGACGGAGTCGGTACCTTCATGCATATCAATCAAAGTATCCCAAATTTCCTTTGCATTCTCAAGATGGCTGATTTTGTTGAATTTTTCGGGGCACAATCCGTTGAAGAGGATATCACAAGCTTGAGCATTGTATTGCAGCATCTTCAACTCTTCCGCGGTAGCTTCACGGTTCGGTTCTCTCCCATTAAAGAATTCACCTTGCAAGCGAATACACACAATAGCCCATACGGTGGGGTTATGTCCAAGAATATGCATTTTCATCTTATGCTTCCAACTAGCAAAATTAGTACCATCAAAGTAAGGGCCTCTACGGTGGTAATTTCCCTTGCTAGACGCCATACTCTCCTAGGTTGTGAAACCAAGGCTATGACTACCAAAAGCTATGGAAATCAAAGCAAATGGAGACCAAGGCTCTGATACCACTTGTAGGATCGAAAGTATGTCTAGAGGGGGGTGATTAGACTACTTGACCAAATAAAACTTATCCTTTTCCCAATTTTAGTTCTTGGCAGATTTTAGCAAGTTTGGACAAGTCAAGCAATCTTAACACAATTCAAGCAAGCATGCAACGAGTATATTAGCAGCGGAAAGTAAAGCATGCAACTTGCAAGAATGTAAAGGGAAGGGTTTGGAGGATTCAAACACAATAGGAGACACGGATGTTTTGTCGTGGTTCCGATAGGTGGTGCTATCGTACATCCACGTTGATGGAGACTTCAACCCACGAAGGGTAATGGCTGCACGAGTCCACGGAGGGCTCCACCCACGAAGGGTCCATGAAGAAGCAACCTTGTCTATCCCACCATGGTCGTCGCCCACGAAGGACTTGCCTCACTAGGGTAGATCTTCACGAAGTAGGCGATCTCCTTGCCCTTACAAACTCCTTGGTTCAACTCCACAATCTTGTCGGAGGCTCCCAAGTGACACCTAGCCAATCTAGGAGACATCACTCTCCAAGAAGTAACAAATGGTGTGTTCATGATGAACTCCTTGCTCTTGTGCTTCAAATGATAGTCTCCGCAACACTCAACTCTCTCTCACACAGGATATGGATTTGGTGGAAAGAAGATTTGAGTGGAAAGCAACTTGGGGAAGGCTAGAGATCAAGATTCATATGGTAGGAATGGAATATCTTGGCCTCAACACAAGTGTAGGTGGTTCTCTGTCAGAAAAGGTAAGTTGGAAGTGTAGGTTCATTCTGATGGCTCTCTCTTCGAATGAAGAGGAGGTGGAGGGGTATATATAGCCTCCACACAAAATCTAACCATTACACACAACTTGCCAATCTCGGTGGTACCGAAATGATAAACTCGGTCGGACCGATTCAGCAAATCTAGTGACCGTTAGGATTTTCGGTGGGACCGACATGCAACTCGGTAGGACCGATATGGTTAGGGTTAGGGCATAACGTAATCTCGGTGAGACCGATTACACAAACTCGGTGAGACCGATTTTGGTAATAAGCTAACCAGAGAGTTGGTCAGGTAAACTCGGTGGGACCGATTTGCTCATTTCGGTGAGACCAAAATGTTACGAAAGGGAAACAGAGAGTTTACATTGCAATCTCGGTGGGACCGATCGCTCATCTTGGTGGGACCGAAATGTTATGAAGGGAAATAGAGAGATTATAATCCCATCTCGGTGAGACCAAGATCCCTATCGGTGATACCGATTTGCCTAGGGTTTGTGGCAGAGGCTATGACATCTAAACTCGGTGGCTCCGGATAGAAAGAATTGGTGGGGCCGAGTTTGACTTTTGGTTTAGGTCATATGTGGATGTGAGAAAGTAGTTGAGGGCTTTGGAGCATATCACTAAGCATTTTGAGCAAGAGCCTCATTAAGCAACACCTCATCCCTCCTTGATAGTATTGGCTTTTTCTATAGACTCAATGTGATCTTGGATCACTAAAATAGAAAATGTAGAGTCTTGAGCTTTGATCTTGAGCCAATCCTTTTGTCCTTAGCATTTTGAGGGGTCTACTTTTCTCATCCATGCCATGCCAATCATTGAGCTTTCCTGAAATATTAATCTTGAAATAGCATTAGCTCAATGAGCTATATGTTGTTAGGAATTACCAAAACCACCTTGGGATAGTTGCACTTTCAATCTCCCCCTTTTTGGTAATTGATGACAACATATAGATCAAAGCTTCAACAAATGGTAATAAGAGTGAAAAACATTATCGCTTTGAGAAGTATGTGAAAAGCAAGAGGTCCCCCTAAATTTGTGCATTGTTTAAGATTTACTTTGGACTGCAAATGCATAATGAGTTAGGATCATGGGTTACTCTTACATGTCACATAAATCTTGGTGGAGCGCTCAAAATGATAATAATTAAACACATGCACTCATCACCAAGCAAAGTGAATGATCATATGGGATATAAAAGGATAATGTCATCCAACAAGCATTAAGGTAGCATAAGACCAAACACATGATCATCCAAGTATCACACAAAAGCATAAAGTATCTCAAACAAGCAAATAACAAAGTTCAACCACCAAACAACAAGAGAGAACAAAGAGCAACACTCTCTCTCGAAGCCTATGATCTATACATTTTCTCCCCCTTTGGCAACAAGTTACCAAAAAGTTCATAAAAATGCATAGTGCTAGATCGACTCTCTGGCTTGGTCTTCAGGTGGTGGTGTAGATAAAACTCCAAGGACGAAGGCATCAGTTGATGTAGATGGAGCTGGTGGAGTGGGTGCTGGAGCTGGTGGCACTGAAGTTGTAGCTGGTGCATATGAAGTTGCTCGGGTGTCTGTAACTGGCACTGCAGCAGATCTCTGTCCTCTAGGAACTCTAGCAAAAGCATCAGTGGTAGACTTGCCCTTCTTCTCCTGCACTTCATCCTGAAGTTGCTCAACAACTGATTGTATCTCTATGATCTTCACATCTAAACCATAGAACTTCTGCTCCATGATCCTCTCCAAGCTCTCCTGGTTTTGAGTCTGGGTGGCCAATCCCTTCTCAATCCTCAGAGTGGAGGCAATCAAGTAGCCAAGCTGATCTTGCTTGCTCTTCAGAAGATACTGAGATGCCTCATCAATGGTTGGCATCTTTGCAGCCTTTTCAGTCCTTGCCTTCTCCCTCTTTGCTTATGCTTGCACAGAAGATGGTTCATTCTCATCCATTACCACAGTGTTGTCCTCAAAGTCTGGGTAGATGGTCATATGTTCCTTGTCCAAGAGATATGTGCCAGTGCCCATCTTGGAGTTGATTAGCTCCTGGATCTGTGGGGCATACCCACAACTTCTCTTCTGATCTGCAGCTGTTCTCTTTATAGTTTCCACAATTAGGCTCATGAATTTGAACTTTTGAGGCACATGAAATATGTGAAGCAGGTTAATTGCATGGCCTCTGATCATCTTGTGATCACCTGACTTTGGCAATAGAGTGTGCCTGAGGATCCAGTTGATTGTTGGCAAACCTGACAGAAGGTAATGTACTGATCCAAATTTGTGTGTCTCAAGAGTAGCATCTGGGATCTCTCTGTACATATGTGCCATGGTGTTGTGATCCTTCTTCTTCTTGGCATAGACATCCAAGTCATCTTCATTCTCCTTAGGAGCACTGATCAATTTTGCCCATTCTTCAACCGTTGACTGGTACCTAGTACCTTCAGACATCCAGACAATCCTTCCATCTGGGTAGAAATGAGCTGTGGAGTAGAACTGCATAATAAGCTCATCATTCCACTTTGTGAGCTTCTGCCCAACAAAGTCCTCTACTCCACAAGACTTGAAACTATCATAGACTCCAGGATAGTGTTCTTCATTTTCCCTGATGTACTCCCAGTCCACCCATCTCATATCATGGACTATAGGCTTCTTCTCAAGCAACACTGTCTCATAGAAGTCCTGTTGTTCCTTTGTATGGAACCTGTAGTCCACAACAGTTCTTCTCCTGACTGCATAGGGATCAGTCAATCTCCACTGTTTGAGTCCTGCATCCTTCCTGAGCTTCATGTCCTCAGCTACTGGATGAGCATCATTGTGATCTGGAATTTTGGGCTTCAACTTCCTCAAGACATGTGACTCATCATCTTCTTCTTCTATAGCACCTTCAGGCACTGGGGCCTTGTTCTTCTCTGCAGCTGGAATATTCCTTGTACTCCTCTTGGGTGCAGTTTTGGGTTTTGGAGCAGATGCATTGGGAGCTTCTTTGGGCTTAGATGGGGCAGGCCCTGATCTTATAGCATCTCCCATAAGCTTTTGAGCTTTAGGTGCTGGTGCAGCAACCTCTTCCTCTTCATCTCCATCATTAAGGGCTTCCCAATTACTCTGGACATGGTCTTCTTGACCCTTTCTTTCCTTTTCTTACCATCTCCAGTTTCCTTGGGTTCAAGAGTGAACTCCATTGTTTCTCCTGTGGCAACTTTCCTTGCCTTAGACATGGGTTGTCTTCTTGCTGGCATCTTAGTCTTCAGACCTGGCTTAGTTGCAGCAGTTGTGCCATATTACTTTTTCAGAACTTTCCTCTTTGAGGTGGCCTCTTCCTCAACAGCCACATAGTCCTCATCCTCGGAATCTGAGGTTCTCTTCTTTCTGGTCCTGATGGCTGCCTTAGGCAAGTTAATGGGTGTACTCCTGCTTCCATCTTCATAGCTGCTAGAGGGACTAGTGCCCGCACTCATGTGAACTTGCTCCTCAGACTTGTTCTGACTGTCACTCTGATCTGACATGATGCAAACACTGACAGCAGACCCTGTGAATAGATATAGATGAGATAGATTGGATGAGCATCACGAAGTGCAGAGGTTTTTGCAAAAGAATGAGTCAAAAACTTAGTTTTAGTTTTCCACAGAAAGCATTTTGGGATCTACCGATTTAAAAACTCGGTGATACCGAAGCAACTTTTGGAACCTAAACTAGTGAACTCGGTTAGACCGAGTCATAGTTCGGTGGCACCGAGACTGCTAGGGTTTCACAAAGAATTGAACTCGGTCACAACGATTTGCAATTCTCGGTCAGACCGAGAATCACATGTGCAATGGCCTTAGCCAAATCGGTGGTACCGATTTCAACAACTCGGTTGGTCCGAGATGATTTCGGCGGAAACCTAACCCTAAATTTTCAATCCACAACTAAACTACGGAGTGATTTCGCTGGATAGAGTGATCTCAATCGTGGCAAGATACATGGCAAAAAAATGTGCTAGGAATCGGAGTGAGATTAGCACAAGGATCAAGTCCATACCCTAAGTGTGGCGATGGACCTTCTACGGCGGCAACGGCGGAGACGATTTTCGTTGACGGTGGCGAAGACCAGCGGCGGGAGGCGGCTGGCGATGAGGAGGACAATACGGAGACCCAGGGAGGCAGAGTAGGCTGAGCGCGGGCGAAGGGGTTCGGAGATTTTTCCAAAATTTGGCCCGGGAATATATATAGCCTGACCCTGTCGGTGTGACCGAGTGGAACAACTCGGTGGCACCAAGATGCATAACTGCAAGCAGTTACTACAATTCGGTGGGACCGAAAAGTTCAAATCGGTTGAACCAAGATTGAAAACCTAGATCTACTTAGTGATCTCGGTATGACCGAAATGGATGAATCGGTCAGACCGAAACACACAAAGAAGTTTTAGAAGTTTAAGTCTATGACAAATCGGGGACTCCGAGTGCTCCTCACATAGAGTGGTTCGAATCTGACTTGATCAAACTTTGTGATGTAGCATGAACAGAGTTTGAGATGAGAAAAGCATAGATAGCTAGAGAAGGTTCTTAGGCATTCTTGTCCATCCACTTGGCAAAAGAAAAAGGAACCAAACAATCAAAACAACAAGTGGATGTCCTCAAATAAGTAAATTATGCAACCAACATGCTCACACAATAAAATGGCAAATGAAATATGTGGCAAAGCATGCACAACCAATTCTAGCATCTATCAAGCAATTGGTGATGACTTGGTCATCTATATATGAGTATATTGACTTAGGAGTCAAATGAGAACATTTGATCATAGGTCATACTCATCGTTTAAGCACAAGTGGGGTTACCACTTTTACATAAAGCGTTGTTGTGTTCACACCATTAGAGTTGCTTTAGATCAATTCTTAGAGTAAAGCTCCCCCTAGATGTGAGATCCCCCCTAAGAGGGGTGAACTAACCTTGGGTTTTGTCGATGATGACTTCATGTAGGTGTTGAAGATGTGGATGCTCAATGTTAATGTAGATCATTTTGAGGAATCCTTTGGAGTGAGTTGCACTTTCAATGCCTACACGGGTTAGTCCCACAAGGAACAAACAAGGATATCCATAGACAAATAGTGATGCATACACAAGATGATGTCTATGAAAGCATTAGGTTACCTTGTCCCCTGTCTTACCAACAAGAGGGTTTGTGACTCCTTGAACTAGTGCAAGATGTGGAAGTTGATTGCACTTGTTCTTGCCAAAATGATAAGAGTGAAGTATGTTGGCGGAGTCACCCTCAGGAATTCTCTAGTTCTTCTTCTTTGGGATCCACATCATCTTGATGGGAATCCTTGGAGTTGTAGTTGTACTTGATGAAGTAGAACTTGATGTAGTCTTGGGAACCCACTTGACCAAGGCCTTAGGATCTTCTTTAAATGCATTAATCTCCTCTTGAAGCTTATCCTTGCCTTTTTGCTTGTGGTCTTGTGGTGGAAGATCATCTTGAGCTTGTGCCCTTTGAAGGAAGTAGGATCATACTTCTTTTGTTGAGGAACAAACTTCGTCTTGGGGTATTGATCTTCTTCCCACTCAACTCCATTGGCATTGAACTTTCGTTCAAAACCAACACCTTGGTTCTTCCGATGCCTTCCTTGCTTGCGTACAATCTCCTCGAATTGCTTACTCTCGGCAAGGCTCTTGTAAACACCTTTCTCTATAATTCCCTTCAATAAGCTATTTTCTTGCTCAAGTGTAACTTGGCTAAGAGAATCATTAGTTGAATCCAGAGAAGTACCAGAAGCAACAACATTGGATTCAGCATGATTATTGTTACTACTAGAGGAAGAATCTTTCTTGTTCTTGTTACTAGACTTGACTTGAGGCATGTAAGTGGATAAGAGTAAACGCTTGGCATTGTAAGAAGAACTTTTCTTGCGAAGATCATCATTGATTGCTTTTAAGAACTCATGCTCTTGCTCAAGGTTGAGCTTTTCAAAACATAATTTCTCATAAGTCCTTAAAAGTTCTCGATGATCTCCTAAGGTCGTTTCATGAGCTAACTTAAGAATGTTTAGTTCTTTAGTTAGAAACTCAATATTCTCCTTATCATTGTCATTCGTTTTATCTTGATTAGCATGATTAATTGACGTTTCATCATAGTAGTCATCACTAGAGTTGTCAACAAGTAAATCATCATCACCTAACAAGTCATCTTCATCACTATTGAAATCAACATACTCGGGGTGTGATACCTTTGGGCCTTTAGCCATGAAGCATCTTCCAAGTCCTTCATTTGGTGAATCAAATATGTCGTAGGAGTTGGTTGACACAAGTGCTAGACCGGCAACACCTTCATCTTGAGTATATTCGGAGTCGGAGTGATAGCTTCTCTCGGAGTAATTGTCGGAGTCGGAGCAATATACCCATTCACCAACATGAGCTTGATGTCTTCGTTTTGTGTAGCTCCTTGATGACTTGTCCTTCCTTTCCGAATCCTTCCTTCTCTGGGATGTTCTTCGTTCATAATGATCATCTCTACTCCTTCTCTCTCTTGATGGCGATTCTTCTCTTCTACTTCTTTTTGGAGAATCTTCTCTTCTCTTGTAGGGTGCCGTACACTCATTGGAATAGTGTGCGGGTCTTCCACAATTGTAGCAATTTCGCTCTCGACTAGAAGATCTTTTGTCATTGTAGGACCTTAACTTGGAACTTCTCTCTTTGCTTCTACTCTTGTAGAACTTGTTGAAGTTCTTCACCATTAGGCTCAGTTCTTCATTGAAGATTTGTTTCTCACTTGAAGATGTGGGAGCTTCACATGAGGCTTTCTAAGCACCACTTGACTTGTTATGGAGCTCCTCCTTATCCTTGAGTGACATCTCATGAGCAACAATTCTTCCAATGACTTCCGTTGGCTTGAGATCTTTGTAATTGGGCATCATTTGGATCAATGTGCATACGATATCATATTTTCCGTCCAAAGCTCTTAGGATCTTCTTGATGATGAATTTGTCGGTCATCTCTTCACTTCCTAAGCGGGCGATCTCATTTGTGATAAGAGCAAGCCTAGAGTACATTTCAGCGACACCTTCACCATCCTTCATTTTGAACTTGTCAAGCTGACTTTGAAGCACATCCAAATTGGATTCCTTGACAGAGTCGGTACCTTCATGCATATCAATCAAAGTATCCCAAATTTCCTTTGCATTCTCAAGACGGTTGATTTTGTTGAATTCTTCGGGGCACAATCCGTTGAAGAGGATATCACAAGCTTGAGCATTGTATTGCAGCATCTTCAACTCTTCCGTGGTAGCTTCACGGTTCGGTTCTCTCCCATCAAAGAATTCACCTTGCAAGCGAATACACACAATAGCCCATACGGTGGGGTTATGTCCAAGAATATGCATTTTCATATTATGCTTCCAACTAGCAAAATTAGTACCATCAAATTAAGGACCTCTACGGTGGTAATTTCCCTCGCTAGACGCCATAGTCTCCTAGGTTGTGAAACCAAGGCTATGACTATCAAAAGCTATGGAAATCAAAGAAAATGGAGACCAAGCTCTGATACCACTTGTAGGATCGAAAGTATGTCTAGAGGGGGGGTGATTAGACTACTTGACCAAATAAAACTTATCCTTTTCCCAATTTTAGTTCTTGGCAGATTTTAGCAAGTTTGGACAAGTCAAGCA
Organism: Triticum dicoccoides; assembly: GCF_002162155.2. Lineage (NCBI taxonomy): Eukaryota > Viridiplantae > Streptophyta > Magnoliopsida > Poales > Poaceae > Triticum > Triticum dicoccoides. Next base: position 176,924,267 of record NC_041382.1, on the reverse strand, counting down.
ATCTTAACACAATTCAAGCAAGCATGCAACGAGTATATGAGCAGCGGAAAGTAAAGCATGCAACTTGCAAGAATGTAAAGGGAAGGGTTTGGAGGACTCAAACGCAATAGGAGACACGGATGTTTTGTCGTGGTTCCGATAGGTGGTGCTATTGTACATCCACGTTGATGGAGACTTCAACCCACGAAGGGTAACGGCTGCGTGAGTCCATGGAGGGCTCCACCCACGAAGGGTCCACGAAGAAGCAACCTTGTCTATCCCACCATGGCCGTCGCCCACGAAGGACTTGCCTCACTAGGGTAGATCTTCACGAAGTAGGCGATCTCCTTGCCCTTACAAACTCCTTGGTTCAACTCCACAATCTTGTCGGAGGCTCCCAAGTGACACCTAGCCAATCTAGGAGACAGCACTCTCCAAGAAGTAACAAATGGTGTGTTCATGATGAACTCCTTGCTCTTGTGCTTCAAATGATAGTCTCCGCAACACTCAACTCTCTCTCACACAGGATATGGATTTGGTGGAAAGAAGATTTGAGTGGAAAGCAACTTGGGGAAGGCTAGAGATCAAGATTCATATGGTAGGAATGGAATATCTTGGCCTCAACACAAGTGTAGGTGGTTCTCTGTCAGAAAAGGTAAGTTGGAAGTGTAGGTTCATTCTGATGGCTCTCTCTTCGAATGAAGAGGAGGTGGAGGGGTATATATAGCCTCCACACAAAATCTAACCATTACACACAACTTGCCAATCTCGGTGGTACCGAAATGATAAACTCGGTCGGACCGATTCAGCAAATCTAGTGACCGTTAGGATTTTCGGTGGGACCGACATGCAACTCGGTAGGACCGATATGGTTAGGGTTAGGGCATAACATAATCTCGGTGAGACCGATTACACAAACTCGGTGGGACCGATTTTGGTAATAAGCTAACCAGAGAGTTGGTCAGGTAAACTCGGTGGGACGGATTCAATCATTTCGGTGAGACTGAAATGTTACGAAAGGGAAACAGAGAGTTTACATTTCGGTGGGACCGATCGCTCATCTCGGTGGGACCGAAACGTTACGAAGGGAAACAGAGAGATTATAATCCTATCTCAGTGAGACCGAGATCCCTATCGGTGAGACCGATTTGCCTAGGGTTTGTGGCAGTGGCTATGACATCTGAACTCGGTGGCGCCGGATAGAAAGAATCGGTGAGGCCGAGTTTGACTTTTGGTTTAGGTCATATGTGGATGTGAGAAAGTAGTTGAGGGATTTGGAGCATATCACTAAGCATTTTGAGCAAGAGCCTCATTAAGAAACACCTCATCCCTCCTTGATAGTATTGGCTTTTCTTATAGACTCAATGTGATCTTGGATCACTAAAATAGAAAATGTAGAGTCTTGAGCTTTGAGCTTGAGCCAATCCTTTTGTCCTTAGCATTTTGAGGGGTCCACTTTTCTCATCCATGTCATGCCAATCATTGAGCTTTCTTGGAATATTATTCTTGAAATAGCATTAGCTCAATGAGCTATATGTTGTTAGGAATTACCAAAACCACCTAGGGATAGTTGCACTTTCACTTACCTCCCCTCATCTTTGAGGGAAATATCTTAGTCTTAGCATCCTTCAGATTCTTCATAGTGATAGTATGACAATAATCCCAAGTGACTCAACAAATATAGTTATGCTCCCTGGCAACGGTGCCGGAAAAAGGTCTTGATAACCCACAAGTATAAGGGATCGCAATAGTTCTCGAGGGTAAATATTCAACCCAAATTTATAGATTCGACACAAGGGGAGCCAAAGAATATTTGAAGGTATTAGCAGCTGAGTTGTCAATTCAACGACACCTGGAGATTAATTATCTGTAGCAAAGTGATCAGTAGCAAAGTAGTTTGATAGTTTTGATAGTAGTGATAGCAGCAACAGTAGCAGTAACAGTGATAGCAATAATTTTGTAGTAAGTGTAACAGTGATGATAACAGTAGTAACTTAGCAGAAACAATATGGAAAAGTTTGTAGGCATTGGATCGGTGACTTGTTAAATGATATTCATCATGAGACAGTTATAACCTAGGGCGATACGGCACTAGCTCCAGTTCATCGACATAAAGTAGGCATGTATTCCGTAAATAGTCATACGTGCTTTATTAAATGAACTTGCATGACATCTTTTGTCCTACCCTCCCATGGCAGTGGGGTCCATATTGGAAACTAAGGGATATTAAGGCCTCCTTTTAACAGAGAACCGAAACAAAGCATTAACACATAGTGAATACATGAACTCCTCAAACTACGGTCATCACCGGGAGTGGGCCCAGTTGTTGTCACTCCGGGGTTACCGGATCATAACTGTAGTAGGTAACTATAACTTGCAAGATCGGATCTAGAACATGGATATAATGATGATAACATAAACAGTTCACATCTGAAATCACGGCACCCGGGCCCAAAGTGTCTAGCATTAAGTATGGCAAAGTCATAGCAACATCAATCTAAGAACATAATGGATACTAGGGATCAGGCCATAACAAAACTAACTCGATTAAATGATGAATCTCATCCAACTCCTCACCGACCAGCGAGCCTATGAAGGAATTACTCACTCCCGGTGGGGAGCATCATGGAATTGGCGATGGAGAAGGGTTGGTGATGACGAAGAACGAAGATCCCCCTTTCCGGAGCCCCAAACGGACTCCAGATCTGCCCTCCTGAGGAAGAACAGGGCTTGGCGGCGGCTCCGTCTCGTGGATCGTGATAATTCTTTTTCCCTGTTTTTTCTGGAAATATGTGATTTTATAGTATCAGGGGGGTCATTGGCGGGGTCACCAGGTGGGTACAACCCACCTGGGCATGCAGGAGAGGGGGTCGCGCCCTGGTGGGTTGTGCCCACCCAAGGGCACCTCTCTAGTGGGTCTTGGCTCTAGAAATTCTTATTATTGATATAAAAAATCCTTGCAAAGTTTCGTTCCATTCCGAGAACTTTTATTTTTGCACAAAAACATCACCATGGTAGTTCTGCTGAAAACAACGTCAGTCTGGAGTTAGTTTCATTTAAATTATGCAAATTAGAGTCCAAAACAAGAGGAAAAGCGTGAGAAAATGTAGATATATTGGAGGCGTATCAGCTGAGCGCACTCGTGTGGAGAAAATGTGAAAATGAAGGAGGTTCCTCCACAATACATCCTTGATCGGTGGACAAAATGTGAAAAGGAAACAGAATTTTATCAGATGCACATATGGCGGCATGGAAGACAGTCCTATTGCAAGACGTGTTGATAGTTTGTGCAATTCCTTCTACCCAGTTGCAGAGATAGGGGGCATGTCAGATGATTCATTTAATTCCTTTATTGAAGACCTCGGCACCTTAAAAATATTACACTAGCAACTTAAGTTATGAAAATAATAAGAATCATGTTGGTACCGAGGAAGATCAATTGCAGAAAGATGCACTTTCTGATGGGAAGACAACAAGTAAAACTATACTAAGTCTAATAATTGTTAGAGGTGTTGGACATCCTCCTTCGTTGAGAAAATAATCTAAGATTGATAGCTTATTCGTCAAGTAGATGAAAAGAAGAATAAAAATGAATAAAGGGAGAATAGAAAGGCTACATAGAAGGAGAAGAAAGAAGCAGTACAAAATGTATTCTTGCTTATATTACATTTTTCTGTTGTGAAAAATAAGGACCCAAATTCGTGCATGTGAGCTCACTAGATTTGTTTTAGTTTAGGCTCGCTCCATGAATTTTAAACTGAAAAGGTCCAATAAAAATAGAAAAATCGCTAGATCAAAATATTCTAGATCATGTGGTATTTATCTAATTATTGTTCTCAATATTTTCTATGCACTTGGCAACTTTAATGTAATAGCTGAAAGGCACTAGTGCATTAGAAAGTAAACGAATTTACGTGCTATAATCTGTTTTTTCCTCTAAAGTGGCAGAACTGCTTATGAAACTATTATACAGTTGCAATTATCCACAAATATGTTTGTGTGCACATTGCCGCTATATAACTCCCTTGATTGAGAGCTTTTTGTGGCTTCCATTTCAATCTTTTCTAATTTGAACAGCATAGTGCTCCTATCCCCAGCCTGATACACTATCTATTTTCAAGCATCTCAACAATCAAAGACAAAAACAATAATACATAAGGATGTTTCCAAAAAACAGATATCTTATTCATGATTCTAATTGGAACAATATGGTCACAACATACAAGTTACACATGCTTTACCATCCTTCAAACTTTTCAGAACTGAGCAACCTTGTATATTGATTTTAGAGTTTTCTATTTTTGTGCCCCTGGTTCGTTAGTTGTACACATTCATCCCCACGCACTTAACTTTTGCTCACTTTTCCCCACTCCCTTGCCCGAAACACTTAGAACTGGTTACAACGGACATTGCCGTCGGGTTAATACCTTTGATTGTTAACTCTGACGAGTGGGGCCGTGTAGGATCGAGTCCACCTTTGATCGTACCCTGGACGAACCCGTATAGTGGTTTCGTATGCTGACCATACAGCGGTATTCGTATACGTGGCGCATGCAACTGACTATGGTCATGGGGTACCACATGTCCATGGGACATGCCAGAAACGTCCCATCGTATAAAGAGGGGGAACCACCTCCCGGCGCATCGCCCCTACCATTTCCCCCAAATCCCCTCCCTACCGCATTGTCTTCCTCTCCCCATTACCCCCACCGCGTCGTCTCACTCTCCTCCATTGCCTCCACCGCACCGCCTCGCTCTCCCCCACCGCATCCTCTTCCTCACCTTCATCGCCTCCATCTGTCTGATGGCCGACGCGCATGGCGGCGCCGGCGCAGCGGCCGGAGATGTAGTGGAGTTGTGATACGTCTCCAATGTATCTATAATTTTTTATTGTTCCATGCTATTATATTATTTGTTTTGGATGTTAATGGGCTTATTTATACACTTTTATATTATTTTTGGGACTAACCTACTAACCCAAGGCCCAGTGCAAATTGTTGTTTTTTTGCCTATTTTAGTGTTTCATAGAAAAGGAATATCAAACGGAATGAAACCTTCGGGAGAGTTATTTTTGGAACAAATGTGATCCAGGGGACTTGGAGTGGACATCAAGAAATCAACGAGGAGGCCACTAGGCAGGGAGGCACGCCTACCCCCCTGGGGGTGGCCCCCACCCTCGTGGGCCCCTCGTGGCTCCACCGACCTACTTCTTCCTCCTATATATACCCCGAAAACATCCAGGAGCACCACGAAACCCTATTTCCACCGCCGGAACCTTTTGTAACCAAGAGATCCCATCTTGGGGCCTTTTCCGGAGCTCCGCCGGAGGGGGGATCGATCACGGAGGGCTTCTACATCAACACCATAGCCTCTCCGATGATGTGTGAGTAGTTTACCTCAGACCTTCGGGTCCATATTTATTAGCTAGATGGCTTCTTCTCTCTCTTTGGATCTCAATACAAAGTTCTCCTCGATCTTCTTGGAGATCTATTTGATGTAACTCTTTTTGCGGTGTGTTTGTCGAGGTCCGATGAATTGTGGGTTTATGATCAAGTTTATCTATGAACAATATTTGGTTCTTCTCGGAAATCTTTTATGTATGATTGGTTATCTTTGCAAGTCTCTTCAAATTACCAATTTGGTTTGGCCTACTAGATTGATCTTTCTTGCAATGGGAGAAGTGCTTAGCTTTGGGTTCAATCTTGCGGTGTCCTTTCCCAGTGACAGCAGGGGCAGCAAGGCACGTATTGTATTGTTGCCATCGAGGATAAAAAGATGGGGTTTATATCATATTGCTTGAGTTTATCCCTCTACATCATGTCATCTTGCTTAATGCATTACTCTGTTCTTATGAACTTAATTCTCTAGATGCATGTTGGATAGCGGTCGATGTGTGGAGTAATAGTAGTAGATGCAGAATCGTTTCGGTCTACTTGTCGCAGACATGATGCCTACATACATGATCATGCCTAGATATTCTCATAATAATGCACTTTTCTATCAATTGCTCGACAGTAATTTTCCCCCCACCGTAATACTTATGCTATCTTGAGAGAAGCCACTAGTGAAACCTATGGCCCCCAGGTCTATTCTCTATTATATTAATCTCCCATCAACTAGCTATTTCTGGCACCGTTTATTTTGCAATCTTTACTTTTAGTTTATATCATAAAAATACCAAAAATATTTATCTTATTATTATTATCTCTATCAGATCTCACTCTCATAAGTGACCGTGAAGGGATTGACAACCCCTTTATCGCGTTGGTTGTGAGGTTCTTTTTTGTTTGTGTAGGTACGAGGGACTTGCGTGTAGTCTCCTACTGGATTGATACCTTGGTTCTCAAAAACTGAGGGAAATACTTGCGCTACTTTGCTGCATCACCCTTTCCTCTTCAAGGGAAAACCAATGCAGTGCTCAAGAGGTAGCAAGAAGGATTTCTGGAGCCGTTGCCAGGGAGATCTACCACAAGTCAAGACATACCAAGTACCCATCACAAACTCTTATCCCTCACATTACATTATTTGCCATTTGCCTCTCGTTTTTCTCTCCCCCACTTCTAAAACGATTTTTGAAAACCTTTACCTTTTCTTCGCCTTCTTCTTGTATGTATATTTGTTTGTGTTTCCATGTGCCTTCTATTTGCTTGCATATTTTCTTGCTAAAAACTTATTGATATGGATCCACTTAAAGTGTTCTACTTGGATTATCTTCGATCCTTATGTGCTCGTGCTGAAACCCCAACTAGCCTAGTTGATGGGAAATCTTTAGATGAGCATGCTCATTTTGTGTGTCAACGATTGTCTGAAAAAGGGAGACTCTTATGGGATCAAATAAACAGATTGTTGTGTTATGCTTGGAATCTTTGTGAAATTTGTGATTTTACTTGTTGCTCTAAGAACCCTAAAAAACACCTCCCCTACCTATGTGAGTTTAATGATAATGAAATCTTATCTTCTTATGCAAAGGGTGTTTATAGTTACTATGATATCAAACAAATTGAAGAATTTGTTGCTTTTAAGGGTGCTTATGAAGTTGCTTCTTTGATTGGAAAGTGTGATATTACTCTCTATGAATCTGAAAATCTTGACATACTTAAATATTGCTATGAAAAATATGCTCACAATACGTGTGTTAAGGAATTTATTGAGAGAATGACCATTGCTTTGGAAGAAAATAAGGATATGCATGAATCTATAGATAATTATGATTCCGATGATTTGATTGAAATATCCCTTGATGAACATGATGCTTGCTATTCTTGTGGCCATGATGCCAATATTTATGAAGATGAGTTTGCTACAGTTCCCTATGTTAAACATGAGATCGTTGCTATTGCACCCATACTTGGTAGTTCCTTCGATGAAAAGCATGATTGCAATGATGTTATTATAAATTCTCTTAATGTCAATTGTTTTAATGATATGCAAAACCTCAAGCTTGGGGATGCTAGTTTTTCTATGACTACTATTTGTTGCAATGATCATGATTGGGGTGATTCTTCTTTTGATCTTGAAAATTTATTTAAGCCACGTGATGAATATGAGATTGATAATAGTGTTTGCAGTATTATTGAAAGCGGGTTTGGAAGAGTGTCAACTTTAGATCCCACTTATTTGGAGAATGTTCAATCTTATGAAATTTTTGATAAAAGTGGGTTTGGAGAGGTCATGACTTTAGTTAATGTTAATCCCACTATTTTGGAAGAGTGTCAACTTTGCATGCATGTGGATCGTGTTGAAAATATTTTATGTGATAGCTATTTTGTTGAATTTTCTTAGTATCCCACATGTAATTATTATGAGATAGGAAAATATGATTGTAGAAATTTTCTTGTTACTAAATTACCTCTCGTTATGTTGAGATTGCTATCGTTTCTTTCCGCTTCCTTGCATATGCTAGTTTTTGCTTGCTATGATAATTTGTTTGCCTTTAGGATGCCTATGCATAGGAAGTATGTTAGACTTAGATGTGTTTTCACGTGTTTCATGATGCTCTCTTTGTGCTTCAATTCTTGTCTTTCATGTGAGCATCATTGAAATTATCAATGCCTAGCTAGGGGCGTTAAACGATAGCGCTTGTTGGGAGGCAACCCAATTTTATTTTTGTTTCTTGCTTTTTGGTTATGTTTAGTAATAAATAATTCATCTAGACTCTGTTTATATGTGGTTTTATGCTTTTAATTAGTGTTTGTGCCAAGTAGAACCTTTGGGAAGACTTGGGGAAAGTCTTTGCGATTTTGCTGTAAAAAATAAAAACTTTAGCACTCACGAGATTTGCTGCCATTTTTTACTGGATTCTTGTTGAAGATGATTAATAGATAAATTCCTCACGTCCAGAAATTTATTTCAGAATTTTTGCGATTACAGAAGTATTCGAAACCTACAGATTACTACAGATTGTTCTGTTTTTGACAGATTCTGTTTTTGTGTGTTGTTTGCTTATTTTGATGAATCTATGGCTAGTATCGGAGGTTTTGAATTATAGATAAGTTGGAATACAGTAGGTTTAACACAAAAATAAATAAATAATGAGTTCATTATAGTACCTTAAGTGGTGGTTTGTTTTCTTATACTAACGGAGCTCATGAGATTTTCTGTTTAAGTTTTGTGTTGTGAAGTTTTCAAGTTTTGGGTAAAGATTTGATGGATTATGGAATAAGGAGTGGAAAGAGCCTAAGCTTGGGGATGCCCAAGGCACCCAAAGGTAAAATTCAAGGACAACCAAAAGCCTAAGCTTGGTTATGCCCCGGAAGGCATCCCCTCTTTCGTCTTCTTCTATCGGTAACTTTACTTGAGGCTATATTTTTATTCACCATATGATATGTGTTTTGCTTTGAGCGTCTTGTATGATTTGAGTCTTCGCTTTTAGTTTACCACAATCATCCTTGCTGTACACACCTTTTGAGAGAGACACACATGAATTGAATTTATTAGAATACTCTATGTGCTTCACTTATATCTTTTGAGCTAGATAATTTTGCTCTAGTGCTTCACTTGTATCTTTTAGAACGCGGTGGTGGTTTTATTTTATAAAAAATATCGATCTCTAATGCTTCACTTATATTATTTTGAGAGTCCTTTAGAACAGCATGGTAATTTGCTTTGGTTATAAAAATAGTCCTAATATGATAGGCATCCAAGATGGGTATAATAAAAACTATCATAAAAAGTGCATTGAATACTATGAGAAGTTGGATGCTTGATAATTGTTTTGAGATTTAAACATGGTGATATTAGAGTTGTGCTAGTTGAGTAGTTGTGAATTTGAGAAATACTTGTGTTGAAGTTTGCAAGTCCCGTAGCATGCACGTATGGTAACCGTTGTGTAACAAATTTGAAACGTGAGGTGTTCTTTAATTGTCTTCCTTATGAGTGGCGGTCGGGGACGAGCGATGGTCTTTTCCTACCAATCTATCTGTAACATCCCAAATTTTCAATTTGGAATGTTATACACTAGATCATCATGCATATCATATTTTATTTTTGCATTTTGGCTAATCCTAGAAATTCTACGCAACTCAATGACCCACGGAGAGAGTTGGGGATTTCGCTATTTTCATATTTGAGTTTTCTCAAATTTTGAGAATAGGATCATTTGATTTTAATTATTTTATCGTCAATTATTTCTATTACATAAATACGAGAGAGGGAATAAAATGACTTTCCCAAAATAAAGAAATATTGAGGATTTAATAATAATATCAAATAAGATTTTATTTTGGAGTTTTTCGGTGTTTTATTTGAATTTAGGAAAAATGTGCATTTTTCAAAATTGCATTTAGGTTCCAAATAAATGTTCACCTTGTGCGGCTTGATTTTAGAAGCCCGTGAAAATTTATTTTGGAATTTTTGGAGTCCGTTTAGTATTTCTTTTCATTTTTCTTCCGATTGGAATAAAAAAACGAACCGACTTAACGGGCCGTGTCCGACCTGGACACCGACCCGGGAGGCCTTTATAAGCCGGGGGGAGCCAGCCGAGCCCAGCCACCCGCGCCCCCAAACCCTAGCCCGCTAGCTGCCGTCGCCGCGCCGCCGCCGACGTCCGCCGGCGCCGCCGCCGAATCCCGCCGCCGAGGTTCGTCGCGCCTTGTTTTCCGTGCCGAAAAAAATAAGAGAGAAAAAAATCGGCGTTCGTCATTTTTCTTTTTCTCGGATTAAATCCGCGATTTTTCTGATCGCAATTCCTGATCCGATTTTCGTTTTACTATAACTTTTCGCTCGTTTATCGGAATCAGGCGATTCAAGCGCCTAGAGTTTCGTCTCGAAACCCTCTATCCGTTTAACCAACTTAAACAAGATTTTGCTACTGTAAAATTTGCCCTAGATCCAGATTACTAGAACGAAGTTGTTTTCTTTCGCCGTTGGACTTTCGTTGCTTCATTCGATTTGATTCTTTTTGCCAACCGGAGTTCTTAAGTTGAACCTTCTGGTTAGATCTCTTATTTGAGTTTTACCTGTGCATTAGATGAGTACTTATTGTATGCTTGTTTGTTTGTTTGCGATAGAGTACCCGGAGTGCGCCGCTTGTTACTTCGAATCGTTAGGTTTTGCGGATCATCAGCAAGGCAAGTAACACTTTGATCATACCTTTCCTACTACCCAGTTTTATTGCATTAGATCAATCCTCACACATTGCATGATAAGGATCTATCTAATTAAATTGTGGGATGGGAAGTAGATGAGGTAGTACCTATTACCTGTTATTATCAAACCTTTGGGAGTTACTTCTACGTTTGCTTATTATGCCATGCTATGCTAGTAGACGTGGATTGGGTGAGTGATATCCATGACAGATGTGAGATTGTTAATTAATGGTTTGTCTAAGGTGGCAACTTAAACACACATCTGGGTGGATTGAGGCACCTGGGTATTCCAGGACTTGCCTGTTTTCTTTTGGACCGCCACCCAGGCTCAAAGGGATCATGAGATTATTCATACTAGAAACTTCCGTGTGCAGCCACAAGCTATTATGGGCTCTAGCATAGTTAACTAAGTTGTGCGAACTCTTACAGTGGTAGACTAGCAGATGTAGGGGATGTAGGTGGTACGGTCTACCCGATCGTAAGGTGCTAGCGCTTCTGAAAGACTATGTCTCGGTCATCCGTCTTCTCAAACACCATGTAGTGCGAGAAACCAAACGGAGGCGATCGAGTCTTGTGGGGAAAAGTGCGCAAAACTCTGCAGTGTAATAAACTAATCATGGTTAACCGTGTCCCCGGTTATGGACATCTTGAGTATCTAGTACTTGGATTTTCATGTGAATCTCAACATGTTACTCTAAATTAATTTTGTTGGGTTATGTTAATGATGATGCTTAATTGGGATTGAGGATGCTGTCAACCATTCTCAATGTTTAACAACCACCATGATAGTAATTAAATTTTATTGCTTTGAAGTAGGGAAAATTTGGCTTTACGCAAAACTGTAACCATAGAGCTTTCCACCAGCCAAATATGCATTTAGTATAGTTGTTTCATTCCATTACTCTCTATGTGTTACCTTGCCAGCATATTCCATGTGCTGACCCATTTTCGGGCTGCAACGTTAATGTTGCAGACTTTTCAGACGATGATTAAGGAGTTTTTAGGTCGTGGTTCTATACTCAGTGATGCCGTTGGAGTTGATGGACTCACTTATCTTCCAAGCCTTCCGCTGTTATCGTTATTAGATGACCTTAAGCCATATTTATTGTAATAAGTTCTCTTTTGAGACACTTGATGTAATAAGTGTGTGATTGCTACTCTGCTATAAATCCTCCGAGTACTGTGTGGTGTCAGCATTACTGATCCAGGGATGACACCGGAGCACAGAGATCAGATTGTTTGAGGTCTGGTCGCTACAGAGATGGTATCAGAGCACACGCTGACTGTAGGACACAACCACTAAGCACAAGACCTAGATCACTATTCAGTCTCTTCTCTTCTGACCTCTCATCTTTTCTACTCTTTAGGATGGCGGATGCAAGGAACAAGTTCACACAACCGGATGAAGATACACCCTTTGGACGACACTTGAAGGAAGTCACTAGATACCTGAACATAGGAGTACCAAGTTTCACCGGAACCTACAACGCCACTTTACCTGAAGAAGAGCGCTGGATGATTCAAGTTCAAGTTCTAGGAAGGACGTTCATGCCAGTCACTGAGCCCATAGAGTTTTCTTTTGATGCACCAACTTGGAGTCTAGGAAAGAGCATGGCAGCTCACACCGCCATGGGACGCATTGGAGAAGTCTACCGCAATGACCTCAAGGATACTATCTACCAGATTTGTGGGCGCTGAGATGAACACTGGGAGATGATCAGCACTAGGAAGGATAGATCAATCGCAGCTTTTATCCAGGAGCTAAACCAGCACATTCGACGACAGGAGAACCAGATGTGTGCCGACATGATAGATCTGAAGAAGGCTAAGACTAGAATCAAGGAACTGGAGGAAGAACTCAAGGCTACACGTGAAGATTATGAAGAGGAAATTGAAGTATTGGTGGAGAAGAATGACGACCTGATCAAGAAGATTGGAATATTTATGGGAGGCCCTACGCCAGTAGAGGAAGACGAAGTACCCAAGGAGATTAGCCCGGAAGACTACATCATCATCGACGACACCGATTCGGATCCAGATAGTAGCGATGATGACTATGTTGATGAAGCTGGAGCAGATATCATGGAGTCTGCAACCGAAGAATATTTCTAGTAGACCACCTCATCAGTAGTAGTAGTCCACCATGTAAATATAGTAGTCCGAGCACTTTTGTGATAGTTAGATCGATTGTATGCCCTTGTTTGATTGATTGAAGTGAATTGTTTATTTTGCCTCATGTGCATATGGGTAGTGTTTTCTCTTTAGACCCCTCTATTCTGATATCTCATCTTTTCTAAACCCTCAGATGCCTCCGAGACGTGACCCCGGATTTGCCTTTCCACCGGAGCTCACCCAGTTGATCCAGCAGCAGAACACATTGATGCAGTTGCTAGTCCAGAATCAGAATCAGGGGAACAACAACAACAACAACCCACCACCACCACCACCTGTTGACCACTTAGCCCGTTTTCTTAGGCTGAATCCGCCGGTGTTTTCTAGTAGCACCGAGCCGGTAGTAGCGGATGATTGGCTCCGCAAGACAGCTAGGGAGTTGACCATAGCAGGATGCACCGATGCGGAGAAGGTGAAGTTTGCCGCACATCAGTTAGAAGGACCCGCAGCATCATGGTGGGAGAATTTCATAGCCACTTTCCCAGTCGACACTGTCACATGGGACCAGTTTCAGCAGGCTTTTCGTACTACACATGTTTCAGCAGGAGCTATGGCCATGAAGAAGCGTGAGTTTCGCAACTTGTGCCAAGGAGGACGAACAGTTGGCTAGTATGTGGAGGAATTTAGTAAGCTAGCATGTTATGCCCCAGATGACGTCGCTACGGATGCAGCTAAGCAGGAGAAGTTTCTGGAAGGACTGAATGATGAGTTGAGCATGCAGTTGATGGTAGCCACCTTCAACAACTACCAGGAGTTGGTAGATCATGCTCTTATGATTGAGGGAAGCAGCAGCAAATTGAGAATCACAAGAGGAAGTATGGACAAGCAAAGTACAATTCAGGAGCTCAGCGGAAGCCACGTTTTACCCCTAGACCGGGAGGACATTTTCAGCATACCCATGGAGGAGGTAGCTCACACAACCACAATGGCACCAAGAATGGTAATGGAAATGGAGGAAGCAACGGCCAGAACCGCACCAACCCCTCAACCCCAGCCAAGAAGGACTTGAGCCAAGTCACTTGCTTTAAGTGTTCGAAGACCGGACATTATGCCAATGAATGTCCTGAATTACAAAATAGAAATAGCAATGGAAGTTCTGGGAAGAAGCTGAACCCTTTTAACAGGGGACAGGTGAACCACGTTAGCGTGGAGTAGGTTGAAGCTCAGCCCGATGCAGTAATAGGTAAGTTTTTGGTTAAGTCATTTACTGCACTCGTTCCTTTTGATACTGGTGCATCACATTCATACATCTCAAGGGGATTTGTGGATAAGTATAACCTACCAACCCAAGCCCTTAGGTCACCCATGTTAGTAACCTCGCCCGGAGAAGAGTATGTGGCTAGTCTATGGTGTGATCGGTTACCATTAAGGATTGGTAACTATGTTTTTCCCTCAGACCTAATAGTATTGGAATCTCAAGGATTGGATGTGATATTAGGCATGGATTGGTTATCAAAGTATGAAGGGAATATAGAATGTGCTAGTAAGTCAATTTTGCTTACCACCCCAGAAGGGAGGAGGATCAAGTATGTATCCCGACATGTGCCAAAGAGGACTCAAGTAAATTTCCTAACAGGAGTTGTGCGGGAGGAAGTACCAGTGGTAAGGGATTTTCCTGATGTATTTCCAGAGGAGTTGCCAGGCATGCCACCGGATAGAGACATTGAGTTTTTGATTGAGCTATTGCCAGGCACAGGACCAATATCAAAGAGACCATACAGGATGCCTGCAAAGGATTTGATGGAAATTAAGAAGCAGATTAAGGAGTTACTGGATAAAGGATATATTCTCCCAAGTTCTTCGCCTTGGGGATCGCCAGTACTTCTAGTGGAGAAGAAGGATGGATTGTTAAGTATGGTTGTCGATTATCGAGGATTGAATGAAGTAACCATCAAGAACAAGTACCCACTACCTACGATCAACGATCTGTTTGATCGATTGCAAGGAGCTAAGGTATTTTCCAAGATCGATCTGCGATCAGGATACCACCAGTTGAAGATTCGAGAACAGGATATTCCGAAGACAGCTTTTACTACCAGGTATGGGTTGTATGAGTATACCGTTATGTCATCTGGTCTGACTAACGCACCTGCCTATTTTATGAACATGATGAACAAAGTGTTTATGGAGTTTTTGGATAAGTTCGTTGTAGTGTTCATTGATGATATCCTGGTTTATTCAAAGAATGAAGAGGAACATAAGGAGCATTTGCGTTTGGTACTTGGAAAGCTCAGAGAACATCAATTATATGCCAAGTTCAGCAAATGTGAGTTTTGGTTGAAGGAAGTAGGATTCCTCGAACACGTTATATCTGGAGAAGGTATAGCAGTAGATCCCGCTAAAGTTGAAACCGTGACCAAGTGGGAAGCCCCAACAACAGTTGGAGAGATCCGGAGTTTTCTTGGACTCGCAGGATACTAGTGGAGATTTATTGAGAATTTCTCAAAGATTGCGAAGCCTATGACTGAGTTGTTGAAGAAGGATACCAAGTTCATATGGACAGAGGAATGTGAGGCTAGTTTCCAGGAGTTGAAGAAACGCTTAGTTACCTCACCAGTGTTGATTTTGCCAGACCAGACCAAGGATTATGAGGTGTATTGCGACGCTTCACGTCGAGGACTTGGAGCAGTGCTTATGCAGGAAGGGAGAGTTGTTTCATATGCCTCAAGACAACTGAAGCCTCATGAGTCGAATTATGTCACACATGATTTGGAGTTAGCAGCCGTAGTGCATGCATTGAAAACATTAAGACATTTTCTGATTGGAAATCATTGTGAGGTGTACACGGATCATTAGAGTTTGAAGTACATTTTCACACAGAAGGAGTTGAATCTCAAACAAAGGAGATGGTTGGAGCTTATCAAGGATTATGATATGAAATTGCATTATCACCCCGGCAAGGCTAATGTAGTAGCCGACGCATTAAGCCGTAAGAGCCATGTCAATACATTAATGACGGGAGAAATACCCACGGAGTTAGCAGAAAATCTTCGTGAACTATGTTTGGAAATAGTTCCAAGAGGCTATGTAGCAGCATTGGAGATTCAGTCAACCTTGATGGATAAAATCAGGGAAGCTCAGAAAGTTGACAAAGAGATTGCCGCTATAAAGGAGAAACTTAGCAAAGGAAAAGCTAAAGGATTTCGTGAGGATGAGCACGACACCCTATGATTTGAAGATCGTGTTTACGTGCCCAATGACCCGGAGATCAGGAAGTTGATTTTGCAAGAGGCACACGACTCATCGTATTCAATTCACCCAGGAAATACCAAGATGTATTTGGATTTGAAGGATATTTTCTGGTGGACCGGAATGAAGAAGGATATTGCGGAGTATGTAGCAGTTTGTGATGTATGTCAGAGAGTAAAGGCAGAGCATCAGAAGCTAGCAGGATTGTTACAACCATTGCCGATACCCGAATGAAAGTGGGATAAGCTAGGCATGGATTTTATCACGGGATTACCCAGGACTCGTTCAGGCTATGACTCGATTTGGGTTGTAGTTGATCAATTGACGAAAGTAGCTCATTTCATCCCAGTAAAGACCACTTACACCAGTGCTAAGTTGGCAAAGATATACATGACCAGAATAGTATGTCTGCATGGAGTTCCGAGGAGTATCGTATCAGATAGAGGAACCCAGTTTACCTCAAAGTTCTGGAAGCAGTTGCATGAAACTTTGGGTACCAGGCTAGAATTCAGTACAGCTTTTCATCCAGAGACAGATGGACAGACCGAGAGAGTCAATCAGATTTTGGAGGATATGCTGAGAGCTTGTGCGCTAGATTACGGATCTAGTTGGGACGATAATTTGCCATATGCAGAGTTCTCTTACAACAGCAGTTATCAAACTAGTTTAAAGATGGCCCTTTTCGAAGCTTTGTACGGAAGGAGGTGCAGGACACCGTTGTCATGGGACGAAGTTGGAGACCGCCAGTTGTTTGGTCCTGACTTGATTAAAGAGTCTGAACCGAAGGTGAAGTTGACTCGCGATAGGCTCAAGGTAGCCTAGTCCAGACAGAAGAGTTATGCAGATTCTAAATGCAAGGAGACTGTTTACGAAGTCGGAGATAGAGCTTATCTTCGAGTATATCCACTTCGAGGAACAAAGCGTTTTGGAGTTAAAGGGAAGTTAGCGCCACGATTTGTAGGACCATATCGAGTTTTGGAGCGTATGGGAGAAGTGGCCTACAAGTTCGAATTGCCTAAAGGATTGTTAGGAGTTCATGATGTGTTCCACGTTTCTCAGTTAAAGAAATGTCACGTGGAGATGGCTGACATGCCGTTGAGAGATACAGTGCCTTTGGAAACTATTCAGTTGGATAAAGATTTGACCTACGAGGAGAAACCAGTCAAGATTCTCGAGTTTGCCAACTGAGTTACTCGCAGCAAGGTTATCAAGTTTTGCAAAGTTCAGTGGAGCCACCACTCAGAGGATGAAGCCACCTGGGAGCGAGAGGAAGATTTTCTCAAAGACCACCCTCACCTATTTTCTAGCCAACCTGAATCTCGAGGGCGAGATTCATCTTAAGGGGGGTAGGGTTGTAACATCCCAAATTTTCAATTTGGAATGTTATACACTAGATCATCATGCATATCATATTTTATTTTTGCATTTTGGCTGATCCTAGAAATTCTACGCAACTCAATGACCCACGGAGAGAGTTGGGGATTTCGCTATTTTCATATTTGAGTTTTCTCAAATTTTGAGAATAGGATCATTTGATTTTAATTATTTTATCATCAATTATTTCTATTACAAAAATATGAGAGAGGGAATAAAATGACTTTCCCAAAATAAAGAAATATTGAGGATTTAATAATAAAATCAAATAAGATTTTATTTCGGAGTTTTTCGGTGTTTTATTTGAATTTAGGAAAAATGTGCGTTTTTCAAAATTGCATTTTGGTCCCAAATAAATGTTCACCTTGTGTGGCTTGATTTTAGAAGCCCATGAAAATTTATTTCGGAATTTTTGGAGTCCGTTTAGTATTTCTTTTTATTTTTCTTCCGAGCGGAATAAAAAAACGAACCGACTTAACGGGTCGTGTCCGACCTGGACACCGACCCGGGAGGCCTTTATAAGCCGGGGGGAGCCAGCCGAGCCCAGCCACCCGCGCCCCCAAACCCTAGCCCGCTAGCCGCCGCCGCCGCCGCCGCGCCGCCGCTGACGTCCGCCGCCGCCACCGCCGGATCCCGCCGCCGAGGTTCGTCGCGCCTCATTTTCCGTGCCGAAAAAAAGGAAGAGAGAAAAAAATCGGCGTTCGGCATTTTTCTTTTTCTCGGATTAAATCCGCGATTTTTCTGATCGCGATTCCTGATCCGATTTTCGTTTTAGTATAACTTTTCGCTCGTTTATCGAAATCGCCTAGAGTTTCGTCTCGAAACCCTCTATCCGTTTAACCAACTTAAACAAGATTTTGCTACTGTAAAATTTGCCCTAGATCCAGATTACTAGAATGAAGTTGTTTTCTTTCGCCATTGGACTTTTGTTGCTTCGTTCGATTTGATTCTTTTTGCCAACCGGAGTTCTTAAGTTGAACCTTCTGGTTAGATCTCTTATTTGAGTTTTACTTGCGCATTATATGAGTACTTATTGTATGCTTGTTTGTTTGTTTGCGATAGAGTACCCGGAGTGCGCCGCTTGTTACTTCGAATCGTTAGGTTTCGCGGATCATCAGCAAGGCAAGTAACACTTTGATCATACCTTTCCTACTACCCAGTTTTATTGTATTAGATCAATCCTCACACATTGCATGATTAGGATCTAATTAAATTATGGGATGGGAAGTAGATGAGGTAGTACCTATTACCTGTTATTATCAAACCTTTGGGAGTTACTTCTACGTTTGCTTATTATGCCATGCTATGCTAGTAGACGTGGATTGGGTGAGTGATATCCATGACAGATGTGAGATTGTTAATTAATGGTTTATCTAAGGTGGCAACTTAAACACACATCTGGGTGGATTGAGGCACCTGGGTATTCCAGCACTTGCCTGTTTTCTTTTGGACCGCCACCCAAGCTCAAAGGGATCATGAGATTATTCATACTAGAAACTTCTGTGTGCGGCCACAAGCTATTATGGGCTCTAGCATAGTTGACTAAGTTGTGCGTACTCTTACAGTGGTAGACTAGCAGATGTAGGGGATGTAGGTGGTACGGTCTACCCGATCGTAAGGTGCTAGCGCTTCTGAAAGACTATGTCTCGGTCATCCGTCTTCTCAAACACCATGTAGTGCGAGAAACCAAACGGAGGCGATCGAGTCTTATGGGGAAAAGTGCGCAAAACTCTGCAAAGTGTAATAAACTAATCATGGTTAGCCGTGTCCGCGGTTATGGACATCTTGAGTATCTAGTACTTGGATTTTCATGTGAATCTCAACATGTTACTCTAAATTAATTTTGTTGGGTTATGTTAATGATGATGCTTAATTGGGATTGAGGATGCTATCAACCATTCTCAATGTTTAACAACCACCATGATAGTAATTAAATTTTATTCCTTTGAAGTAGGGAAAAATTGGCTTTACACAAAACTGTAACCATAGAGCTTTCCACCAGCCAAATATGCATATAGTATAGCTGTTTCATTCCATTACTCTCTATGTGTTACCTTGCCAGCATATTCCATGTGCTGACCCGTTTTCGGGCTGCAACGTTAATGTTGCAGACTTTTCAGACGATGATTAAGGAGTTTTTAGGTCGTGGTTCTATACTCAGTGATGCTGTTGGAGTTGATGGACTCACTTATCTTCCAAGCCTTCCACTGTTATCGTTATTAGATGGCCTTAAGCCATATTTATTGTAATAAGTTCTCTTTTGAGACACTCGATGTAATAAGTGTGTGATTGCTACTCTGCTATAAATCTTCCGAGTACTGTGTGGTGTCAGCATTACTGATCCAGGGATGACACCGGAGCACAGAGATCAGACTGTTTGAGGTCTGGTCGCTACACTATCCCCCTAGGATCATGCGCGTAGTGCTTGGTTTTTGATGACTTGTATAATTTTGCAATAAGTATGTGAGTTCTTTATGATTAATGTTGAGTCCAAGGATTATACGCACTCTCACCCTTCCATCATTGCTAGCCTCTTTGGTACCGTGCATTGCCCTTTCTCACCTTGAGAGTTGGTGCAAACTTCGCCGGTGCATCCAAACCCCGTGATATGATACGCTCTATCACACATAAACCTCCTTATATCTTCCTCAAAACAGCCACCATACCTACCTATTATGGCATTTCCATAGCCATTCCAAGATATATTGTCATGCAACTTTCCACCATTTCATTTATGACACGCTTCATCATTGTCATATTGCTTTGCATGATCATGTAGTTGACATCGTATTTGTGGCAAAGCCACCATGCATAATTTATCATACATGTCACTCTTGATTCATTGCTTTCCCGGTACACCGCCGGAGGCATTCATATAGTCATATTTTGTTCTAGTATCGAGTTGTAATCATTGAGTTGTAAATAAATAGAAGTGTGATGATCATCATTAATAGAGCATTGTCCCAAAAAAGGAAAGGCCAAATAAAAAGGCCCCCCAAAAAAGAAATAAAAAGGGGCAATGCTACTATCCTTTTTTCCACACTTGTGCTTTAAAGTAGCACCATGATCTTTATGATAGAGAGTCTCTTGTTTTGTCACTTTCATATACTAGTGGGAATTTTTCATTATAGAACTTGGCTTGTATATTCCAACAACGGGCTTCCTCAAATGCCCTAGGTCTTCGTGAGCAAGCAAGTTGGATGCACACCACCTTAGTTTCTTTTGTTGAGTTTTCATACATTTATATCTCTAGTGCATCGGTTGCATGGCAATCCCTACTCCTTGCATTGACATCAATTGATGGGCATCTCCCTAGCCCGTTGATTAGCCGCGTTGATGTGAAACTTTCTCCTTTTTTGTCTTCTCCACATAACCCCCATCATATTATTCTATTCCACCCATAGTGCTATATCCATGGCTCACGCTCATGTATTGCGTGAAAGTTGAAAAAAGTTTGAGATTACTAAAGTATGAAACAATTGCTTGGCTTGTCATCGGGGTTGTGCATGATGAGAGCATTCTTGTGTGACGAAAATGGAGCATGACCAAACTATATGTTTTTGTACAGATGAACTTTCTTTTGCCATGTTATTTTGAGAAGACATGATTGCTTAGTTAGTATGCTTGAAGTACTATTATTTTTATGTCAATATTAAACTTTTGTATTGAATCTTTTAGATCTGAACATTCATGCCACAATAAAGAAAATTACATTGAGAATTATGCTAGGTAGCATTCCACATCAAAAATTCTGTTTTTAACATTTACCTACTCGAGGACGAGCAGGAATTAAGCTTGGGGATGCTTGATACGTCTCCAACGTATCTATAATTTTTGATTGTTCCATGCTATTATATTATCTGTTTTGGATGTTAATGGGCTTATTTATACACTTTTATATTATTTTTGGGACTAACCTACTAACCCAAGGTTTAGTGCAAATTGCTGGTTTTTTTGCCTATTTCAATGTTTCGCAGAAAAGGAATATCAAATGGAATCCAAACGGAATGAAACCTTCGGGAGGGTTATTTTTGGAATAGACGTGATCCAGGGGACTTGGAGTGGACGTCAAGAAATCAACGACGAGGCCGCGAGGGAGGGAGGTGCGCCTGCCCCCCTGGGCGCGCCCCCACCCTCGTGGCTCCACCGACCTACTTCTTCCTCCTATATATACCCATATACCCCGAAAACATCCAGGAGCACCACGAAACCCTATTTCCACCGCCGCAACCTTCTGTACCCAAGAGATCCCATCTTGGGGCCTTTTCCGGAGCTCCACCGGAGGGGGAATCGATCACGGAGGGCTTCTACATCAACACCATAGCCTCTCCGACGATGTGCGAGTAGTTTACCTCAGACCTTCGGGTCCATAGTTATTAGCTAGATGGCTTATTATCTCTCTTTGGATCTCAATACAAAGTTCTCCTCGATCTTCTTGGAGATCTATTTGATGTAACTCTTTTTGCGGTGTGTTTGTCGACATCCGATGAATTGTGGGTTTATGATCAAGTTTATCTATGAACAATATTTGATTCTTCTCTGAAATCTTTTATGTATGATTGGTTATCTTTGCAAGTATCTTCGAATTACCAGTTTGGTTTGGCCTACTAGATTGATCTTTCTTGCAATGGGAGAAGTGCTTAGCTTTGGGTTCAATCTTGCGGTGTCCTTTCCCAGTGACAGCAGGGGCAGCAAGGCACGTATTGTATTGTTGCCATCGAGGATAAAAAGATGGGGTTTATATCATATTGCTTGAGTTTATCCCTCTACATCATGTCATCTTGCTTAATGCATTACTCTGTTCTTATGAACTTAATACTCTAGATGCATGCTGGATAGTGGTCGATGTGTGGAGTAATAGTAGTAGATGCAGAATCGTTTCGGTCTACTTGTCGTGGACGTGATGCCTATATACATGATCATGCCTAGATATTCTCATAATTATGCACTTTTCTATCAATTGCTCGACAGTAATTTTTTCACCCACCGTAATACTTATGCTATCTTGAGAGAAGCCACTAGTGAAACCTATGCCCCCTGGGTCTATTCTCTATTATATTAATCTCCCGTCAACTAGCTATTTCTGGCACCATTTATTTTGCAATCTTTACTTTTAATTTATATCATAAAATACCAAAAATATTTATCTTATTATTATTATCTCTATCAGATCTCACTCTCGTAAGTGACCGTGAAGGGATTGACAACCCCTTTATCGCGTTGGTTGCGAGGTTCTTATTTGTTTGTGTAGGTACGAGGGACTTGCGTGCAGTCTCCTACTGGATTGATACCTTGGTTCTCAAAAACTAAGGGAAATACTTACGCTACTTTGTTGCACACCCTTTCCTCTTCAAGGGAAAACCAACGCAGTGCTCAAGAGGTAGCAAGTTGTAGGGCGCGGTGACCACGGATGAAGTGAAGGATGTTGGCGGCGTCCACGCTGGTGCAGGGAAACTCGCAACCGCTGCGTATGTGGAGAATGAGGTGGCGGGCTCCGCCTCAGCACTACCGGAGCAGAAGGTGACGATGTCGAGCAGTGCAGTCCATCCCGATGCGCAGCCTGGCGAGGAGCAGGAGGTATTTGCACTTGCTTGTTAGTTGCAATATTTATGATATTAGCTTGTAGAGTTAGTTGCATTGGTTAGATTGTGATTTGTACGGTAGTACAGATGGTTAGAGTAGTTGGTTTGACGGATGGGCCGGGGTTTTCTGTATGGGGGGGAGGGTCGATGGGGGTTTTTGTACTAGGGTTTTTTGGATTACATTCATTGCAAAAATTCTAGATAGATTTGTATGAGAGATAGGGATCTCTGTGCATCAATGCTACACAGATGTATGCTTATTAGATTTGTTTTTAGCGACCCTTGTTTTTAATGCTACACAGATTGGGGTTTTTAATGCTACAGACATGTATGCTTATTAGATTGGGTCCCTATTTGATTTGTTTTTGAATGCTACGCAGATTGGGGTTTTGAATGTCATATGCCCAAATGGAATCCATTGATTAAGAGGTTATTTTATTCATTAGTATATAAATTTGTCCACAATATGTAGTTATATTAGCTCTGTAGTTCAATGTGTGTGCATGACAATGGAAAATGCAACCTAGATGCAAATAGTATCATAGTATATTAGCCCTATGATCAATGTGTCATGTGTGCATATCTAAATTTTCAATTGGCTTCTATATTTACTAGTGATGGATGTAATTGTATATTTAGGAGGATGATGGCTGGGGGAAAAAGAGGAAGATGGCCCTTACTGGGTTTGACCCGTACGATTCAGAGTATAATGACGACGAAGAATATGAGGTAAGCCTACTTAAAATTTAGATTGTTCATTTAGTTCCTTTGACATGGTGTATATGAACCTATAATGTATTAATATAATTCATTCATGTGTGCAGTATGATTTTGGAGAAGATGTATACAAGGGCAACATGGCGTCCTTCACTGCGAAGGAGGTGGAGAAGATCAAGGCCAAGGGAGTTGCTTACTTCTACAACCGCAAGATCAAGAAGTGGCACTGCCCCTACTGTACCACCAAGTCAAAGCCGAAGGATGGCCGCTTCGATCACCTTGTGTCTCATGTAGAGGATATAGTAATTCGCGGGAAGGACTACAAGATGAGGCGCCAGCATGCTGCCCTCGCGAAGGCCCTGACTCCGGTGTGATGTGATGATGTTTTATCTTTGGGATACTTTTGGTAAACTGAATGTGGCTGTTTGATAAACTTTGTGTGGTGGTATCTAAACTTTGTGTGTGATCTATGGTAGTAATGTATTGTGCTATCTATATTTGTCTATCCTTAAATTTGCCTGTGGTGTATGGTATGTTCTGTTTAGATGTTGTGAGCTATAAGTTTAGGTGCTGCAATGACCACACATGTTGTTTCATTGTTGCTTCACTGATCAGACATGCTGCAAACAATAAGAGCAAATAGTCCATCATTTTATCCAATATTCCAATAGCAGAGCAAAAAACAACATTTGAATGAAGATGTAATGATTTTTTTAATAAAGGAGTATTATCCTAATTATTTGTCTCATGTTTATTAATCAAATGCATGCTTTTTCCCACCAGCATAACTCATTATCCGATGTTTTGAACTGACATTCGACATGACAGTATAAATTCAAAAAAAATGCAAAAAAAAACCTTGGCAACCTATCTACGTTTGTGTAGGAGATCATGTGTGAAAAATTTGAGGTGATTTAGAGGAGGTCAAAAAAATTTGAATTGGAGAAATGTGCTCCAAATGAGCTCCCAGGCGGTAAACAACCCCATTTGTAATCAAGTTTCTTTGGACCTACTCTAAATGTGCCAAATGCTTTTTTATTAACACATATTCAATCTATGTAGTGTAGATTCGAAGTCTCGCTATTTTTTTAATTAATCTTCATATTTTTACATTTTCTTTTAAACAATATGCTTTAATAAAAACTATTAAAAACATGTTTAAAATATGAAAATGGAAAACTAAGTTTAGATCCTTCTTATTCACTGTGAAATAAAGCTTTGGTGATTTTTTGATTTTTTAAATTTTCAAAAACAGAAGGTAACCATACCTCCTCTCCTCGAACTCTATGAAATGTTGTACGTGGTAGTTCATATGTGTGAAGGTTTTTTCATGAAAATGACCATAGACCAAGTTTATGATTTTTTGTTGGTAACATGTCACATAAGACAACATTGTGCGTAGGCTTTATATTTTTTTGATTTTTAAATTAATGGTGCTCATTTGACCTTGATTGTGCTAGCTAGGTTTTTAAAAAAAATATCCATATACCAAGTTTAGTATTTTTCCTCGTTAGTGTGTCTTATAAAACGACGAACGGCGAAGGTTTCATATTTTTTCGATTTTTTAAAATTAGTTATGCTTAGTCAAAGCCTTGGAAACCACGTTGGCCAGCTCAAAACCCCTCTAAACCCCGCAGGGTTTCGCCTAACCCTAGCTCCGAACGTCAGCCGCCCAATCATACCCTGGCGCCAAGCGACAGCCCTCAGATGTGGTCTTCTAGAAGGAATTCGGTGGGCATGCTGCGTGCAGGCTCCGCGCTGTTGGATCACATGGACGGCTCCGCATCGTTGGATCGTGGGGCGATCCGCGAGAGGCGATCATGTTGGTTGTGCTCGGCTGCTCCCCCACCACTGACTTCGTGAAAAAAACGTAGTTATTGGGCCCAAAAGGAAACCAAGCTCTGGTTGGGCCGTCGAATTGCGTCGTTTTTTGCATCGTTTGCTCTGTTTTTTTAACGTGTTGGCTCTGTTCTTTTGCATCGTTTGAAATTACACAACAATTGACATTGCCTGGAAAATTTAGTCCTTTTTGTTCAATACAAATGCAAATTGACCAAATTTATAAGGGTTAAATTTATTTTTATCATGCAAAATGGCCACAAACTATTCAAAATTGTTTTTTGTTCATATAATATATATGACCACGGATTCCCACGCATGTAATTAGATTCTTTTTCTTCTTCTTTTCAAACCACGGTTTTGTAGGATCGAAAGTATGTCTAGAGGGGGGGGGTGATTAGACTACTTGACCAAATAAAAACTTAACCTTTTCCCAATTTTAGTTCTTGGCAGATTTTAGCTATTGTAGGATAAGTCAAGCAATCATCACATAATTCAAGCAAGCATGCAAAGAGTATATTGGCAGCGGAAAGTAAAGCATGCAACTTGCAAGAATGTAAAGGGAAGGGTTTGGAGAGTTCAAACGCAATTGGAGACACGGATGTTTTTCCCATGGTTCGGATAGGTGGTGCTATCCTACATCCACGTTGATGGAGACTTCAACCCACAAAGGGTAACGGTTGCGCGAGTCCACGAAGGGCTCCACCCATGAAGGGTAACGGTTGCGCGAGTCCACGAAGGGCTCCACCCACGAAGGGTCCACGAAGAAGCAACCACCCACAAAGGGTCCACGAAGAAGCAACCTTGTCTATCCCACCATGGCCATCGCCCACGAAGGACTTGCCTCACTAGCGGTAGATCTTCACGAAGTAGGCGATCTCCTTGCCCTTACAAACTCCTTGGTTCAACTCCACAATCTTGTCGGAGGCTCCCAAGTGACACCTAGCCAATCTAGGAGACACCACTCTCCAAGAAGTAACAAATGGTGTGTAGGTAATGAACTCCTTGCTCTTGTGCTTCAAATGATAGTCTCCCCAACACTCAACTCTCTCTCATAGGATTTGGATTTGGTGGAAAGAAGATTTGAGTGGAAAGTAACTTGGGAAGGCTAGAGATCAAGATTCATATGGTAGGAATGGAATGTCTTGATCTCAACACATGAGTAGGTGGTTCTCTCTCAGAACATATGAGTTGGAATTGTGTATGTGTTCTGATGGCTCTCTCTTCGAATGAAGAGGAGGTGGAGGGGTATATATAGCCTCCACACAAAATCCAACCGTTACACACAGTTTTCCAATCTCGGTGGGACCGAATCAACAAACTCGGTCGGACCGAAAAGGTAAACCTAGTGACCGTTAGAGATTTTCGGTGGGCTGACATGCAACTCGGTAGGACCGATATGGTTAGGGTTTGGGCATAACGTAATCTCGGTGAGACCGATTACACAAACTCGGTGAGACCGATTTTGGTAATTAGCTAACCAGAGAGTTGGTCAGGCAGACTCGGTGGGACCGATTTGCTCTTTCGGTGAGACCGAAAAGTTACAAAAAGGAAACACTGAATTTACATTGCAATCTCGGTGGGACCGATTCGCTCTTTCAGTGAGACCGAAAAGTTACGAAAGGGAAACAGAGAGTTTGCAATCCCATCTCGGTGAGACCGAGATCCCTATCGGTAGAACCGAATTGCTAGGGTTTGGCAGTGGCTTATGACAAGTGAAACTCGGTGGCGCCGGATAGAAAGAACGGTATGACCGAGTTTGGCTTAGGGTTTAGGTCATAAGTGGATATGGGAAAGTAGTTGAGGGTTTTGGAGCATATCACTAAGCACATGAAGCAAGAGGCTCATTAAACAACACCTCATCCCTCCTTGATAGTATTGGCTTTTCCTAAAGACTCAATGTGATCTTGGATCACTAAAATATAAAATGAAGAGTCTTGAGCTTTTGAGCTTGAGCCAATCCTTTGTCCTTAGCATTTTGAGGGCTCCACTTTCACATCCATGCCATGCCAATCATTGAGCTTTCCTGAAATAATCATCTTGGAATAGCATTAGCTCAATGAGCTATATGTTGTTATGAATTACCAAAACCACCTAGGGATAGTTGCACTTTCAGGTTTCCCACGCGTGTACACTCCCGATGCCATGGCGAAATAACACGTAGCACTACGGCTATTTAAGCCACCCACTACCTCTGCCATCCCTCATCCATCTCCCATCCTCTGCCATCTGCCCTTCTTGCTCTTCGACCCCTTCTCCTTCTTCTGCACATCCCTCAATCATGCAGTATATTGAACCAACCTACCGCTTCCCACCCACTGTGTCGGAGAGGCTCTACCCTACCGGCGTGTACATTGAGCGCACTCTACGTGTGTGGGCGATATCAAGGTGGAGGACCGCAAGGAACTTCACCGAATTCTTCCTCGGGCCGGCTACCGCCACCTCCCGCGGGGATCTCCAACGATGTTCCGCGTCGAGGAGGTCATCCAAAACGGGGTGGTGGTTGCTCTCCTTGCCCACTTCACCGACACATTCAATGCCTTCTACTTCCTTGGCCGGGTGTTTTGGTGTGGCTGCGAGTTCATCGCTTTCACCATCCACAACATGTTCACGAAGTACACCAACATCTTCCCCACCGTGTCGTGCATGCACACTCTTTCGTACCCCATCGACAACGCCCCCGAGGAGCAGTGAAGGGCGCCCGGAGGAGCGAGGTGGAGAAGGTGGTGGCTAGGGTTCTAAACCCTCTATCTATTTTTCGAGTCTATGTTATGTTAAGATGTAATTGAACTATGTTGGAGATGCTATGGGCTTGTTGGCTCTTTTATAAGTTCTATTATTAAGTTTTCTATCAATTCTATTATTAAGTTCTTCCTAATTTGAACTATATGATCGTGGTATGGACTTGTTGGCCCTATCTACATATCTGTTGATTGTTTTCTTGGAGAGCTCGTTTTGTTAGTAATCACCTAGTACAAGCAACCACAACGAACCCTTCTCTTTTTTTACACAAGTCACAAATATGTAGCCACCTAGCTAGTGCATGCAGCCACAAAAATATAAAATATAAAACATATTGTTCAATTTATTTGTCGTAGAAAAACGGATGCACATGCGAGTGGATCGAAAAGGCTGAAACTAATCGTAAAAAAACGATGCTCTAAATCGAGGAGACAAGCGTGCGAGAAGAGAGGAACCAGCGGCAGCAACCATCGCTGCATCCGTGGCGGCTGGCGTGCACGAAAGCGGCTCGGTCAGTGCATCGTGGCGGCATGCATCAACACATGCAGGCTCGGTTGGTGCATCGTGGCGGCGCGCATCGACGCATGCAGGCAAGCTTGCTGGGTGGATGCATAGCAGGCTTCTTTTGTGGCGCGCACAGGCATTTAATTCAAGGAACGGTTCAACAAAACCACAGCCCAACGGTCGAACAGCGACACCACCCAACGCGTCCCCACTTGTCAGAGTTAACGGTCAAGTCATTGACCCGATGGCAATGTCTGTTGTGACCTGTTCTGAGGGTTACGGGCAAGGAAGTAGGGAAAACTGAGCAAAAATTAAGAGCACGGAGATGAATGAGTAGAGCTAAGGAACGAGGGGCACAGTTGTAAAAATCCCTAGATTTTATTGATAATGTCGTAGCGGTGCGGTTGTAGTTGTGGGGCTGTCCCAGCCAGTAGTGGGCCCTTTATTTTCCTCAGATTTCTATTGGGGTAACTTGTGGAAGTCGTCCATGGCATTCCATATCCCATGAGATAGAGCAAAAGAGAGATGATGAGAAAAGACGACATGACCTACGAAAATGTATGGCTGAAATAAAAGCTTGTCTTAATAAGGAGAGAAAGGGGATAGAGCGGTGAGTGGGGTCCACCAGATGCGCGTCGCCCACGTAAAAGGCGAAAAGCGAGTCATAATTATAGCCGGTTGAGGGCATGTACAATGGTGGCATATGGATACATATGCCTCATAACAAAAAGTAATTTGAGACATCTATATTTATTTTTTCTGTCCAATGCAAGCTATTACTAGTGGGCCTCATTAAGAAAATAGAAAATAAAAGACTCTAATACACATGCATTTCTACTTTTCATTCCAACATTTTCAGCTTTTGTCATCGGACCACACTTTTTTTGTTCAAGCACCCGCCTCCTGAAGAGAATCCCGTTTCCCTATCCGAACCTACTTTACGTCATATCCGATCCTACATGACATGCGAGGCATCACCTTGAGGCTATGCATTATACATGCCCTGACAAGAATCAATTTTTTTTCTTTATTTGATGACTTCGGCCCGACCGACAATGTGCACGTGGATTTTGGTATCGTTCATTTGATGATGTGCGTTGAAGTTACCCTCATGATAGAACACAACATCTATCAGCCAGAACTGCCAGAACCACGCGTCACACACAAACACACACACACACACACACACACACACACACACACACCAACAGTGCGAGAGGCGCCCCCTTGCTTGAGCGCGACTATGTGTCACTTGGTGCGAGACCGAACAAGGTCTCCCTGAAGCAGGCAACAATGGGTGGCCCAGCGCGCTGGACATCCACCAGACTTAAGTGCTCGTTTTCCCCCACCTTTATTTAATTTTTTTATTTATGTTTCAAAATATTTTAAACGTATATATTATAAAAATCACTTTAAATTAAATTTCGAATAGATGTTAATGATGCATTTTTAAAATCTTACACATGTATAGAAATTTTGTATATGAAAAATGTGCAACGTGTATGAAAGAAATAGACATCAAAATATATATCTTAAAAAATGCTAAACCTGTATAAAACTATGTTTCTGATGTATAAAAAATATGTAAATGGCGTACGGAAAAATTATACACCAACATATGTTTTAAAATGTTAGTCATATATTTCAAGAATGTTGGATGTGTATAAAAATGTTCCTGGTGTATGGGAAAAATGTATGGTATGTATGGATTCTTTTTAAAAATTAGAACCAATGTTTGAAAAAAAAAAGGTTTAGGATGTACCTGGAAAATGTTAAACGTGTATAAGGATTTTTTTTCTGATGTATACAAAAATTGTACAATTTGTATGCAAAAATAGACATCAAAACGTATATATGAAAATTGTTAATCATGTACTTAAAAAATGTTGAACGTGTATAAGTAAAATGTTTCCAATGTATATGGAAAATGTCCATTTTTTATGAAAAAAGTAGACATCAAAACGTATATCTGGAAAAGGTTAATGATGCATTTGAAAAATGTTTAATGAGTATACAAAAAAAATTCTTATGGTATTCAAAAAATATATACTATGTATGAAAAAATGGACCTTAAAAAATATTTTTAAATGTCAATCATATATTTAAAAAGATAAGCATATATAATAACAAATATTTATAATCTGTATGAAAAATAAAGGAGACATTAAAACATATATTTGAAAAAAAAATTAATCTGGTATTTAAAAATTGCTAAACATGTATAAGAAATGTATCTAGTGTATACAAAAAACTGTAGACTTACATTAAGAAACCTGAAGAAAACGAAAATGAAGAAAAGGAAAAAGCTAGAAAGCGAAGGAAGAAACATAGAAAACAAAAGAAAAATTAATAAGAAAAACTGAAAAGGAAACAAATAAAACGAAAATAAAAACAAAAACAACAAAAAACAGAAGAAAACCCGGAAAACTATTGCAAAACAGCCCCAAACCATGCTACGGTACTGGGCCGGCGAGGGGAGCATACATCTCACAACAAGCCAGATATAGCTCCCACCGTAATTGTTATGTATCGCCCATACTGATATATAATAGGGCTCGCCCACAGTCGCTACAGTACCAGACCGGTCCATTTTTGCTTGTTCGCGCGTTTGTCCCGTTGCGCACTGTCGCGGGCACATTTGCTTCGCCGGTCGTGTTTTTTTTTGTTCAGTTTTATATGTTTATTTTATGGTTTTTATTTGTATCCTCCGGTTTTCTTTTATTTCCCTTTTTTTCTATGGGTTTCTTTGTTTTCTTTCATCGGTTTTCACCTATTTTCTCTGGTTTTATTTTTTATTCCATTTTCCTTTTTTAACACATTTCTACATTTTTCATACACATTGTACATTTTTCCTATGCGTTAGGAACATTTTTTAAACATGTTTAACATATTTTAAATACATGATTAACATTTTTATAATATATCTTTTGATGTCTAATTTTTTTTCATACACGTTGTATATTTTATTTTACATATAATATTTTTTATAAATGTTTCGTAATTTTTAAATACATTTTTACAAAAAAGTGCTTCGAACATTTTTTTAATGCATTTTGGAATTTTTTTAATGATAAAAACATGTTTTATTGAAAAAAATCTCAAGTTTTATACACGGCCCATAAGAAATTCCATACCAATTCGGCCAGCCGTCAAGCACGCGCTATTATTAGCCCACGAGAGCTCACAAACCTCTTCGGCCATTTCCCTCCTTCGCCTCCTTCTTCCTCTCCTTATCCACAATTTCCATACCAATCCACTCGGCCTTCCCCTCGCTACCACTCCGCCTGCTGCCGCGCCATGGCGCTCCACGCCGTCTCCCCTGCGGCGGCGGCCTCCCCGCCCTGCGCCCTCTCCTCTGCCCGTCTGCCCCAGCGCCCAGGTTGCTCCTCCTTCCTCCGCGCTTTCCCGCTTCGTTGAAACCCGCGAGTATCACCCGTATTCTGCTTTTATCATTCACGATACGGGTTGCGGCGTAGTAAGCACTGTAGCGCTAAGACGAACCCCAGGTCAGGAATGCGGTGGCATGCAAATGCCGGTGCTTTTATCGCTTCTCCGTTCACGGCACAACCTTTGCAGTTAGGTTGCTGTTTGCATCGAGCCAACATATAGAGAAACTAAGACTGAATCGGATTTGGAATGGCAAGCTCTATACTCCACTGTGCACTTGGATATGTAATTGAGAGTCATTTCAGCCTGCATTTCACGATACTTGTGGAAAATATGTACTACTAGTATTACTTTACTTGTGGTTTTGAGCTAATGTCTTCCCCAGGCTGTTGAAATACTAGTACGTATTTCTTTGCACTTAAATGGTTAGATATCAGGAAACCATTGACAGCTGTTATCCTTCACAATTCAGGGTCATTCAGAAGTGACCGAAGCCATTTATAAATCGATGTATCTCATGAAATTCATCACTGGATGTTTGCTGTTTGTCGTGGAAAACTGGTGAGATGGATGTAGTAGCTAATGTGGCTCCAAGTAACTAGTTTCTACTCCCTCGGAATTAGTTGACACTCAAACGGATGTATCTAGACGTATTTCAATGCTAGATGCATCTGTTTGAGCATCAACTAATTCCGGACTGAGGAAGTAGATAAGAGTAGACTGCCGTATTCACATAATTTCATCAGCAAGGAATAATGTGACAAGGCATCATCAGTCATCAGAGCATATTGCATTCAACATGTTGTGGTTCTTTCTCAGTACTGTTTCTACCTTATTGTAATTCCTACTAGTTTACCAAGCAACCAGAGTACATATTCCTACTAGAACTCAATGTTGGGCAAGGTCTCATCAGAGAATACTGTATTTCACAGGTTGTGGTTGTCTCTCAAACCGTTCATCCCTGTTAAGTTCGTCCACAAACTTCATGAAATTTCATTCTGGAGCAGTGGGTTTCTTTGGTGTGCCTTTGGTTCTTCAACACTCGGACAAGAGGCGAGTAGTTTTGCATTTAAATAATTCTTGTACTTGATGAGCTTCAAGTTAGTCTTCGTTAACTTGTGATTATCATGTATCAGAGCAGTTTTGAGGCATGCCACTAATGAAGAAATTGAGGAAGAAAAGATGATCGTTGAAGAACAAGCTGTAAATAACAATGCAACTCTGTATTAGAAGTGTTAATATTTGCCTTGTAAAGTCTTTTAGCATGTTGCTAACTAGCTGGCACTATGTATTGTCAGAAAGAAAAGATGGAGAAGGCCATTGAAACAGTTCAATCGAACTTCAATACCGTCAGGACTGGGCGGGCAAACCCGTCTATGCTCGACAGGATTGAGGTTTGATGATTTTTCCTTTTTTTTATATTCTGAAAGTAACAATTGCATGATAGCACCTGTCATTCCGTGTAATGTCCTTTCTGTATCTGTATAACAATTTAATTGGCTTACTCCATAACTAGGCTACGTGTGAACCAGTAGTTATTTCAGTAGGCTAATAGTTACCATTAAATTCTGAACTGATATCAGTGGAACAATGTGTGGTCAATACAATTCATTGATATTGTTTGGAAACAATTGAATTAGCGTATGCAATTATGGCTAAAGCACAAAGAGGTTACTGTGCAATGGTGAAGCTGCTCATATGGCGAATAATTCCTTGCAGGTTGAGTACTATGGAACTCCTGTAAACTTGAAGACTATTGCACAGATAAATACCCCAGATGCGACTTCTCTTCTTATCCAACCATATGACAAGTCTTGGTAAGCTATTTATCGTCCCCAGTTTAGGCATAGCTTGGTATTGCTTTGTACGTCCCGTGTTGTTGACATATATATACTGTGCAGCCTCAAGCTCATTGAGAAAGCTATAGTTGCTGCAAATATTGGGGTAACACCAAGCAATGATGGAGAAGTGATACGAGTCACTGTCCCACCATTGACATCTGACCGCAGAAAGGTTTGTGCATTACATTTCCAACCTCTTGTGCTTAAATTAGTAGTATTGTGCATTTAAATTCTGGCTCGTTTGGTCACACTTTTAGTTTGCATGATTGTGCCTATTTCTTCTTCCTTGTGTTAAAATTCAATTGGAAAATATGACAACAACAAATCCTAATATGCACACCATTTCTCGAATCATAATAGTAAGGAGACTTTAATAATTCATATCTGAGACCTAGACACACCAGCTAAGAGAAAAGATAACTCTTGTACTAAAATATGTTTCTGAAACTTATGTGATTCCCAAGTGACACCTTCACTGATTGTTAGCACCATAAAATACAACATTCTTTAACTCAAAGAAGATCAGAAATTGATTTGAACATGATGCGTAAAAAGGGCATGTTTTTTCTAGTGAACATTTTAGATGGATTATCTGGTAAGTGTTGCGTGCTGCTTAAGTGTAGTTGTTCAAGCATAGGAATTTTCTATAGCTTGATAACATGTCCAATCTATAGGTTTTGCACAGATAATAAAATTATTATACCTTTTTTCCCAATTAATCTTCTCTTTTTTCATGGGGCAGGAAATGACAAAAACCGTAGCCAAGTTATCTGAAGAAGGCAAGGTACAACCTCACCTTGGCACACATTATACATTCTTTTCAGCAGAATATTTATAATTATATTTATACCGGGGCTTAATTTTCTGTACAACGTTTTCATGCATTTTGTTTATGATTGGCCACCCTACTTGCACTATTTCAACAGTTTGAAGTATATCTGAAGCCTTTATGCATTTGCGGATAAGTTATTTTATCTCACCTTTACAAATTACTTCTGTTGTAATCGTGATGTACATTAGATAAAATTTAACAACAACCACGTATGAACTGTTGACGTTTCATGAAAGTTGTTAAATCACATGCTCTTTACTGTGTCTGTTACACATAAATTGGTGTATAGAAATGTTTTTTTCCGAACTTGGTAAAAGTCATGTCGATCTCTGTTCTTTTCTGCTGTTGTTCTAACATCTGTAGATGCTCATGCTTTAGTATATACAAGATGTTGAGTTGCACGATAATTTTCATGAAATATTGTGATTTCCTTCTCCTTAGTGGATCCTAATAAGAATGGGTGATAATTATGACTTTTTTTTCAGGTTGCTATCAGAAACATAAGACGAGATGCAATCAAAGCCTACGATAAGCTAGAGAAGGTTTGCTCTTCTCAGCTGGTACTAGTTCGGACTATTCTACCTTTGCCCTCAGATTAACAGCTCGCGCTTGTATACATAGGAAAAGAAACTTTCTGAAGATAATGTGAAGGATTTATCAGCCGATCTACAAGTGAGGATACACACTTCCATGCCCCCCTGTAGTTAGTATAACGATGCATTGGGGACTAAGACTAACTTCTTGTGCAAATTCTACAGAAAATCACAGACGAGTACATGAAAAAGGTTGAAGCCATCCAAAAGCAGAAGGAACAGGTACTTTAGTCCATAAGATGGTCCTGCTTATCTCTTCAATGCTACTCCTGTCTTAAGATAATTGGTTAATTTGACGCAACTAGTAAAAAATGGCTTCGCTTGATGCCAAAGGAGTTACTGTATTATTCATCATCGCTCGAGAACCATGGAAAAATAAACAAAAACTTATCGATTTCCCTTTTCAGGAGCTGAGCAAGGTTTAGATCCTGACCCGACTGAACAAAAACTGGTGAGTCGCATTTCGTCCTGTGAAGTACCTTGGCTATGTTAAAGAAACTGATTTATCAGCAACCAACACATTTGCTGGGTTATCACAGAACCGTGCTCCTAAAACGGCAGTCGTTTCATCAAATTAGCAGCTAACACGTGAATTTCTGCAGGCTACATGTTTTCTGAAGCCCTCCTCGTCATCGGATGGTTGCCACTGCGCTGGGATGCACTCATTGGGTTGTTGGAGTCTTGCTAAAACTGATGGATGCGAGTTCAGACAGTGCCGCTGCGTCCATCGTTTCCCTTTTGTAATTAGGCCTTCCCCGTCTTGCTGCCCGACTGCCATTGTCAATATTTCCATGAATTAAATTCTGTGATGTGCACTCTAAAAGTTCTTTTCACGTTTCGTTTGCTAATTATACACCCGGGGCCGGGCTCCACTACAATCGGGTGCCACAAATTGGGCAAGTTCTTTCCATGTTTCAGAGATTGAAACGAGGCTTTACTGTAACTTTTGACACGATATGCCGGCCACCGGCTGTAGC
This sequence comes from Triticum dicoccoides, assembly GCF_002162155.2. NCBI lineage: Eukaryota > Viridiplantae > Streptophyta > Magnoliopsida > Poales > Poaceae > Triticum > Triticum dicoccoides. The sequence goes on along the minus strand of NC_041382.1, from coordinate 176,887,953 downwards.
CAGTGTATCATGGGGTCCCGCGTGAAAATATCCACGCATCAGCGACGATGACTTGCAGGGCGACACGTCCCTTGTCGACAACGACCAGGCTGCGATAATTACGGACGCTGGTGCCGGCCCCACGGAAGGACGGGCCGGACTCGTGTGGCAGTGGTAGGGCCGGCCACCAATCGGCGGGTGGTCCCGGCGTACAGTACGTCCCATTCCTGTGCTCTCCACTAGGATCGAGTGATGGTAACTCCGGTAGGCAAAGTATTCATTGCCGGCATGGACCGGTAAGCATTTTGAATGCTGTGCTAGTGCTCGAGTAGGAGTGCTACTTCATGTGTCCGTCAGATATCACCTCAACGATAGGAGAAGCGGCAATTAGCAAATTATTACCACCATGCAGTTCGTTTTGTTCTCATGGCTGTTTTCCTTTTTGCAAGGCTAGGAAAATGATCCCCTTCAAAAAATGGAAAATGGCCATTCGATTAGACGGTGCTAATGTGTTGGAGTACTACTAGCATCGCTTCGGACAAGAAAAGGCGGAGGAGTGCGTGCGTGCGTTGGGCGCAGTCTAGGAAACACGTCAAATTCTCAGAGGCTTCAAGACTGAAGCGGCGGAAAAGGATGCTCGAAAGTGGAACCGATCACCCAGGAGGAAATGCGCAGCAAGCAACCGACGAAGACAACATATATATAGGTCAAACTTTGAGGGGACAAGAAGGAGAACCCGGCGAAAGTTGGAAAGAGGCAGATCAGATCGACCGAACCGTTCAACCGAGGCAGACGGAGAATCAAAAACAAAACCAACAAGAACGCACCGGCCAGGGCGGAAATGGAAGGTAGCAAGTCGATGGCCGCTCCCCGCCGTCGTCATCTCGCTTCCGTCGCCGTTCTCCCGGGCAGCGGCAGCGCAGATCTCCACGGCACCCGACGGCGGTGACGATGGCGTAGGAGAGGAGAAAGAAAGCCGCCCTCGTCGCCGTGGTATTCCTCTGCTCTCCTCGTCTTTTCAGAGAGCGCGGCGCCCTCTGCCTTTGTACTGTCCCTTGGGTTGACTATACCATGCCGACTGCACATAACGTCAGCCACTGTAATCTGTGGAGGGTAGTACTAGTACTGGTGGACATGGGGAGGGGTGAAAAGGCTGGTGGGTCCCATGCTTCCGTGGCCCCAGCATCTGCTGTCTATTCATGCGGGCCCACCCCTGAAATATTTACTCGCCGAGTAGTGCAACGACAACCGGCCGATAGTGGGACCCGCGGCTTATCAAGACGTGGGACCCCCCTGGGGGAGCATATAGTAGCAGAACTATACGGACACGGCAGCGGGTCGGCGTGGCCCCACGCGTACGTGGACCCAGGTGGGCGCGGAAAGCAGATTGGACCGCGGTGCGGAGGGGCCCGCGGCTATCCCTGTCGCGATGAGATCTCGGGGCTCTCGACGTCGAGAGGCGAGCTGATCTGGACCGTGCACTCGTTCCGGCACCATCGCCGGCCACCGGAGACCGGACGATGTGGATTGGTCGATCGCGGAGAGGATATGGTAGCTGGGTACTCGTGTGTTCTGATTTTTGGTCAACAAAATAGTTTTCTTTTCTTTTACGCGGTCAATAAGATATTTTTCAACCCCCACCTCAAAAAACTCCAACTCCACAGATAAAAAACAAGATACATTTCAGATTGGCTAGAGATATTTTAAGATATCCGCTGGCATCCAAGCATGGAATGTGCAATGGATATAGAATAGAGAGTAAAGAATTCAAGTGCTCGGATTGCTCCATATAGTGATCTAAACTAATTTATATTTCTTTACAGAGGAACTACTTTAGAATTAACACACTATTATACATGTATTTTATTTGTCGGGTATTGAAAGATTTCACAATTGATGTATCTTGTTAGAAAAAAATAGTTTTTTTTTGTTTTAGTGATAAGAACTATATTTTAGATTAACATATGATAACTCTCTGTTTAGTGAAATAAATTGTCATGTTAGATATTATTTTCTTAGAGCAATCCGAGCACTCAGTTCGCTATCCTGGACTGCTCTAAGATAGCGAACGGAGCATTGGAAATGCCCTTTGTTCTTGGGTCACCAGATATGGGAAAAACAATAATTAAAAAAAATAGAAGTTTTTTGGAATAAACTCGACTTTTTTCTGCACAAGTACATAAATTTTTGTGATAAAAACTATCGTTGACTTTAGGGCAAAAAGTAAAATTTATTGCTATATAGAAGTCACTATTCACACTTTTTGGCCTATTTTTTTGTTTCTTTACTTGAAGTCAACGTTTTCTTTCTTTTGTGATTTTTTTTGTTGTGAGTAAAATGGAAGGCCAAGTTTATTTCAAAAATATTTTTAGAATTTTTTTACTTTTTATTGAATTCCATTTTTTTCACATAGGATGTATATACACCCAGGAACCAAATGTTCTTATCCACTCGTCGTTCCGATAGCTATGTTCGTTATGGTAGAATCAACCCGCCAAGGTTCAAGTCTCATATTTGGCACTGGTGCTCGCTTTTTTTGGAATTACCTTATTTTTTTAGCGATGCTTGTGTAGTACAAGGAGACATCCCCGTTTGACTACAGGGCATGTTTGGTGACTTCGTCAATCTCAAAATATTGTGTCAACTTAGTATCTCGGCGGTGCTGATAGGGATAGGGTGTGCGTCCGTCCGTTCAGAGGGGTGAGTGTATGTGCGTATATGTGAGCATCATGTATGTGTGTATATGTGAGCATCCAGCGAACAGACGGTCGTGCTCCGCCTCGCTGACGTGGAGCCGCCATCGCTTGCGGCGGATGGCACGGGAAGTTTTCACGGATTCGTACAACGCTCGTTGCTCATTTAGTATGCCCAGATTCTCCGTGACCATAGCCACGATGGCCCCCTTGTTCGCCTACTCGCTGACGATCTCGCCCTCCGAGCTGGTGCTGCTCGAGGAGTTGCAGGTTGTACCGCTGCTCCTCTTGCAACATCCGAAACACGGAGACCGGCGTCATCGTGTACTCCTCCTGCGGCACATCCGCCATGACATTTTGAAGTGTGCTTGCCCTATGGTGAACCCGGCGACTAGTGTGGGTGCCTGTTCCTAATCGGACGCCTCATCCATCGTCCGGTCCTCGTCATCCAAGCTCTCCTCCAGCGAGCTTGGAGGTAGTCCTGCCTCTATGCGTTGCACGCGTCGGGCTTGCGAGTCGTGCAAAAGGTCCACGATCTCATGTCGGCGCCACGTGGAGAACCTCTTCCTGAAGGAAATATGCCCTAGAGGCAATAATAAAGTTATTATTCATTTCCTTATATCATGATAAATGTTTATTATTCATGCTAGAATTGTATTAACCGGAAACATAATACATGTGTGAATACATGGACAAACAGAGTGTCACTAGTATGCTTCTACTTGACTAGCTCGTTGATCAAAGATGGTTATGTTTCCTAACCATAGACATGAGTTGTCATTTGATTAACGGGATCACATCATTAGGAGAATGATGTGATTGACTTGACCCATTCCGTTAACATGGCACTTGATCGTTTAGTTTGTTGCTATTGCTTTCTTCATGACTTATACATGTTCCTATGACTATGAGATTATGCAACTCCCGTTTACCGAAGGAACACTTTGTGTGCTATCAAACGTCACAACGTAACTGGGTCATTATAAAGGTGCTCTACAGGTGTCTCCGAAGGTACTTGTTGGGTTGACGTATTTCGAGATTAGGATTTCTCACTCCGATTGTCGGAGAGGTATCTCTGGGCCCTCTCGGTAATGCACATCACTTAAAGCCTTGCAAGCATTGCAGCTAATGAGTTAGTTGCAGACTGATGTATTACAGAACGAGTAAAGAGACTTGCCGGTAACGAGATTGAACTAGGTATTAAGATACCGACGATCGAATCTCGGGCAAGTAACATACCGATGACAAAGGGAACAATGTATGTTGTTATGCGGTCTGACCGATAAAGATCTTCGTAGAATATGTAGGAGCCAATATGAGCATCCAAGTTCCGATATTGGTTATTGACCAGAGACGTGTCTCGGTCATGTCTACATTGTTCTCGAACCCGTAGGGTCCGCACGCTTAACGTTACGACGACAGTTTCATTATGAGTTTATATGTTTTGATGTACCGAAGGTTGTTCGGAGTCCCGGATGTGATCACGAACATGACGAGGAGTCTCGAAATGGTCGAGACATAAATATTGATATATTGGAAGCCTATGTTTGGACATCAGAAGTGTTCCGGGTGAAATCGACATTTTACCGGAGTACCGGGAGGTTACCGGAACCCCCCGGTAACCTAATGGGCCTTAATGGGCCTAGTGGAGGAAGTAGAGAGGAGGCCAAGGGGCAGCCACGCGCCCCTCCCCCCAAGTCCGAATTGGACAAGGAGGGGGGCGGCGCCCCCCCTTTCCTTTCCCCTCTTTCTCTCCTTCCCCCCAAGTCCTAGTTCAACATGGAAAAGGGGGGAGTCCTACTCCCGGTGGGAGTAGGACTCCTCCTGGCGCGCCCCTTGCCTGGCCGCACCTCCTCCCCCTTGCTCCTTTATATACAGGGGCAGGGGGGCACCCCAGAGACACAATAATTGATCATTGAATTCTTAGCCATGTGCGGTTCCCCCCTCCACCATAATCCTCGATAATATTGTAGCGGTGCTTAGGCGAAGCCCTGCGACGGTAGAACATCAAGATCGTCACCACTCCGTCATGCTAGCGGAACTCTTCGCCGACATTCTGCTGGATCGGAGTTCGGGGATCGTCATCGAGCTGAACATGTGCTAGAACTCGGAGGTGCCGTAGTTTCGGTGCTTGATCGATCGGGCCGTGAAGACGTACGACTACATCAACCGCGTTGTGCTAACGCTTCCATTTTTGGTCTATGAGGGTACGTAGACAACACTCTCCTCTCTCGTTGCTATGCATCACCATGATCTTGCGTGTGCGTAGGAAATTTTTTGAAATTACTACGTTCCCCAACGGTGGCATCCGAGCCTACGTTTTATGCGTTGATGTTATGCACGAGTAGAACACAAGTGAGTTGTGGGCGATATAAGTCATATTGCTTACCAGCATGTCACACTTTGGTTCAGCGGTATTGTTGGATGAAGCGGCCCGGACCGACATTACGCGTACGCTTACGCGAGACTGGTTCTACCGATGTGCTTTGCACACAGGTGGCTGGCGGGTGTCAGTTTCTCCAACTTTAGTTGAACCGAGTGTGGCTACGCCCGGTCCTTGCGAAGGTTAAAACAGCACCAACTTGACAAACTATCGTTGTGGTTTTGAAGCGTAGGTAAGAACGGTTCTTGCTCAGCCCGTAGCAGCCACGTAAAACTTGCAACAACAAAGTAGAGGACGTCTAACTTGTTTTTGCAGGGCATGTTGTGATGTGATATGGTTAAGACGTGATGAGATATAAGTTGTTGTATGATATGATCATGTTTTGTTAAAGTTATCGGCAACTAGCAAAAGCCTTATGGTTATCTCTCTATTGCATAAGATGCAAGCGCCAAATAATTGCTTTACTTTATCGCTATGCGATAGCAATAGTTGCAAGAGCAATTGTTGGCGAGACAACCATGTGACGACACATTGATATAGATCAAGATGATGGAGATCATGGTGTCATGCTGGTGACGATGGAGATCATGACGATGCTTTGGAGATGGAGATCAAAGGCACAAGATGATGATGGCCATATCATGTCACATATTTTGATTGCATGTGATATTTATCTTTTATACATCTTATTTTGCTTAGTTCAACGGTAGCTTCATAAGATGATCTCTCACTAATTATCAAGGTACAAGTGTTCTCCCTGAGTATGCACCGTTGCGAAAGTTCTTCGTGCTGAGACACCACGTGATGATCGGGTGTGATAGGCTCTACGTTCAAATACAACGGGTGCAAAACAGTTGCACACGCGGAATACTCAGGTTAAACTTGACGAGCCTAGCATATAACAGATATGGCCTCAAAACACGGAGACTGAAAGGTCGAGCGTGAATCATATAGTAGATATGATCAACATAGTGATGTTCACCATTGAAACTACTCCATCTCACGTGATGATCGGACATGGTTTAGTTTATATGGATCACGTGATCACTTAGAGGATTAGAGGGATGTCTATCTAAGTGGGAGTTCTTAAATAATATGATTAATTGAACTTTAATTTATCATGAACTTAGTCCTGGTAGTATTAGCATATCTATGTTGTAGATCAATAGCTCGCGTTTAGCTCCCCTGTTTTATTTTTGATATGTTCCTAGAGAAAACTAAGTTGAAAGATGTTAGTAGAAATGATGTAGATTGGATCCGTGATCTGAGGTTTATCCTCATTGCTGCACACAAGAATTGTGTCCTTAATGCACCGCTAGGTGACAGACCTATTGCAGGAGCAGATGCAGACGTTATGAACGTTTGGCTAGCGCAATATGATGACTACTTGATAGTTTAGTGCACCATGCTTAACAGCTTAGAATTGGGATTTCAAAGACGTTTTGAACGTCATGGACCATATGACATGTTCTAGGAGTTGAAGTTAATATTTCAAGCAAATATCCGAGTTGAGAGATATGAAGTCTCCAACAAGTTCTATAGCTAAAAGATGGAGGAGAATAGCTCAAGCAATGAGCATGTACTCGGATTGTCTGGGTACTACAATCGCTTGAATCAAGTGGGAGTTAATCTTCCAGATAAAATAGTGATTGACAGAATTCTCTAGTCGTCATCACCAAGTTAGTAGAACTTAGTGATGAACTATGATATGCAAGGGATAACGGAAACGATTCCCAAGCTCTTCATAATACTAAAATCAACAAAGGTAGAAATCAAGTAAAATATCAAGTGTTGATGGTAGACAAGACCACTAGTTTTAAGAAAAGGGCAAAGGGAAGAAGGGGAACTTCAAGAAGAACGGCAAGCAAGTTGCTGCTCAAGTGAAGAAGCCCAAGTCTGGTCCTAAGCCTGAGACTAAGTGCTTCTACTGCAAAGGGACTAGTCACTAGAAGCGGAACTGCCCCAAGTATTTGGCGGATAAGAAGGATGGCAAAGTGAACAAAGGTATATTTGATATACAGATTATTGATGTGTATTTTACTAGTGTTCGTAGCAACCCCTCGGTATTTGATACTGGTTCAGTTGCTAAGAGTAGTAACTCGAAACAGGAGTTGCAGAATGAACAGAGACTAGTTAAGGGTGAAGTGACGATGTGTGTTGGAAGTGGTTCCAAGATTGATATGATCATCATCGCACACTCCCTATACCTTCGGGATTAGTGTTGAACCTAAATAAGTGTTATTTGGTATTTGCGTTGAGCATGAATATGATTTGATCATGTTTATTGCAATACGGTTATTCATGTAAGTTAGAGAATAATTGTTGTTCTGTTTACATGAATAAAACCTTCTATGGTCATACACCCAATGAAAATGGTTTGTTCGATCTCGATCGTGGTGATACACATTTTTATAATATTGAAGCCAAAAGATGCAAAGTTGAAAGTGCGTTATATCGACTAGAGGGGGGTGAATAGGTGATTTTTATGAAAGTCTTCAAAACGTGGAAGTTATGAAGACAAACGATAGAAATAAACCTATTACCCTGCAGCGGAAGGTAGACTACACTAGGCAAGCCATAGTCAAGTATTCAATAGAGTGAAAGCACAATGACTAATATCAGCAATGTAGTAAGGATCAGGTAGGAAGATATTGTGAAGCCACACAGAACACGTAGTCACTCAGTGAAGACAAAAGATAGTGCGAACATACAATGACTTCACAAGGAGTAACCGTAAGTAAAGGGAAGGGAAGATGAAACTAGTGACTCGCTGAAGACAATGATTTGTTGGACCAGTTCTAGTTGCTGTGACAACTGTACGTCTGGTTAGGGCGGCTAGGTATTTAAACCATAGGACACACAATCCCGGACACCCAATCCTGAACACGCAGCTCAGGACACCCAGTCCTCACCATATTCCCCTTGAGCTAAGGTCACACAGACCTCGCCCAATCACTCTGGTAAGTCTTCAAAGTAGACTCCCAAACCTTCACAGACTTCGTTCACCGGCAATCCACAATGTCTCTTGGATGCTCAGAACGCGACGCCTAACCGGCTGGAGGATGCACAGTCCTCAATTGTAATAAGTCTTGAGATCACACAGACAAGAAGACTTAAGTGATGCCTAATTCTCTTTGGCTCTGGGTGGTTAGGGCTTTATCCGCGCAAGGAATTCTCTCTCAAAGGGTTCGAGGTGGGTTTCTCTCAAACGACAAAAGCCGTACTCTGAATCTGAGCAGCCAACCGTTTATGGTTGTAGGGGGTGGGCTATTTATAGCCACTTGGCAACCCGACCTGATTTGTCCGAAATGACCCTGGGTCACTAAGGAACTGACACGTGTTCCAATGGTTAGATTTCAAACTCACACGGCAACTTTACTTGGGCTTCAAGCAAAGCTGACTTGCCCGACTCTGGACAAGATTCGCTCTCAAAGTCTTCACTCGAAGACATAGGTTTTGTTTAAGCATCACTTCAGTCATTCTGACTGGTTCTCTTGGACCCCACTTAACAGTACGGTGGTTCCTATGACTCAACACAGAAGAAAAAGAACTACGAAAGATCTAAGTCTTCAAGCTCCATAGGCTTCATGTGGTGTCTTCTCTTGTCATAGTCTTCAATGTGAATATCTTCATATACCACCTTTGACTTCAATGTCTTCATACATTTTTAGGGGTCATCTCTGGTAGGAAAACCGAATCAATGAGGGACTTCTACCTGTGTTATCCTGCAATTCTCACAAACACATTAGTCCCTCAACTAGGTTTGTCGTCAATACTCCAAAACCAACTAGGGATGGCACTAGATGCACTTACAATCTCCCCCTTTTTGGTGATTGATGACAAACTAGTTGAAGTTTTCAACGGGGAATATAATCTGTGAAATTGTAAAGGATAAGGAATTGTCTTCATAAGTTGCAAGGGCTCCCCCTGAAGATGTGCATATAACTAATTTGCTTTTGGAATGCAAATGCACATGGCAGGTTGTACTTGTGGAGATCCACTTCAACTTATGATGACAATCCACTATGCATGTGAAAGTATATGAAGATAATGACATGCATAATGGAAAATGGACGTCTGCAGAATGATCTAAGTGCGGAATTTATCGTCGCACATGCGGAATTTATCATCACAACACAAGGTGGCAAATAAGTAGCAGACGACCATCGAGTTTAAGTGTTACAACTCAAAGAACCAAATGTAGCAAAACGAGAGTTGTAAGCACGAAGCAAAATATAAAGCACCCGCCCATATGGACCCGCTTGAAGACTATCAACCTCATATGCTTCTCCCCCTTTTGTCAGTAAGGACCAAAAAGGTTTGAAGACATAGAGCATCTACTCGTTCCCATGAGGAGTAGGTGAAGCAGCAGGATCGTTGGTTGTGTTTGGCGGTGCTGAAGAGCTTGGAGCAGAGTCGAAGCATGTTGAAGGAGGTGGCGGTGAAGTAGAATCGTCTTCATCCTCGATTACTCTGGCATTCACAGTTGCAGCAGAGGAAGAGAACTTAGAGGCTTCAAGGGATGGAGTTCGTCGCAGCACTGCCCTTCGAGGAGGTGTGGAGTCAAACTTGAATCGCTCAATGAAGCCATCCTCTTGAAGATCATCTTCAGAACACATCAGTGTTAGCCCTTTCCATGTGCGGCGAGAGGTTTCATGGGCAACAAAAGCATTCTTGGTGGCAAGATTGCGAATGCGATTAACATCCACCAAGAGGCTTTGCATCTGATGCTTCAACCAGTCATGATGCCTATCCTGTTTCTGATGAAGAGCCACAAGAAGCTCTCGGTCGTTGAGAACACGAGTGCGCTTCTTGGGTCGTGGAGCAGTTGTACTGTCAGTGGCTTCAGTGAGAGCAGGATGCGGTGCACGTGTAGTGCCAGCCAAAGGATACACACGAGTTACGGCTTCAATGCCTTCAATGTTCTGAGTGAAACTTTGATGCTCTGCATTCTGAAGACGAAGAGGTTCCTTGGCAGGCTCAGGATAGATGGCTTCAATAGACATATCCACATCAGGCAAAAAGATCCGATGGTTGCGGGCCGAGGGCTGATATGAGATAGCGGAGTGAAGTTTGATCAGCCGCATCACCCAAGGGGCGTAGAACTTCAAACCAAATAGATCAGAGCCAGATGCAGCAAGTTGGTGAATGAAGAAATCCTGTGTATTGAAGCATTTTCCATGAAGAATGTAGAAGACCAAAGTCTTCATTGCACCTTCCAGCTTGGCATGGGGAGAATGTCCTTTGATTGGCCAGACAGTTCGCCTTATGATGTGATAAATGGTTCTTGGCAGATACTCAAGGTCTTCAACGAAGAACTCCGTGTGATAAGCAGCATCTTGGGGCAATGGCTTCATCATACTGAGCATCTGACTCATATTAGGTTCAGTCTTCTGAAAGATGCTCTCAATAGCTTCACTATGAAGCTGACAGCCATGCTCATAGAGATCGCCAGGAGTGGGAAAACCAGTGAGCTCAATGATGTCAAAGGCTTTGGCTTCGTGATGAACGTTTCCTGTCATCCACTCCAGGACCCAAGTCTTTGGATCTCTACTATACCCGCGGATGCGAAGTGTGGCATAGAATTGGAGCAACAACTCTTCATTCCAATGCTCTTGGTCAATGACGAACGGCAGCAGTCCAACCTCTTTGAAGCAATCCAGAGCTTCTTCCAGACAGGGCAGACCAGCTATTGCTTCAATGTCAAGGCGCTTGTGTGGGAAGATGCGACCTTGGTTGTAAAGAACGCATGAGTAATAGCTTCGCTGCGGATAACTCCAGAACCGATCAGATGATATTCTTTCCCTGGAGTAGGGGTTCCTGGAGCTGTTGAAGAATGTGTTGTCTGCTCTGAAGCCATTGATATTGAAGTAGCCAGGTGCTGATGCAGGACCTGGGAACCTTGGCAATCTTGGGATTGGCTTCTGTACCTGAGGCCTGTGCTCAACATGATAGTCGAATTGGGGACCGGCAGCAGACGCAGGAACAGAAGCAGCGGGATCAGTGGCTTCACTGACTTCTGGTGCTTTTGTTGGTGAGGGCTCCACATTTGCTTCAGCCATGACCGCGTCAGTGGCTTCAGTGGTGTTGGTGGTGGCAGCCGCAAGATTTTCAACCTCCACTTGACGAGCTGGAGGGTCGCTTACGATCACGTTCTCCTCGAGAACTGCTTCTTGGTGGGACAGGGGAGTAGCAGCTTGTGGTACTTCTTCTTCATCGGCTGATGCAGCCGGAATGTCTTCAGCAGTTTTAGCTTCAGACGCAGAGACTTGAGGCCTTGGACCTTTGCGAAGCCTGCGCAACGCGGGCGACGCCTGTGGAGTTTGAGTTGGCTGGGCCTCAGAGTCTTCTTCCTCTTGTGGGCGATCCGCCCACGAAGCATCCTATGCTATTGGTGTCAGTGGAAGACCAATGCTGATGAGTTCACTGTGCGTGAGCATAGGCGATGATACCTGTTGGTGCTCTAGCTAAGGAAGGGCTGCATCATCTTCAACATGGTCATGGTGACCAATGTCCTCAACAGCGAGGGGATCAGCTGCTGGAAAGTCTTCAGCTTCATGAGCCTCTGTGAAAACAGGCTCATGGACAGTCAGTTGACGTTCTTGTGGATCGGTGTCGGGGTGAACCATGGAAATGGGTTCAACAATCAAGGGCTCTGTGGGAGCAGCCCGTTCCTTCTTGGTCATTCTTTTCTTCTTGGCGGGGGCAGTAACAGAGGCTTCAGGATGTTTTCTCTTCCTTGCTTCAGCCTCAGCAGTCCTGGTCTTCTTCAGTTCTGAAGCGGTTGACCTGGCCTTTGGCTTCGGGCCAGTCATGCTAGTTGGGAAGACAAGGGGATCTGCCTCATGCCTTGGTGCTTCAGGTTCAGCCATAACGGGCTTCTTCTGCTTCTTGGCAGCCATCCTGGGGTCGATGCCAGGACGCCCAAGGGCCTTGCGCTTCTCAGCCTCATTGTAGGCTTGCACACACCTATCAGCCAGGACCTTCATGCGCTCACGAGAACCCTGAGCTTCTGCACGTTTCTTTAGAAAGGCTTCCTTGAGCTCGTGCAGCATAATCTTGAGATTCTTCACGTCTTGCATGCTGAGCTTGGCCATATGCTTCTTGAACTGAGATTTCTCAAAGTCAATCTTCTGCTTCAGTTCGACAATGCGCTGGGCGATAGCTAACTCTGAAGCAATGGCGCCATGGAAGGCGACACTGAGGCCAATGGGTAGTTGGAGATTGTCGAAGCTGATGTTTGGCATGTCAAACCATTCATCAATGAAGTTGTGAATGACTGTTACATCAAAGAGAGGCAGATCATTGAAGATTTCTGCTTCTTGTTTGCTCTTGATGAGTTGCTCAAGAGCGTCATCTGCAAGATCTTCATCACTTGACAGATCAATGGCATCATTGCGCAGAATGGCAGCAGCTGTTAGCTCTTGGCCGGTGTATGGCAGAGGCATCTTGACCTTCTGGAGCTTGGAGATGCGTGATAAATCTTCGGACTGCACACTGTCTTCAGGAGGTGCAGTTGCCAGTGGCTTCGCCCGTGAGATTTTTGGTGAAGGGGCAGGCTTTGAAGCTTTAGGCTTCTTCAACTTCTTTGGCTTCGGCACTGCAGGCGCTTCATCTGATTCAGCGTCAGCTGCAGGCTCATTCACTGCAGTCCCTTGAACCAAGATATGGGTGATGAGGCCTTCAAGGTTGTAGAAAGGACCGATGACATTGGGTTCTGCATCTCGTGTGCCATCAGCCCTTGGAGTTGAGGGACCAGGGTTGAAGTCTAGTCCCAATGTCTTCATGTTTTGCTTCGCTGAGTTCTGGGAAAACTGGAAGTTGCTTTTGAACAGAATGTCGTCACGACACCATAGTAGTGACGATGGGTGTGCATCAACAGGCTGTGGCCCACGGACCATGCAGGGATAGAAGCCTTGTTCAATGGCTTCATCTCTGGACCTGGGTTGAAGATTCCTGTATAGGATGTCTCCCCACGGTCTCTTGATGGCATTTTTCTCAGCATATTCCTGGGTTACAAATCAGTATTTGAACCATTGTTCTACCCAATATCTTAGAATCCATTGGATTCGGGTCGTGCACTGATTGTAATCCTCTTCAGGATCTGTCTTGTATAGTTCTGAGAGGTCATCTGGCAGATCTCTAGATGTTTCTCCACGACGCTTTCTGCCACCCTTCCTTGCTGATTTATCTGAAACCATGAACTTTAAACTGAAAGGCTTCAACACGTTCAAAGGCTTCAAATATTTTCGCTTGCTGGACAAACAGGAACTTGCTTCGGGAGAATTTATATGATGCTGTAAGAATTCTGCAAATGAATGCAGACTATGAGAACCAAGGGATTCTCCCACGGACATGTACCTGTGACAGCATTAAGGTGCGAGATAAGGGGAAGAGGTCATATGCATTCTCAGAAGATTTTGAATATAAATCAGTTTAGAAGACATTGACCTCATCGTGCAAAGACATTCACTCATAGATAAGGAGTTGGTTCCAGATTTGTACGAATCCAGAGATTAGTACAAGTGAGGAATCTAACTACTTTGTGAAGCATAAGTGAATATACTAGGCATATTATGAGATGTAGTATGAGAGAGATCTAACTTGTGTGAATAGAAACTGCTTGTGGTAGAAAGTGTCAAAGCCATAGGATGAACGGTGCCGTAAAAAGGAAGTTTTATTTACCACACTAAGAACTGCTAGACGGAGTAGAAGATGAGGCCAAGCAGTTCGATCTTCCGTGCCCTAACTTGGCAACAGAGGACACCTACGGCGACGGCGGAGAGGACGATGTCCGCGGTCGGCGTGAAGACGGCGTCGGAGAGGTTGCGGCAGCGAAGCGCTTCGTCGTCGGCGTCGTCGAGGGCTAGTGGTGGCGCTAGGGTTCGTGCGAGAGTGGAAGAAGAGATAATGACCGCCGTGAAGTGTGTATTTATAGGTACAGGGGCGGCACTGCGTTATTACACAGGTGCCCCTAGCGATTCGCATTTGAGGAACACGTGGCCATCATGCAGAATTTTGGGATTTGTTCCATGTCCCACACACGCCTGGATTGTCGGGTGGTCGTTCCTACTTCTCCGGGTTTCATGTGGAGGAATGAGCATTGAAAGTGGACTTAAGGTTTGTCTTTGTATCTTCTGCTGACAAGGACGCAGAGAAGACATTCGACAGTTTCAATATAATGCATATGATTTGGAGAGATAGAGTTTGAGACAGATAGCATAGAGAGGTTAGGGTCCGATCACATTCACTTAGTTCAAAAGATTCAACAAGAAGACATAGCTATAAGTGAATGCTGTAGAGGACAGAACACTAGTATATATATATATATATATATATATATATATATATATATATATATATATATATATATATATAATCAACATAGTGAAGATAATCATGAAGACATGTTGAGATTGAAGCCAAACCAAATGTGAAGACATAGCAAGGTAACGCCATGAGTGAAACACTTCAAAATAGAACATTTGGTGGTGGCGTTACCCACCGTATAGGAAGTATTAGACCCAGACACGGCGCACAATTATCGTGGCGCTCCGAAGTCAAATTCCACATTAATGTATTCACACTTAGAATGTATGTCTTCATTGATTGAAGATATACTTTACTTCGTGTGTTGCACATATAAGTCATCAATATGCATAAGGGTTAGGATGTGTGCCTGATCACAGGACATTTGAGGATTCCAGGATATTTAGCTCACACCGTAACTTGCAAAATCTCTTCTCATCCAAGGGCTTGGTGAAGATATCTGCCAATTGCTCTTCAGTGTTGACGTGTATGATATCAATATCTTCCTTCACAACATGATCTCTGAGAAAGTGATGACGAATTTCAATGTGCTTTGTCTTTGAGTGCTGAACTGGGTTGTTGGCAATCTTGATGGCGCTTTCGTTGTCGCAGTAGAGTGGCACTTGCTTCAGATGAATGCCATAGTCCTTGAGCGTTTGGTTCATCCACAGAAGCTGAGCGCAGCAAGATCCAGCAGCAATGTATTCAGATTCAACAGTGGAGAGAGATACACAGTTCTGCTTCTTTGAAGACCAACATACAAGTGATCGTCCCAGAAAGTGACATGTGCCTGATGTAGACTTGCGATCAACTTTGTCACCAGCATAATCAGCATTCGAGAATCCAACCAGATTAAACTCTAAGCCCTTTGGATACCATAATCCTAGAGTTGGGTGTGAGCCAAATATCGAAGAATTCGCTTCACAGCTAAGTGATGCGACTCCTTTGGTGCCGCTTGGAATCGAGCACACATGCAAACACTAAGCATAATATCTGGCCTAGATGCACATAGATAAAGTAAAGAACCAATCATGGAGCGGTATACCTTTTGATCGGACTCTTTACCATTGTCGTCAGGACCCAGATGATGCTTGGCTGGCATTGGCGTCGTGAAGCCTTTGCAGTCTTGCATACCGAACTTCTTCAGGCAATCTTTGAGATACTTCTCTTGAGATATGAAGATGCCATTGTGTTGCTGTCGTATTTGAAGACCGAGAAAGAACTTCAGCTCTCCCATCATAGACATTTGATATTGCTCTTGCATCATATATCCAAACTCTTCACTGTACTTCTGATTGGTGCAGCCGAAGATAATGTCATCCACATATATTTGGCACACAAACAGTTCACCATCATATGTCTTCATGAAGAGAGTGGGGTCGAGAGAACCAGGTATGAAGCCTTTGCTCTTCAGGAAGTATTTGAGTGTGTCATACCAGGCCCGAGGGGCTTGTTTGAGGCCATACAGTGCCTTGTTGAGCTTGTATACAATGTCAGGATGTTTTGGATCTTCAAAGCCAGGAGGTTGTGCAACATACACTTCTTCTTCAATCTTGCCATTGAGGAAGGCGCTCTTCACATCCATTTGATAAAGAAGTATGTTGTGATGATTTGCATGGGCCAACAGTATGCGTATGGCTTCAAGTCTAGCCACAGGAGCAAATGTTTCATCGAAGTCAATGCCTTCCACTTGAGTATATCCTTGAGCAACGAGACAAGCTTTGTTTCTGACAACTTGACCGTGCTCATCTTGCTTGTTGCGGTATATCCATTTGGTGCCTATTATGTTGTGCTTCCGAGGATCGGGACGCTTGACCAGTTCCCATACATTATTCAGCTCAAACTATTGAAGCTCGTCTTGCATAGCTTGAATCCATTCAGGTTCCATGAAGACTTCTTCAACTTTCTTGGGTTCTGTTATTGAGACGAATGCGAAGTGCCCACAGAAATTTGCTAGCTGAGTTGCCCTTGAACGAGTGAGTGTACCGGGTGCATTGATTCTATCAATTATTCTTTCAATCTGCACTTCATTGGCAACGCGAGGATGTACAGGGCGAAGATTTTGCTCTTGCTGATCATTGTCGTTGTTAGAAGGAATGTCTTCAGGCAGCATTGTCTTCATGTTGATCAGGTGCTGAGATGATAAGTTCTTCTTCAGGATGAGCTTCAGAAGGTATAATTTCTCCAGTTCCCATTAGCTTGATTGATTCACTGGATGGAACTTCATCTAGCACATTTGGCAGTTGCTCTCTTTGTGAACCGTTGGTCTCATCGAACCGCACATCCACTGTTTCAACCACTTTGTAATGAAAGAGATTGAAGACTCTGTAGGAGTGAGAATCCTTTCCATATCCAAGCATAAAACCCTCATGTGCTTTTGGTGCAAACTTTGAGGTGTGATGTGGGTCCTTGATCCAGCACCTGGCGCCAAATACTCTGAAGTAACTGACATTTGGCTTCTTGCCAGTAAGGAGCTCATAAGATGTCTTGTTCAGAAGCTTGTGAAGATAAACATGATTGATTGTATGGCATGCAGTATCAATGGCTTCAGGCCAGAATTTTCTTGGAGTCTTGTATTCATCTAGCATTGTTCTGGCCATCTCAATGAGTGTTCTGTTCTTGCGTTCGACGACCCCATTCTACTGTGGCATGTACGGGGCTGAGAATTCATGTGTGATGCCCAAGGTATCAAGATATGTATCAAGGCCAGTGTTCTTGAATTCAGTGCCATTGTCACTTCTGATATGCTTTATCTTGGCGCCATAGTTGTTCATTGCTTGATTGGCGAAGCGTCTGAAGACATCCTGCACTTCAGTCTTGTAAAGGATTATGTGCACCCAAGTATATCTAGAATAATCATCAACAATGACAAAGCCATAGAGACAAGCAGTAGTAGTAAGAATTGAGTAATGAGTGGGACCGAAAAGATCCATGTGAAGCAGTTCGAAGGGTCGAGTAGTGGTCATGATTGTCTTCGAGGGATGTTTGGCTCTTGTCATCTTTCCTGCCTCACAGGCACCGCATAAGTGATCTTTCTTGAACTTGACGCCCTCGATGCCTATGACATGCTTCTTCTTTGCCAGGGTGTGGAGGTTCCTCATGCCAGCATGCCCAAGCCTCCGATGCCAGAGCCAGCATTCTGAAGCTTTTGCTAGAAGACATACGGCAAGCTGTGGTCCTGCTGAGAAATCTACCACGTACAAATCATCTTTTCGATACCCTTCAAATACTAGAGACTTGTCAGATTCCATTAGAACAAGGCAATGATATTTTCCAAATATTACGATCATGTTTAAATCGCAAAGCATTGAGACAGACATTAAGTTGAAGCCAAGGTATTCAACAAGCATGACTTTATCCATGTGTTGATCCCTTGAGATTGCAACTCTACCTAGACCCAATACCTTACTTTTACCAGTGTCAGCAAATGTGATGTGGCTCTTGTCAGATGGACGTAAGGTTGAGTCCATAAGAAGGCTTCTTTTGCCAGTCATGTGATTTGTACACCCACTATCAATAATCCATTCTGAAGACGCTGGTGTTGTACCCTACAGTGTAGTTAGGGGGATAGGCTTCACGAACAGCATTATGAAGCAAAAACATTTGACGAACCAGTGGGTTATGAAAGCTTAGATCCAGATTAGGACTAATAGGGAGAGTAGCAAGCGATTCAGGAACGAAGTACATAGTAAGACCATTCAGGCATTTGATCTTGCACCCTACAAGATGTTTAAGGTCCCTAGCAATAGCGTCAGACAATTTTGGTTTTCTGCTGGAGACCTTTCCCTGCAAAAGAGAGTTAAGCTTTCTTAGCCACCCACATCTTCAAGGGTGGCTTAGAAGCAATAAGTCTAAGTGCAGCATCTGAGAACTTTGGCTTTGGAGCCCTAGCAAACAGTCTTGCAGGCAGACAATAGTACTCATAAGAATAAGCAGAATGGTTCTTGGTCTTATGAACATGGCGGTTTGATGAACCGCTCTCATATTCATATGCCTGAGTATGGTTTCCCTGTAAAATATTTGCGTTAGTGCGACTCAGGTGAGTCCTCTGCCTGTATGAAGCCTTTGGACCGTATGAAGCCTTTGGTCTGAGGTTTGTCTTCTTCACGTGAGGTGTCATGATGACATTCACAGGAAGATTCTCCAAACACCTTTTCGAAACCCAGATCTTCTTCATAGGCGGTCCATTCCTGCAGTTAGTACCAATGTACCTGGCAAACACTTCACCATTATGATTCTTAAACAGTTTATAGTTTGTATCAAAGGATTCATCAATGACAATGGGGTTAGCACAAGTGGACCCAGATAGAGTGGATGGATCTGCTGAAAATTCCTTTGCAGCAACCCATGTGGTTTTGGGGTACTACTCAGGTTTCCAGTAAGAGCCATCAGCATTCATTTTCCTTACGAACCCAACACCCTCTTTCCTCGGGTTTCGGTTCAAAATCTGCTTTTTGAGGACATCACATAGTGTCTGATGCCCTTTAAGACTTTTGTACATCCCTGTTTCAAGCAATGTCTTCAACCTAGCATTCTCATCAGCAATAGCAATGGAATCCTCAGCAGAGGGGTTAGTTCCCACATCAACAGTTGAAGATATTGCAACAGTAGCAGCAGTAGAACATTCAGCAACAGTAGTAGCATTATCACGCTCAATGCATTTAAGACATGGTGGTTCAAATCCTTCCTGAGTGGAGCTGATCTATTCGGCGCGAAGTGACTCGTTTTCCTTTTGAAGATCTTCATGAGCCGCTCTCAATTTCTCAAGATCTTGCTTCCTTTGAAGATAATCATAGGAAAGCTTTTCATGAGTTGTTGAGAGAGTTTCATGACGACTTTCAAGTTCCTCATACTTAACGTGAAGATTTTTTATGTCTTCAATTAATGATTCAGATCGAGTCATTTCAGCACCTAACAGATCATCGCTTCTGTCTAACAGTTTTTGAATATGTTCCATAGCTTTCTATTGTTCAGTTGCAATTTTAGCAGGTGTTTTGTAGCTGGGTTTTGAACAACAATCAGAGTCATCGTCACTAGATGTTTGATAGTGAGTAGTGCGTGTGTTTACCTTGGCACCGCGTGCCATGAAGCAGTAGGTAGAAGCGGAGTAGTCCTTGTCATTTGCATCGGTGTCGGTGATGAAGTCATTGTCTTCAGTGTTGAAGATGGACTTGGCAACGTATGCTGTAGCCAGACTTGCGACTCCTGAATCGGACTCCTCCTCAGACTCCACCTCCGCCTCCTCAGAAGCGGACTCCTCCTCTGAATCCATTTCCTTGCCAACAAACGCACGTGCCTTGCCAGATGAGCTCTTCTTGTGTGATGAAGACTTTGAGGAAGACTTAGAAGAAGACTTTGAGTATTTCTTCTTCTTCTTGTCGTCAGAGTCATATTCCTTGCTCTTCTTCTTCTTTTGGTTCTCATTGTCCCACTGTGGACACTCAGAGATGAAGTGGCCAGATTTCTTGCACTTGTGACATGTTTTCTTCTTGTAGTCGTGAGCAGAAGCTTCATCATTCCTTGAGCTTGATCAGGAAGACTTTCTGAAACCTTTCTTCTTGGTGAATTTTTGGAACTTCTTCACAAGCATAGCAAGTTTCCTTTCAATGTCTTCAGGATCATCCGAACTGCTGTCAGATTCTTCTTTAGATGAGGAGACAGCTTTTGCCTTCAAGGCACGAGTTCGCCCATAGTTTGGACCGTAGATATCTCTTTTCTCAGAAAGCTGAAACTCATGGGTGTTGAGCCTCTCAAGTATGTCAGACGAATCGAGTGTCTTGAAATTAGGACGTTCTTGAATCATCAAGGCTAGGGTGTCAAATGAACTATCAAGTGATCTCAGTAGTGTCTTGACGACTTCATGTTTGGTGATCTCAGTAGCACCGAGGGCTTGAAGCTCATTTGTGATGTCAGTGAGTCGGTCAAATGTGAGCTGGACATTCTCATTGTCATTTCGCTTGAAGCGGTTGAAGAGGTTGCGAAGGACACTGATTCTCTGATCTCTCTGGGTTGAGACACCTTCATTGACCTTAGAGAGCCAGTCCCAGACCAGCTTAGATGTTTCCAAAGCACTCACACGGCCATACTGTCCTTTGGTCAGATGACCACAGATAATATTCTTGGCAGTAGAGTCCAGTTGAACGAACTTCTTGACATCAGCAGCAGTGACACCTTCTCCAGCCTTGGGAACGCCGTTCTTGACGACATACCATAGGTCGACGTCAATGGCTTCAAGATGCATGCGCATCTTATTCTTCCAGTAGGGATATTCAGTTCCATCGAAGACAGGGCACGCAGTGGAGACTTTAATTATCCCTGCAGTCGACATAGCTAAAACTCCAGGTGGTTAAACCGAATCACACAGAACAAGGGAGCACCTTGCTCTGATACCAATTGAAAGTGCGTTATATCGACTAGAGGGGGGGGGTGAATAGGCGATTTTTATGAAAGTCTTCAAAACGTGGAAGTTATGAAGACAAACGATAGAAATAAACCTATTACCCTGCAGCGGAAGGTAGACTACACTAGGCAAGCCATAGTCAAGTATTCAATAGAGTGAAAGCACAATGACTAATAGCAGCAATGTAGTAAGGATCAGGTAGGAAGATATTGTGAAGCCACATAGAACACGCAGTCACTCAGTGAAGACAAAAGATAGTGCGAACATACAATGACTTCACAAGGAGTAACAGTAAGTAAAGGGAAGGGAAGATGAAACCAGTGACTCGCTGAAGACAATGATTTGTTGGACCAGTTCCAGTTGCCGTGACAACTGTACGTCTGGTTAGGGTGGCTAGGTATTTAAATCTTAGGACACAGAGTCCCGGACACCCAGTCCTGAACACGTAGCTCAGGACACCCAGTCCTCACCGTATTCCCCTTGAGCTAAGGTCACACAGACCTCGCCCAATCACTCTAGTAAGTCTTCAAGGTAGACTCCCAAACCTTCACAGACTTCGTTCACCGGCAATCCACAATGTCTCTTGGATGCTCAGAACGCGATGCCTAACCGGCTGGAGGATGCACAGTCCTCAAGTGTAATAAGTCTTCAGATCACACAGACAAGAAGACTTAAGTGATGCCTAATTCTCTTTGGCTCTAGGTGGTTAGGGCTTTATCCTCGCAAGGAATTCTCTCTCAAAGGATTCGAGGTGGGTTGCTCTCAAACGACAAAAGCCGTACTCTGAATCTGAGCAGCCAACCGTTTATGGTTGTAGGGGGTGGGCTATTTATAGCCACTTGGCAACCCGACCTGATTTGTCCGAAATGACCCTGGGTCACTAAGGAACTGACACGTGTTCCAACGGTCACATTTCAAACTCACACGACAACTTTACTTGGGCTTCAAGCAAAGCTGACTTGCCCGACTCTGGACAAGATTCGCTCTCAAAGTCTTCACTCGAAGACATAGGTTTTGTTTAAGCATCACTTCAGTCATTCTGACTGGTTCTTTTGGACCCCACTTAACAGTACGGTGGTTCCTATGACTCAACACAGAAGAAAGAGAACTACGAAAGATCTAAGTCTTTGAGCTCCATAGGCTTCATGTGGTGTCTTCTCTTGTCATAGTCTTCAATGTGAATATATTCATATACCACCTTTGACTTCAATGTCTTCATACATTTTTAGGGGTCATCTCTGGTAGGAAAACCGAATCAATGAGGGACTTCTACCTGTGTTATCCTGCAATTCTCACAAACACATCAGTCCCTCAACTAGGTTTGTCGTCAATACTCCAAAACCAACTAGGGGTGGCACTAGATGCACTTACAAAAGTTAATAATGATAGTGCAAGTTATTTGTGGCACTGCCGGTTAGGTCATATTGGTATAAAGCGCATGAAGAAAATTCATGCTGATGGGTTTTTGGAATCACTTGATTATGAATCAGTTGATGCTTGCGAACCATGCCTCATGGGCAAGATGACTAAGACTCCGTTCTCCGGAACAATGGAGCGAGCAACAGATTTGTTGGAAATCATACATACTGATGTATATGGTCCGATGAATATTGAGGCTCGCGGCAGGTATCATTACTTTCTGATCTTCACAGATGATTTGAGCAGATATGAGTATATCTACTTGATGAAACACAAGTCTGAAACATTTGAAAAGTTCAAAGAATTTCAGAGTGAAGTGGAGAATCATTGTAACAAAAATAAAAGTTCTACGATATGATCACAGAAGTAAAATATTTGAGTTACGAGTTTGACCTTCAGTTAAAACAATGTGAAATAGTTTCACTACTCACGCCACCTGGAACACCACAGTGTAATGGTGTGTCCGTATGTCATAACTGTGCTTTATTAGATATGGTGCGCTCTATGATGTCTCTTACCGATTTAACGCTATCGTTTTGGGGTTATGCATTAGAGACAGCTACATTCACATTAAATAGGGCACCATCTAAATCTGTTGAGACGACACCGTATGAACTATGATTTGGCAAGAAACATAAGCTATCGTTTCTTAAAGTTTGAGGTTGTGATGCTTATGTGAAAAAGTTTCAACCTGATAAGCTCAAACCCAAATCGGAGTAGTGCATCTTCATAGGATACCCAATAGAAAATGTTGGGTACACCTTCTATCCGAAGGCAAGATATTCATTGCTGAGAATGGATCCTTTCTAGAGAAGGAGTTTCTCTCGAAAGAAGTGAGTGGGAGGAAAGTAGAACTTGATGGGGTAACTGTACCTGCTCCCTTATTGGAAAGTAGTTCACCACAGAAATCTGTTCCTGTGACTACTACACCAATTAGTGAGGAAGCTAATGATGATGATCATGTAAACTTCAGATCAAGTTACTACCGAACCTTGTAGGTAAACCAGAGTGAGATCCGCACCAGAGTGGTACGGTAATCCTGTTCTGGAGGTCATGTTACTTGACCATGACGAGCCTATGAACTATGAGGAAGCAATGATGAGCCCAGATTCCGCAAAATGGCTTGAGGCCATAAAATCTGAGATGGGATCCATGTATGAGAACAAAGTGTGGACTTTGGTTGACTTGCCCGATGATCAGCAAGCCATAAAAAATAAATGGATCTTCAAGAGGAAGACGGACAGTGATAGTAGTGTTACTATCTATAAAGCTAGAATTGTCGCAAAAGGTTTTCGACAAGTTCAAGGTGTTGACTACTATGAGAGTTTCTCACTCGTATCTATGCTTAGGTCTGTCCGAATCATGTTAGCAATTGCCGCATTTTATGAAATCTGACAAATGGATAAACAAAACTGTTGGAAATATGCCCTAGAGGCAATAATAAATTAGTTATTATTATATTTCCTTGTTCATGATAATCGTTTATTATCCATGCTAGAATTGTATTGATAGGAAACTCAGATACATGTGTGGATACATAGACAACACCATGTCCCTAGTAAGCCTCTAGTTGACTAGCTCGTTGATCAATAGATGGTTACGGTTTCCTGACCATGGACATTGGATGTCATTGATAACGGGATCACATCATTAGGAGAATGATGTGATGGACAAAGACCCAATCCTAAGCCTAGCACAAGATCATGTAGTTCGTATGCTGAAGCTTTTCTAATGTCAAGTATCATTTCCTTAGACCATGAGATTGTGCAACTCCCGGATACCGTAGGAGTGCTTTGGGTGTGCCAAACGTTACAATGTAACTGGGTGACTATAAAGGTGCACTACGGGTATCTCCGAAAGTGTCTGTTGGGTTGGCACGAATCGAGACTGGGATTTGTCACTCCGTGTAAACGGAGAGGTATCTCTGGGCCCACTCGGTAGGACATCATCATAATGTGCACAATGTGATCAAGGAGTTGATCACGGGATGATGTGTTACGAAACGAGTAAAGAGACTTGCCGGTAATGAGATTGAACAAGGTATCGGGATACCGACGATCGAATCTCGGGCAAGTATCGTACCACTAGACAAAGGGAATTGTATACGGGATTGATTAAGTCCTTGACATCGTGGTTCATCCGATGAGATCATCGTGGAACATCTGGGAGCCAACATGGGTATCCAGATCTCGCTGTTGGTTATTGACAGGAGAGTCATCTCGGTCATGTCTGCATGTCTCCCGAACCCGTAGGGTCTACACACTTAAGGTTCGGTGACGCTAGGGTTATAGAGATATTAGTATGCGGTAACCCGAAAGTTGTTCGGAGTCCTGGATGAGATCCCAGATGTCACGAGGAGTTCCGGAATGGTCCGGAGGTAAATAATTATATATAGGAAGTGCTATTTCGGCCATCGGGACAAGTTTCGGGGTCACCGGTATTGTACCGGGACCACCGAAAGGGTCCCGGGGGTCCACCGGGTGGGGCCACCTGCCCCGGGGGGCCACATGGGCTGCAGGGGGTGCGCCTTGGCCTATATGGGCCAAGGGCACCAGCCCCAAGAGGCCCATGCGCCAAGAGAAGAGGGAAAGGAAGAGTCCTAAAGGGGGAAGGCACCTCTGAGGTGCCTTGGGGAGGAGGGACTCCTCCCTTGGCCGCACCCTTCCTTGGAGGGAGGGCCAAGGCTGCGCCCCCCCTCTCCCTTGGCCCTATATATAGTGGGGGAAGGGAGGGCAGCAACACCTAAGCCCTGGCGCCTCCCTCTCCCTCCCATGACACATCTCCATCCTCCCGTAGCGCTTGGCGAAGCCCTGTTGGAATCCCGCTACTTCCACCACCACGCTGTCGTGCTGCTGGATCTCCAT
>NC_041382.1:176851781-176862499 GCF_002162155.2 Triticum dicoccoides | reverse complement strand
GACGTCGCTGCTCCGTACGTGTGTTGAACGCGGAGGTGCCGTCCGTTCGGCGCTAGGATCATCGGTGATTTGGATCACGACAAGTACGACTCCATCAACCCCGTTCTCTTGAACGCTTCCGCGTGCGATCTACAAGGGTATGTAGATCCACTCCTCCCTCGTTGCTAGATGACTCCATAGATTGATCTTGGTGACACGTAGGAAAATTTTGAATTATTGCTACGTTCCCCAACAGTGGCATCATGAGCTAGGTCTATGTGTAGTTTCTATGCACGAGTAGAACACAAAGTAGTTGTGGGCGTTGATTTTGTTCAATATGCTTACCGTTACTAGTCCAATCTTGATTCGGTGGCATTGTGGGATGAAGCGGCCCGGACCGACCTTACACGTACTCTTACGTGAGACTGGTTCCACCGACTGACATGCACTAGTTGCATAAGGTGGCTAGCGGGTGTCTGTCTCTCCCACTTTAGTCGAATCGGATTCGATGAAAAGGGTCCTTATGAAGGGTAAATAGCAATTGGCATATCACGTTGTGGTTTTGCGTAGGTAAGAAACGTTCTTGCTAGAAACCCATAGCAGCCACGTAAAACATGCAAACAACAATTAGAGGACGTCTAACTTGTTTTTGCAGGGTATGCTATGTGATGTGATATGGTCAAAGGATGTGATGAATGATATATGTGATGTATGAGATGATCATGTTCTTGTAATAGGAATCACGACTTGCATGTCGATGAGTATGACAACCGGCAGGAGCCATAGGAGTTGTCTTAATTTATTTATGACCTGCGTGTCAACATAAATGTCATGTAATTACTTTACTTTATTGCTAACCGTTAGCCATAATAGTAGAAGTAATAGTTGGCGAGACAACTTCATGAAGACACGATGATGGAGATCATGATGATGGAGATCATGGTGTCATGCCGGTGACGATGATGATCATGGAGCCCCGAAGATGGAGATCAAAAGGAGCAATATGATATTGGCCATATCATGTCACTATTTGATTGCATGTGATGTTTATCATGTTTATACATCTTATTTGCTTAGAACGACGGTAGTAAATAAGATGATCCCTCATTAAAATTTCAATAAAGTGTTCCCCCTAACTGTGCACCGTTGCGAAAGTTTGTCATTTCGAAGCACCACGTGATGATCGGGTGTGATAGATTCTTACGTTCACATACAACGGGTGTAAGCCAGATTTACACACGCGAAACACTTAGGTTGACTTGACGAGCCTAGCATGTACAGACATGGCCTCGGAACACAAGAGACCGAAAGGTCGAGCATGAGTCGTATGGTAGATACGATCAACATGAGGATGTTCACAGATGTTGACTAGTCCGTCTCACGTGATGATCGAACACGGCCTAGTTGACTCGGATCATGTAATCACTTAGATGACTGGAGGGATGTCTATCTGAGTGGGAGTTCACAAGATGAACTTAATTATCTTGAACATAGTCAGAAGGTCTTCGCAAATTATGTCGTAGCTCGCGCTTCAGTTCTACTGTTTAGTTATGTTCCTAGAGAAAATTTAGTTGAAAGTTGATAGTAGTAATTATGCGGACTAGGTCCATAAACTTAGGTTTGTCCTCATTGCTTCATAGAAGGCTTATGTCCTTAATGCACCGCTCAGTGTGCTGAACCTCGAACGTTGTCTATGGATGTTGCGAACATCTGACATACACATTTTGATAACTACATGATAGTTCAGTTAAACGGCTTAGAGTTGAGGCACCGAAGACGTTTTGAAACGTCGTGAAACATATGAGATGTTTCGAGGGCTGAAATTGGGATTTCAGGCTCGTGCCCACGTCAAGAGGTATAAGACCTCCGACAATTTTCTTAGCCTGCAAACTAAGGGAGAAAAGCTCAATTGTTGAGCTTGTGCTCAGATTGTCTGAGTACAACAATCATTTGAATCGAGTGGGAGTTGATCTTCCAGATGAGATAGTGATGTTTCTCCGAAGTCATTACCACCAAGCTGCTAGAGCTTCGTGATGAACTATAATATATCAAGGACATATATGATGATCCTTGAGATATTCGCGATGTTTGACACCACAAAAGTAGAAATCAAGAAGGAGCATCAATTGTTGATGGTTAGTGAAACCACTAGAAGGGCAAGGGCAAGAAGGGATACTTCATGAAACGGCAATTCAGCTGCTGCTCTAGTGAAGAAACCCAAGGTTGAACCCAAACCTGAGACTAAGTGCTTCTGTAATAAGAGGAACAGCCACTGGAGCAGAATTACCCTAGATACTTGGTAGATGAGAAGGCTGGCAAAGTCGATAGAAGTATATTGTATATACATTGTGTTAATGTGTACTTTACTAGTACTCCTAGTAGCACCAGGGTATTAGATACCGGTTCGGTTGCTAAGTGTTAGTAACTCAAAATAAAAGCTACGGAATAAACGAAGACTAGCTAAAGGTGAGCTGACGATATGTGTTGGAAGTGTTTCCAATGTTGATATGATCAAGCATCGCACGCTCCCTCTACCATCGAGATTGGTGTTTGCGTTGAGCATAGACATGATTGGATTATTTCTATTGCAATACGGTTATTCATTTAAGGAGAGAGTAATGGTTACTCTATTTATTTGAATAATACCTTCAATGGTCTTGCACCTAAAATGAATGGTTCATTGAATCTCGATCATAGTGATACACATGTTCATGCCAAAAGATATAAGATAGTAATGATAGTACCACCTACTTGTGGCACTGCCACTTAAGTCATATCGGTATAAAACGCATGAAGAAGCTCCATGTTGATGGATCTTTGGACTCACTCATTTTTGAAAGGATTGAGACATGCGAACCATGTTTGTTGGTAGATATGCATGAAGAAACTCTATACAGATGGATCGTTTGGACTCACTTGATTTTGAATCACTTGAGACATGCAAATCATACCACATGGGCAAGATGACTGAAAGCCTCGTTTTCAGTAAAATGGAACTAGAAAGCAACTTGTTGGAAGTAATACATTTTAATGTATGCAGTCCAATGAGTGCTGAGGCATGTAGTGGATATCGTTATGTTCTTACTTCACAGATGATTTGAGTAGATGTTGAGTATATTTACTTGATGAATCACGAGTCTGAATTATTGAAAGGTTCAAGTAATTTCAGGGTGAAGTTGAAAGATCGTCGTGACAAGAGGATAAAATATCTATGATATGATCATAGAGATGAATATCTGAATTACCAGTTTGGCACAGAATTAAGACAGTGTGGAAATTGTTTCACAACTAATACAGCCTGGAACACCATAGTGTGATGGTGTGTCCGAACATCATAACTGCACCCTATTGGATATGATGCATACCATGATGTATCTTATCGAATTACCACGATAGCTTATGGGTTAGGCATTAGAGACAACCACATTCACTTTAAAAGGGGCACCACGTAATTCCGATGAGATGACACCGTATGAACTATGGTTTAGGGAAACCTAAGTTGTCATTTCTTAGAAGTTTGGGGCTGCGACGCTTATGTGAAAAAGTTTCAGGCTGATAAGCTCGAACCCAAAGCGGATAAATGCATCTTCATAGGACACCCAAAACAGTTGGGTATACCTCCTGTCTCAGATCCGAAAGCAATAAGGGATTGTTTCTGGAATCGGGTCCTTTCTCGAGGAAAAGTTTCTCTCGAAAGAATTGAGTGGGAGGATGGTGGAGACTTGATGAGGTTATTGAACCGTCTCTTCAACTAGTGTGTGGCGGGGCACAGGAAGTTGTTCCTGTGGCACCTACACCAATTGAAGTGGAAGCTTATGATAGTGATCATGAAGCTTCAGATCAAGTCACTACCAAACCTCGTGGGATGACAAGGATGCATACTACTTCAGAGTGGTACGTAATCCTGTCTTGGAAGTCATTTTGCTAGACAACAATGAACCTACGAGCTATGGAGAAGCGATGGTGGGCCCGGATTCCGATAAATGGCTCGAGGCCATAAAATCCGAGAGAGGATCCATGTATGAAAACAAAGTGTAGACTTTGGCAGAACGGCTCGATGGTCGTAAGGCTGTTGAGTATAGATGGATTTTAAAAGGAAGACAGACAATGATGGTAAGTATCACCATTAAGAAAGCTCGACTTGTCGTTAAGATTTTTCCGACAAGTTCAAGGAGTTGACTATGATGAGACTTTCTCACTCGTAGCGATGCTAAGAGTCTGTTGGAATTATATTAGCGATTACTGCATTGTTTATGAAATCTTGTAGATAGGATGTCAAAAAACATTGTTTTCTCAACGTTTTTCTTGAGGAAAGGTTGTATGTGATACAACCGGAAGGTTTTGTCAATCCTGAAAGATGCTAATAAGTATGCAAAGCTCCAGCAATCCTTCTGAGGACTGGAGTAAGCATCTCGGAGTTGGAATGTATGCTTTGATGAGATGATCAAAGATTTTGGGTGTATACAAAGTTTATGAGAAACTTGTATTTCCAAAGAAGTGAGTGGGATCACTATAGAATTTCTGATAAATATATGTTGTTGACATATTGTTGATCAGAAATGACGTAGAATTTCTGGAAAGCATATAGGGTTATTTGGAAAGTGTTTTTCAATGGAAAGCCTGGATTAAGCTACTTGAACATTGAGCATCAAGATCTATAAGGATAGATCAAAACGCTTAATGGTACTTTCAAATGAGCACATACCTTGACATGGTCTTGAAGGTGTTCAAGATGGATCAGCCAAAGAAGGAGTTCTTGCCTGAGTTGTAAGGTTTGAAGTTAAGACTTAAAGCTCGACCACGGCAGAAGAAAGAGGAAGGACGAAGGTCGTCCCCTATGCTTTCGTCATAGGCTCTATACGGTATGCCATGCTGAGTACCGCACCTGATGTGTGCCTTGCCACATATCTGGCAAGAGGGTACAAAGGTAATCTAGGAGTAGATCACCAGATAGCGGTCTAAATTATCCTTAGAGAAATAAGGATATGTTTCTCGGTTATGGAGGTGATAAAGAGTTCGACGTAAAGAGTTACGTCGATGCAAGCTTAACACCTATCCGGATAGCTCTGAGTAGAGATACCGGATACGTATAATGGAGCAACAATTTAGTATAGCTCCAAGTAGAACAGTTATTTGAAATGGCTCCAAATATAGCGTAGTAGCTGCATCTACAAGATGACATAGAGATTTGCGAAGTACATACGGATCTGAAAGATTCAGACCCGTTGACTATAACATCTCTCACAAGCATAACATGTTCAAACCCAGAACTCATTGAGTGTTAATCACATGGTAATGTGAACTAGATTATTGACTCTAGTAAACTCTTTGGGTGTTAGTCACATGGGGATGTGACCTTGAGTGTTAATCACATATCGATGTGAACTGGATTATTGACTCTAGTGCAAGTGGGAGACTGTTGGAAATATGCCCTAGAGGCAATAATAAATTAGTTATTATTATATTTCCTTGTTCATGATACTCGTTTATTATCCATGCTAGAATTGTATTGATAGGAAACTCAGATACATGTGTGGATACATAGACAACACCATGTCCCTAGTAAGCCTCTAGTTGACTAGCTCGTTGATCAATAGATGGTTACGGTTTCCTGACCATGGACATTGGATGTCATTGATAATGGGATCACATCATTAGGAGAATGATGTGATGGACAAAGACCCAATCCTAAGCCTAGCACAAGATCATGTAGTTCGTATGCTGAAGCTTTTCTAATGTCAAGTATCATTTCCTTAGACCATGATATTGTGCAACTCCCGGATACCGTAGGAGTGCTTTGGGTGTGCCAAACGTTACAACGTAACTGGGTGACTATAAAGGTGCACTACGGGTATCTCCGAAAGTGTCTGTTGGGTTGGCACGAATCGAGACTAGGATTTGTCACTCCGTGTAAATGGAGAGGTATCTCTGGGCCCACTTGGTAGGACATCATCATAATGTGCACAATGTGATCAAGGAGTTGATCACGGGATGATGTGTTACGAAACAAGTAAAGAGACTTGACGGTAACGAGATTGAACAAGGTATCGGGATACCGACGATCGAATCTCGGGCAAGTATCGTACCGCTAGACAAAGGGAATTGTATACGGGATTGATTAAGTCCTTGACATCGTGGTTCATCCGATGAGATCACCATGGAACATGTGGGAGCCAACATGGGTATCCAGATCCCGCTATTGGTTATTGACCAAAGAGTCATCTCGGTCATGTCTGCATGTCTCCCGAACCCGTAGGGTCTACATACTTAAGGTTCGATGACGCTAGGGTTATAGAGATATTAGTATGCGGTAACCCGAAAGTTGTTCGGAATCCCGGATGAGATCCCGGACGTCAGAGGAGTTCCGGAATGGTTCGAAGGTAAAGAATTATATATAGGAAGTGCTATTTCGGCCATCGGGACAAGTTTCGGG
The DNA here is from genome assembly GCF_002162155.2 of Triticum dicoccoides. Lineage (NCBI taxonomy): Eukaryota > Viridiplantae > Streptophyta > Magnoliopsida > Poales > Poaceae > Triticum > Triticum dicoccoides. The sequence goes on along the minus strand of NC_041382.1, from coordinate 176,856,087 downwards.
GTCACCGGTATTGTACCGGGACCACCGAAAGGGTCCCGGGGGTCCACCGGGTGGGGCCACCTGTCCTGGGGGGCCACATGGGCTGTAGGGGATGCGCCTTGGCCTATATGGGCCAAGGGCACCAGCCCCAAGAGGCCCATGCGCCAAGAGAAGAGGGAAAGGAAGAGTCCTAAAGGGGGAAGGCACCTCCGAGGTGCCTTGGGGAGGAGGGACTCCTCCCTTGGCCGCACCCTTCCTTGGAGGGAGGGCCAAGGCTGCGCCCCCCCTCCCTTGGCCCTATATATAGTGGGGGAAGGGAGGGCAGCAACACCTAAGCCCTGGCGCCTCCCTCTCCCTCCCATGATAGATCTCCATCCTCCCGCAGCGCTTGGCGAAGCCCTGTTGGAATCCCGCTACTTCCACCACCACGCCGTCGTGCTGCTGGATCTCCATCAACCTCTCCCCCCCCCTTGCTGGATCAAGAAGGAGGAGACATCGCTGCTCCGTACGTGTGTTGAACGCGGAGGTGTCGTCCGTTCGGCGCTAGGATCATCGGTGATTTGGATCACGACAAGTACGACTCCATCAACCCCGCTCTCTTGAACGCTTCCGCGCGCGATCTACAAGGGTATGTAGATCCACTCCTCCCTCGTTGCTAGATGACTCCATAGATTGATCTTGGTGACACGTAGGAAAATTTTGAATTATTGCTACGTTCCCCAACAAAAACTGCATTCCTTAATGGATTTATTAAAGAAGAATTGTATATGATGCAACCAGAAGGTTTTGTCAATTCTAAAGGTGCTAACAAAATATGCAAGCTCCAGCGATCCATCTATGGACTGGTGCAAGCATCTCGGAGTTGGAATATACGCTTTGATAAGTTGATCAAAGCATATAGTTTTATACAGACTTGCGGTGAAGCTTGTATTTAGAAGAAAGTGAGTGGGAGCAGTACATCATTTCTGATAAATATATGTGAATGACATATTGTTGATCGGAGATAATGTAGAATTATTCTGCAAAGCATAAAGGAATGTTTGAAAGGAGTTTTTCAAAGAAAGACCTCGGTGAAGCTGCTTACATATTGAGCATCAAGATCTATAGAGATAGATCAAGACGCTTGATAAGTTTTTCAATGAGTACATACCTTGACAAGATTTTGAAGTAGTTCAAAATGGAACAATCAAAGAAGGAGTTCTTGCCTGTGTTACAAGGTTTGAAGTTGAGTAAGACTCAAAACCCGACCACGGCAGAAGATAGAGAGAGAATGAAAGTCATTCCCTATGCCTCAGCCATAGGTTCTATAAAGTATGCCATGCTGTGTACCAGACCTATTGTATACCCTGCCCTAAGTTTGGCAAGGGAGTACAATAGTGATCTAGGAGTAGATCACTGGACATTGGTCAAAATTATCCTTAGTGGAATAAGGATATGTTTCTCGATTATGGAGGTGACAAAAGGTTCGTCGTAAAGGGTTACGTCGATGCAAGTTTTGACACTGATCCAGATGACTCAAAGTCTCAATCTGGATACATATTGAAAGTGGGAGCAATTAGCTAGAGTAGCTTAGTGCAGAGCATTGTTGACATAGAAATTTGCAAAATACTTACGTATCTGAATGTGGCAGACCCGTTGACTAAACTTCTCTCACAAGCAAAACATGATCACACCCTAGTACTCTTTGGGCGTTAATCACATAGCGATGTGAACTAGCTAGATTATTGAATCTAGTAAACCCTTTGGGTGTTGGTCACATGATGATGTGAACTATGGGTGTTAATCACATGGTGATGTGAACTATTGATGTTAAATCACATGGCGATGTGAACTAGATTATTGACTCTAGTGCAAGTGGGAGACTGAAGGAAATATGCCCTAGAGGCAATAATAAAGTTATTATTTATTTCCTTATTTCATGATAAATGTTTATTATTCATGCTAGAATTGTATTAACCGGAAACATAATACATGTGCGAATACATAGACAAACAGAGTGTCACTAGTATGCCTCTACTTGACTAGCTCGTTGATCAAAGATGGTTATGTTTCCTAACCATAGACATGAGTTGTCATTTGATTAACGGGATCACATCATTAGGAGAATGATGTGATTGACTTGACCCATTCTGTTAGCATAGCACTTGATCGTTTAATTTGTTGCTATTGCTTTCTTCATGACTTATACATGTTCCTATGACTATGAGATTATGCAACTCCCGTTTACTGGAGGAACACTTTGTGTGCTACCAAACGTCACAACGTAACTGGGTGATTATAAAGGTGCTCTACAGGTGTCTCCGAAGGTACTTGTTGGGTTGGCGTATTTCGAGATTAGGATTTGTCACTCCGATTGTCGGAGAGGTATCTCTGGCCCCTCTCGGTAATGCACATCACTTAAAGCCTTGCAAGCATTGCAGCTAATGAGTTAGTTGCGGAATGATGTATTACAGAATGATTAAAGAGACTTGTCGGTAACGAGATTGAACTAGGTATTAAGATACCGACGATCGAATCTCGGGCAAGTAACATACCAATGACAAAGAGAACAACGTATGTTGTTATGCGGTCTGACCGATAAAGATCTTCGTAGAATATGTAGGAGCCAATATGAGCATCCAAGTTCCGATATTGGTTATTGACCGGAGACGTGTCTTGGTTATGTCTACATTGTTCTCGAACCCGTAGGGTCCGCATGCTTAACGTTACGATGACAGTTTCATTATGAGTTTATATGTTTTGATGTACCGAAGGTTGTTCGGAGTCCCGGATGTGATCACGGACATGACGAGGAGTCTCGAAATGGTCGAGACATAAAGATTGATATATTGGAAGCCTATGTTTGGACATCGAAAGTGTTCCGGGTGAAATCGGCATTTTACCGGAGTACCGGGAGGTTACCGGAACCCCCCGGTAACCTAATGGGCCTAGTGGAGGAAGTAGAGAGGAGGCCAAGGGGCAGCCGCGCACCCCTCCCCCCCAAGTCCGAATTGGACAAGGAGGGGGGGCGGCGCCCCCCTTTCCTTTCCCCTCTTTCTCTCCTTCCCCCCAAGTCCTAGTCCAACATGGAAAAGGGGGGAGTCCTACTCCCGGTGGGAGTAGGACTCCTCCTGGCGCGCCCCTTGCCTGGTCGCACCTCCTCCCCCTTGCTCCTTTATATACAGGGGCAGGGGGGCACCCCAGAGACACAACAATTGATCATTGGTCTCTTAGCCGTGTGCGGTGCCCCCCTCCAGCATAATCCTCGAGAATATTTGTAGCGGTGCTTAGGCGAAGCCCTGCGACGGTAGAACATCAAGATCGTCACCACGCCGTCGTGTTGGCGGAACTCTTCCCCGACATTCTGCTGGATCAGAGTCCGGGGATCGTCATCGAGCTGAACGTGTGCTAGAACTCGGAGGTGCCGTAGTTTCGGTGCTTGATCGGTCGGGCCGTGAAGACGTCCGACTACATCAACCGCGTTGTGCTAACGCTTCCGTTTTCGGTCTACGAGGGTATGTAGACAACACTCTTCTTTCTCGTTGCTATGCATCATCATGATCTTGCGTGTGCGTAGGAATTTTTTTGAAATTACTACGTTCCCCAACACTTCCAACACATGCGGCAGATCCGAGCGATTTGAACCAACTATCGTGGAAGGAGGAGGAAGGAAAGCAATGGTGCGCCGACAACGGACTATGCGAGATGGAGCTCGGAGGTGGTATGGTTTGTGTTGTGGACGATCGTCTTTAAATGCTGGGCGTCAGGCAGATCAAGCGCCAATTTGAATGCAGGCGCCGAAATTAGTTTCTCGGGCGCCTTGCCGGTTGAATGCCGGGTAGGCAGACGAACATTCAGCGGCGGTTTCAATGCAGTAGGAAGTCTTCCCATCGGATTGTCCGGCCACGTCTCTCGATTCGACATTAATGAGGCACAGAGAGCGAGCGGCGGGTTTTTTTTACTGCGGCGCCGGTTGAGTGCCTCACCATTCGGTCAGCATACGACAGTGATAGGTCATGATCATTTGGACCGGCATGAATACGGCGCCGAGAGCGGATGAACTTTGGAGCGGAAGCTGCGGAGAGACTTTTGGATAGGCCTGTGTAGTCTGAGGCTTACGTGGCATGAGTCAGGTCGCTCACAGACCTTTCACGGATTTGGTACGGTTTTATGGTATTTCGGACATTTAAAATGCGTCCAGGGACATTTGAAGCACATATTTGGACGGCAATTTATGTTCGAACTGGATGTTCAAGGGAGATTTGATATACAGTATTGGAGTTGTCCTAATTGTAGGCTTGATCCTCCAAAAATCTAGTTAGGTGGCTTTTGCAACCCCCCCCCCCCC
>NC_041382.1:176850898-176851440 GCF_002162155.2 Triticum dicoccoides | reverse complement strand
GTTGCAGTTTGTTTAAATTGTGGGTATGGCATAAAATTGTCACCATCAGCGTTGGATCTAGATCCGACGGCTTTGGAGAAGGTTGTCGGGATCGCACCCCCAGCAATGGTTCGCCAGGTATGATTTCCGAAAATCAAAGCAATTGCGAATGCGGTACTCTAATTGCTAATCACTTCTTGCTACATTTGACAAGTGAGCTTTCTATATAGGAGTTTTACTAATATGTTGTGCTTTCTTGAGCATGGGTGCATATGTCTGTTCTTCCAGTGGCCCGTATATAAAAATGGGAGTTGCAATTACCTCTTTCAGTTATTGTGATCGAGTGGATATTCTTCATCAATCTAATATCTATCGTCTACTACTCCATCTCGTGATATAAGAACATTTCTCAAGCTGTTTAGCTTAAAAAAAGTTTACTAGGTTAGGGGATGGAGTGAGTGGCGAACCAACTTATGGTTGGATGGTTAGAGAGACTGTGGTATCCCAGCTCATCAGGGTTCAAATCCTGGTGCTCGCATTTATTTCAGGATTTCTGGCGATGC
>NC_041382.1:176843046-176850728 GCF_002162155.2 Triticum dicoccoides | reverse complement strand
GACTTCACAAATCTCAAGATGATATGCCGGCTTAGTCTTTCGGGGATGCTCATAGGGATGAGTGTATTCACTTGTATATGAGTGCTTGTATCTGTATTGGTGTTCAAAAAAAAGGAACGGAATGAGTGCATCTGAATCATTTTTTTAGGCAATAAAACCTTCAGAATTACAGCACAGCAATGCTGTTGTGCTGCAATGGGCACAAAATGGCAAAACTGATAAAATCTGAGCAACGCATTGGGCATAAGCAACACATCAAGATCATCACGGATATGCCTCTAGGGGGAAAAGAGAGTAGTACTTTGACGCCGGGCTTCAAAAGATATTCGAACACCGAAGAAAAAGATGACGGCCAAGTTGGATCACCGAGGAGAAAATGCACAGCAACCAACAAATCAAAACAATCAGGCGGACATTTACGACGGGAGGACAGGATTATAAGAAATGAGCGAAAGCTTGAAGATCGATCGGACCATTTCCGCAAGACGCGGAAAGCAAAGCCCGTACAAAGGGCAAACTCACACGGACGCCGGTGCGGCCGCGGGCATGGCAGCTGCCCGTGGCCAGCTTGATTCCACCATGGCAGCTTCCAGGGCAGGCAAGCGAGGACGACGACGACATGACGCTTGAGGCGCAGACGATCAACCAACGTGGAAGAAAGAAAGGAGGAGGAAAGCCACCCTTGGCGCCGCGGTATTCCTCTGGTTTCGTGGCCTTTTTACAGAGAGCGCAAGCAGCAACTTTATACTGTCCTCCCCGTCCTTTTCGTGGTAGTACTACTAGACTTTGATAGTGGTCACAGTGATGGGCAGGGCCCATTCTGTCCAATGTTTCGCTGTCTTTTTAAAAAGGGACCCCCAGTGCAAATCATTTTCCATCAATTTCGGCAGAAGCTACGGAGAAAAAAAGACAGGCATGCAACAGCCAGGCGCTGAAAATCCCAGTGTGCTGCTCGTCTCCGCGAATGGGACCCACGAAAACGAGCAGGTGAGGACCCACGGGGCCACGGGGGGTGGAGCAAAATTGCACGAACATGGCACCACCAAGGTCCAGAGACTCGAGGCTAGCAGTGGCAGGCTCCACCGGACAGTGGGCCCAACAGCCGCGGATTGAACACCGGACAGTGGGCCCAACAGCCGCGGGTTGAATTTTCTAATGCGCAATACTCTGCGTCCATGGCTCTCGCCCGCGATGTGTCGGCAGATGTTCCGAACACCGACTTGCATTTGGCCTTCACTGAATTGACGGCCAAGAATAACGTTTGGTCAAAATGCTCGAGATATTTACTCCTGGATATCTGCTGCCGTGCCCGAGCGGATTGTTATAGCATTCGGCCTCGCTGTGCAGACACCTAGCATAGTCCCACTGGCCACTGCTAGGGCAATTTTTCTTCTCCACACTTCATTGAAAAACACATGGATTCGTCTCCTCTCTGTCCGCCGCTTCAGCGATCGGTGATGGGAAGGAGAAGCCGATGCCTGTGCTCCGATTAGTAGTTTAGTTTGAAGTTTTTAGTCCTCGCAGGTGTGGCGCTCATGCGGATGAATTCGTTTCTTCTTCTTCAAGTTTATCTTCCGGGCTTCGATTCTTCTCGAGTTCATCCGCTTGGACGTACTCCACGAAGGTCAGGCGTATATTTCTACCTTCTTGGTACGGTGCGGTTAAGGTTTCTCATCATGTGATGAGAGTTGGTGTCAAATGCTTCAGATTTATGCGACGGCTCAACGGCGATGACTATGGATACAGGGCGCCGGTCCTTAGGGTCACGTGCACGAAGACTTTCTGGTTGTCATCGAGAAGGCCAAGCCGGCTTCGGTGAGGGAGCGGCGTCGCATAAGAGTGCGGTGACGCCGACATGTCAACGGCTTATTCTGATGGCAGTAATGGTTATTTGATGGTCTCAGAATCTCGATGTAAATTTTATTGTGTTCAAGATACTTTGTACCTTCGATGAACCCTTATGATAAATCTGATTCTTTCCGGAAAAAGCAACAACTTTAGCATAGCCATATAAGACAAGTAGCATGTTTTAGATAGATACAATGTTTATTGTTGTTGTGCGCAATCACACAATTGCCATTATTATTTTTCTGTGTCAACTTAACAATCAAAACACACTTAATTTTAAGAATGAATACACTAATTTAAAATAACATTGCATTACAAAATGATTGTATAGGGGTAGAATAGATTAAACTCACGACTTCTTACGTTTTTTGAGAAGCACTAGTTGCTCCCCACCACAATGAATGCAATGTACAGGGCACATCATATATGAGGAGCCCATTTGTTCTTTACGCATGACAATGTAATGGTCTGACGCCCTTTGTTTTTGTCATGTTCCTGCTAGTCATAGTCGAGGTTGGGGACGACTTTTTCGTGGAGGGCAAGGTCCAATAGAACATACTTTGTCTTGGTGAAAGTCACCATGGTCATGTGGAATAAGGGCATCTGTATTCGATCATGACGACTGACTTTTTATAGTCTCAGGTGGCGGGGGTCTGGAAAACATAGTGGGTGATGGAAGAGGCCGCAGACAGTTGGCATGCGACGACTGTCATTGGCACGCTTTCGATGCTGTGGTCGTCTGGCCCTCTGTGCCATTGGCAAGGAGAAGATGAGAGATGTGGAAGGCTGAGGAGACAGATGAAACTTCCCTCCCGCATGACCATTGATGAATGGAACACACATTTGAAGGCTCGGGCTAAATATGGAACTTGTCCATAAATTGTGGCCACTCGAGGGCTCGAGGCCATATGACTATTATGCTACTAGAGTGCGTCTTTTTATAAAGACACAATTATTATGGCAATCGGGGCCTATGACGACTCTGTTGGAGTTGTCTTATCCCCTCCCTATGGGGTTTGGTGGAGTATAATAGATAAGTATGAAGGTGGTGTAATATCTTCTATATCTAAATAGCTAGCCCTTACTAACATATTTCTCTTAACATGCAAGTATGCCACCTCATCATTTAACATGCATAAGGAAAATGCCCACCTCAACATGCAGCTATTCATATTAAAAATCCACTACAACATGCATGCATATAAAATTTCATTTTATTATGCTATTTACATTTAATTCTTATATACCTTCAAAAACTATTGTTTCAAGAGTTCATATTTCATATAATTAAAATCTCATTGAAATATTGCAAACATTCCCGCAACAACGTGTGGGGCATCATCTAGTTCATAAGAAATAGTTGTACTACGCCATTTGATGGGCAAAGAGCTGTAGGACAGGGAGGGCCTCCTAGATTTGCAGATTTCTAAAAATGTAGAAATAAGAATAACATAAGAATGAGGTGACATGTCTTCTTGTATCCTATGTGATTATAATATAAACAATATCAATATAAGTAAAAGAGTGTTTGATAGCACAGATAAAACAAAACAAAACATTCTACCAAAAAGTTTGAGTGGATAATATTTTTCCTACGAATAGATGTTACATGAGAATTTTTGAAAATTCCAATCATACGAATCAAATGATCGCCGTAGGAAAAAGAAAACTAATAATTCCAACCCTCTAAAATCACTGTAGAATCCGTCCGAATGAAAGGAGTCTTGAACAAGTACTGGTATTATCTTTTTTTCATAATAATATGTGTCTTAGTTATATCATAAAGATTAAATTATAAGTCACATATTGACCGATATGAGAAAATTGAAAAGACAACAAAATATCTCTGAGCTTCACACCAGCGCCTGTCACCTGCCTCCGGCACCATCATAGCAGCCACCGAAAAAATGACGAATCACCTTCTCATCCGAGCTTGACGCGGCTCCATCGCTGATATGCAGCTTTGCAGACTCCAAGGTGGCTCGTCAAAGACAAAACCATTACCGTTGAACGAATCAGACTGGGGCAACACCCCGGACACGCCATCGAACTCAAGATCTGGCAACCCCCACATGACTAAGACGCCGGAGGAGGAAGCCATACCTGCCATCCACGAACCACGAGCCCAACACACATTTTGTTTTCCAGATGTCGTCGATGCAGACCATAATCTACATCCGCTCCTCGACTACCTCCCAAGCTCTGCGTCCACGCTGAAGCAGACGTCGTCGCAACGACGAAGACCGAGGACACATGTCCACTGCAATTATGCCGCGGTCGCCACAACATCCCCGCTTGAACAGGATGGTTCCCAGATCCTTCACGACAATAAAGACGATCGCCTCACCGAAGAAGAATCCGGTTTATTCAGCATCACCGTCGCCGCCGCCGAAGTCAAGGCACCAAACGATCCAAAATCCTAAGCTTCTTGGCCCTAAAACCTAAAGCTAAAGCAATCCACACGCGCGGGATCCGGCGACCCCCCCCCCTCCCCCCCCGACAATCAAAAGGGAGCCCGCGGAAGACGGCGCGGGAAGGAGCGGCTCTCCTTATGGCGGCGGCTAGGTTTCGCTATTTTTTCCGGTACTTTTTTTTAGGATAAGTACCAGTAATATCGTCTATCGTCTAGTACAATATACTGTACGGTCGGAGATATGGTTGTGTGCATCACCTGACATAGAGCCCGGGGTAATACTCTTTTTATTAGAAGAAAAATAAGGAAAAAATATGAAAATAATCCTTGGTATAGAAAGATCATCTGGGGCCTAGCGTCAAACGGAAATCACTGGATGGCTGGATGCACACATCATATGCTTCTTGGTGGCAGTGGGGCGCTGGAGTATCCGTGGGAAGTTGCGCCATCCTTCCGGCAAACTTAAGCTGACGTGGCTGTGCCGTGGCCCAGCCGTATCGATGCTTCTCTACCCAGAGAGGAGGAGAAGCGACATGGATGCTCCGAGGCCCGCCGATACCGGCAGCGCGAACCAGTTCCGCTTCCACGTTCGAAATGGAAAGTGGGCAAGCCGAGCAGATTTCGTCCCTTTCGGGCGTCGTAGTCATCCACTCATCGTGTACTACATCAGTGTTAGGAACGCACGTTGTTACACGTCACTTTGGGTGCTTTATACAAATCAAAAACGTCAAACGGCCTCTTGGCCCTATATATACACTAGCTGTATTTCACTGTCGTCACGTTTGATAGAAAATTGTTTGGACGGACACGCGTGATTCAATGAATCCTCCCGTGAATGAAGCAACGCTTTCTCTTCCTCCGGAAGCTCATGCCACTGGACTACAAAATGTAGAAAGGTGAAACGGCCGCATTGCTTTCATTCTCCCACAAGAGAGAATAAAAGGTGCCGTGTGAGCAATCGCCGTTCCGAGACGTCGACACATGCCTGTCTCTTCGTCCGGCGATCAGAGGAGTAGCGGCTGTGCAGCATGCACCATCTGCTGGACTGTGTACAGTAAATAAGTACTACCACCACCTCGACGGCCACGTTATCCGCCACAGGTTCACGTTCACCCAAAGGAGAAGAGTGAGACCTCACGGCACCGTTGCACTAGGACGCACGGAGAGGCGGAGAGTGGTACCGGAGTAGACTATAGACAGCGGGACGCGGCTACGAGCCACCACCCTCCCTCACCTCCCCACCGAACCTTATCACGGCAGACGGGGCCTGGCTCCCATCGGCGGGACACCGGATCGAGCCGACGTGTCGGTCCCCAGTGCGCCGGACCCGCCTCGTCCAGGATCTTATGATGAAGCCGTGCTACGGGACACGCACGACAGCGCCATTACCGATGGAAAATGACCAGCATGATTGCATGAGTGTGCCGGGGCCCGTTGAGATGGGCGAGCGAGAGCATATATAGAAGCAAACTCGGCCAGACGAGAACACAGTTTAGTTTAGTAATGACTGGCTTCTTGTTGGCTTATTGATCGTGGCCGGTGACGCTGACCTCCATTAACTGGCTGCCAAAATCCATCCATCTACCCGGCCGCTGGACGACAAGGGTTTATCGTGGGTTCACCACGTGTGTTCATATCATCACCTTCTTCGTCTCCTCTTCGCGTCTCATGTAGAGTAATTTGGCCAGTCATTTGCAACCTTGGTTGTAAAACAAGAGAAAGAGATTGGATCGGCACAATCAACATGATGGCCTCGGGGATGTATTTATATACGTGCTCTAGAGCAGCACATGGCATAGCTGATATACATGGTTTAGTTAGAGGATATCTAGGCGTCTGGACAACAGACTTACCTCAACAATATATAGGGTTGATGTAGAAGCCCTCCGTAATCGAATCCCTCTCCGACAGAGGGCCAGAAAAGGTCTCAAGATGGGATCTCACATGTACAGAAGGTTACAGCGGCGGAAAAGTATTTTGGTGGACGCCTCTGGTCATTTGGAAATATTTGAGAATTTATAAAGGTGGATTTAGGGTTAGGGGCTCCCGAGGGCCCCACAAGCCCTTAGGGCGCGCCCCTGAGGCTTGTGTCCTCCTTGGGACTCTTCTGACCCTCTCTCCAAGTTACGTGGGTGTCTTCTGGTTCAAGAAAAATCATCGCGAAAGTTTTATTCCGTTTAGACTCTGTTTGATATTTCTTTTCTGTAAAACTCAAAAATAAGGAAAAAACAGAAACTGACACTTGGCTGTAGGTTAATAAGTTAGTACAAAAATAAAATAAAATAGCATATTAATGTATATAAAACATGCAAAACAGACAATATAATAGCATGAAACAAACAAAAATTATAGATACGTTGGAGACGTATCAATGATGTGGTCGGTGGCCCCCGTGTCTGAAGGAAATATGCCCTAGAAGCAATAATAAAGTTGTTATTTATATTGCCTTATATCATGATAAATGTTTATTATTCATGCTAGAATTGTATTAACCGGAAACTTGATACATATGTGAATACATAGACAAAACACAATGTCCCTAGTAAACCTCTAGACTATCTCGTTAATCAAAGATGGTTAAGTTTCCTAACCATAGATATGAGTTGTCATTTGATAAACGGGATCACATCATTAGGAGAATGATGTGATGGACAAGACCCATCCGTTATCTTAGCATAATGTTCGTTAAGTTTTATTGCTATTGCTTTCTTCATGACTTATACATATTCCTTTGACTATGAGATTATGCAACACCCGAATACCGGAGGAATACCTTATGTGCTATCAAACGTCACAACGTAACTGGGTGATTATAAAGATTCTCTAGAGGTATCTCCGAAGGTGTTTGTTGGGTTGGCATAGATCGAGATTAGAATTTGTCACTCTGAGTATCGGAGAGGTATCTCTGGGCCCTCTCGGTAATGCACATCATGATAAGCCTTGCAAGCAATGTGACTAATGAGTTAGTTGCGGGATGATTCATTACGAAACGAGTAAAGAGACTTGCCGGCAATGAGATTGAACTATGTATGAAGATACCGACGATCGAATCTCGGGCAAGTAACATACCGATGACAAATGGAATGACGTATGTTATCATTACGGTTTGACCGATAAAGATCTTCATAGAATATGTAGGAGCCAATATGAGCATCCAGGTTCCGCTATTGGTTATTGACCGGAGAGGTGTCTCGGTCATGTCTACATAGTTCTCGAACCCGTAGGGTCCACACACTTAATGTTCGATGACGATTTGTATTATATGAGTTATGTGATTTGGTGACCGAATGTTGTTCGGAGTCCCAGATGAGATCACGAACATGAGGAAGAGTCTGGAAATGGCCGAGAGGTAAAAATTGATATATTGGATGATAGTATTCGGACACCAGAAGTGTTTCGGAATGTATCAGGTACATATCGG
>NC_041382.1:176839353-176842815 GCF_002162155.2 Triticum dicoccoides | reverse complement strand
GCGAATCCTGCTAGGAGCCCAAGTAGGACTCCTCCTACTTGGGGCGTGCCTAGGGTGTAACGGCCTCGATGCGGCTATATCTTCCACGTGTCGAAGCACGACTTAGAGGCATAACCACATTGAAAGCAATGTCGCAAGTGAGGTAATCTTCACACAACCCATGTAATACATAAAGGAAAAGAGATACATAGTTGGCTTACAATCGCCACTTCACACAATACATGAATAAAGCATTACATCATCCAGATACAAACAAGGTCCGACTACGAAACCAAAATAAAAGAAGAACCCCAAATGCGACAAGGTCCCCCGATCGACCCCACTGGGCTCTGCTACTGATCAACTAGAACGAAACAACACAAAGGACAAGATCTTCATCGAGCTCCTCCTGAGCTTGGTTGCATCAGCTGTATGGTTCAACGGCACCTACAAGCTGGTTTTGGAAGTATCTGTGAGTCATGGGGACTCAACAATCTCGCACCCTCGCGATCAAGACTATTTAAGCTTATGGGTAAGGTAAAGGTATGAGGTGGAGCTGCAGCAAGCGACTAGCATATATGGTGGCTAACATACGCAAAAGAGAGCGAGAAGAGAAGGCAAAGCACGTTCGAGAAATCTATGATCAAGAAGTGATCCTAAAACAACCTACGTCAAGCATAACTCCAACACCGTGTTCACTTCCCGGACTCCGCCGAAAAGAGACCATCATGGTTACGCACGCAGTTGATGCATTTTAATTAAGGTCAACTTCAGGTTTTCTATAACCGGACATTAACAAATTCCCATCTGCCCATAACCGCGGGCACGGCTTTCAAAAGTTCAATCCCTGCAGGGGTGTCCCAACTTAGCCCATCACAAGTTCTCACGGTCAACGAAGGAATAGACCTCCTCCCGAGACATTCCGATCAGACTCGGTATCTCGGTTCTACAGGACACTTCGACAAGTTAAAACAAATCCAGCAACACCACCCAGATGTGCCAACAAATCCCGATAGGAGCTGCACATATCTCGTTCTCAGGGCACACCAGATGAGCAAGACGTCGGGTAGGCCAGCCCAGAGTTGCCCCTGGTAGCCCCGGGCATCGCTCGGTTGGACCAACACTCAGAGGAGCACTAGCCCGGGGGGTGGGGGGGGTTAAAATAATGATGACCCTTGGGCGCGCAACCCCCAAGGGAAAAGAAAAAGCTAGGTGGCGAATGGTACGACCAATGTTGGGCATTGCTGGAAGAGTTTTATTCAAGGCGAACTGTCAAGGGGTTCCCATTATTACCCAACCACGTAAGGGACGCAAAATGCGGGAACATAACACCGATATGACGGAAACTAGGGCGGCAAAAGTGGAACCAAACACCAGGCATAAGTCCGAGCCTTCCACACTTTACCAAGTATATAGATGCATTAATTAAATAATATATATAGTGATATCCTAACAAGTAAACATGTTCCAACAAGGAACAACAACTCCATGTTCCAACAAGGAACATACTTCAAACTTCACCTGCAACTAACAACGCTATAAGAGGGGCTGAGCAAAGCGGTAACATAGCCAATCAACGGTTTGCTAGGACAAGGTGGGTTAGAGGCTTGGTTCAACAATATGGGAGGCATGATAAGCAAGTGGTAGGTATCGCAGCATAGGCATAGCAAAAGAGCGAGCAACTAGTAAGCAAAGATAGAAGTGATTTCGAGGGTATGGTCATCTTGCCTGAAATCCCGCAAGGAAGAAGAACGAGTCCATGAAGAAGACAAACGGACATAGACGAACGAGTCCTCACAAACGCAATGTTACCGGAACCAACCCGATGAAGCAACACCGGAAAAAAGCACACAACATAGTAAACAAGCCACACATGAACATGGTATGATATGCGGGATGCGGAATGCGATGCATATGCATGATTTGACAAGAGATGAATAAATCTGGCCTCAACTTGGAAATCCAAGTATGCCACTGGAAAGGTGAGGTGAAATCGCTTGAAAACGATATAAAGATCACCAGAATCGGAGTTACGGTTTGGAAATGGCAAGCAATTCAAATATGACCACGTTTTGCGATTTACAGCAAGTAGCCATCTAAATGCAACAAGATGAACATGCTACAGCACCCAAACATGGCATCAAAATACATGGCAGGGATCCATTCATGATGCTTAACAAAAGTCTAGCACTGAGCTACGGCCAATTCATCCATTAACAGGTTCAAACAAGCATGGCAAAAATGCATTTGGTAAACAGATTTCAGACTTAGTGAAATTAACACTTGTCTGGAATTTCAGATCAGGTAGCACACTTTGGAGCATGAAAACTATATGCTACCGGACCTGAACATGGCAATTTAAAGCATGGAATGGAGCTACTCAAAGAGCTTAACAAAAGTCCCTTAGTGACCTTGAGCCAAAAGGGATCAGAAAATACATTTGCAAGCATGTGAACATGGCAAAAACATAATCAGTTCTCAGACTTGGCGAAAACTCGAGCATGCTGAAACAGATATCAAGTAGGCATGTTTACGAGCTCTATGCACTCACTACAGAGCAAGTCATGACAGTCTAAGCATGCACCCATCAAAAATACACAAAATACAAGCTATACATGGCAAGAACAATAACATAGCATGCACGGATCAACTACAACATCCTCGGCAAAATTGCTAACAAGTAGACAATCTTCCCAGATTCACGAAATGACAAAAGTAGAGCTCGATTGACTCAATCTAGGGTTCTCCATAATTGCAAAGAAAGACATGGATGGATAGAGCACTACAATATTAACAAAACATCCTTACTGATCATCCTCAAAAGAGGCACGGATCACTAGGAAGCAACATGAACATATGGCAATATGAGATAAACAGTCCAAGGACTTAGTGGAAATGCTAAGTCCCTGAAATCAGCATTAACGAATGCTCCAGTTTGCAAGCTTGTGCTAGGCACCACACACATCATAAAAATACATGGGTTGCACCTCTAGATAGATGGCAAAACATATAACAAAACTCATGAAGAGATCAGGGGCATATCATGCACACAATAATCATGGCAAAAATGACAAATAACTAATTGGAGCAGCAGATCTGACAAATATCTCAAATAACATTCTTCTAACAGCATTTCAGGCATCAAGATGGACTCAAATAAAAATGATGCAGTGAGATGAAATGATGTACTCACTGAGGCGAACATTTTGATATGCTATATGCCCAAAACGGAACTACGGATGCAAAGTTACGATGTGATGAACATGGGCATATGGATCTGGGAATTTCGGGGACAGTGAAATTATACCTTCAGATCTAGGGTTTCGTGGCACGGACTTCGAGGATGACCGGAGCTCGCCGGGAACGCCGGGGATCGCCGGAGAGGAGGTTGGGGCCGCCGGATCCGGCAGGCTCCTGCCCGGATCTGGCCGGAGAAGAGGCGCACGCCGGCGCGGGCGAACGACGGCGGTGGTCGCGGGCGTG
>NC_041382.1:176833826-176839161 GCF_002162155.2 Triticum dicoccoides | reverse complement strand
GGCGAGGCGCGCTGGTCGGCGGCGAGCCGGCGCGGAGGCGCGGCGGCGCGGTGCGGAGGAAGAGGTGGGCGGCACCGCGCGGCCCGAACGCGCGGAGGAGGGGGCCGGCCTTGGGCCGAGCGGGCCGGTGGGAGGCGCGGGCGGCGGGGCGCCAAGTGGTGCGCTCTGATTGGGCGCGGGAGGCGGCGCGCTGACGTGGCGACGCTCCATTGGTTGAAGTGACGTGGCGGCGGCGGTGGACGCATCCGCCGGTGAACGGACATGTCCGGCGGCGCGGAGGGAGGTGAGATCTAGGGTTCATCCGTGAAATGATCCGAAATTTCGGGGAGGGGTGCTCTTTTATAGGTAGAGGGAGCTAGGAGAGTCCAAATGAGGTGCGGTTTTCGGCCACGCGATCATGATCGAACGACCGAGATGATGGAGGGGGTTTAGGTGGGTTTTGGGCCAAATTTGAAGGATGTTCGGCTGCAACACACACGAGGCTTTTTCGGTCCCTCGGTTAACCGTTGGAGTATCAAACGAAGTCCAAATGGTACGAAACTTGAGAGGCAGTCTACTGGTAGTAAACCAAGGCCGCTTGGAAGGTCTCGGTCCAATCTGGAAATGTTTAATCCCCACACATGAAAGAAAGGTAGAAATGACCACCGGAGGAGATAGGAGCGCCGGAATGCAAAACGAACAACGGGGAAAAAGCTCGGATGCATGAGACGAACATGTATGCAAATGAAATGCACATGATGACATGAGATGCAATGCATGACACGCAAGCAATGACAAGGCAACAACAACGAATAAGCGGAGGACACCTCGCACATCGGTCTCGGGGCGTTACAACATTCCACCACTACGAGAGGATCTCGTCCTGAGATCTAGAATGGCACCGAAGGGACAATGGAAGAGAAAGAGAAGAGGTAAAACTAAGTTGCTCCTTTGGCAAACGAGTGAAACCAAATAACCTTGAGAGGTTGAACTAATTGAAAGAAATGAAACAACGGAGAAGTACAAAGTTCAAAGCACTCCGGTAAGAAAGAGGAAAAAGAAAGAACCGATTCAGATTGCACTCCGGTTGAGAAGGGATGCAAGACTTGATAAAATGAGAGAACTTGAGAAAAAAGGAACACAACACTCCGGTTAAATGGATAAGTCAAGAAAAGAACACGATCCCGACAAAACAAGAAGATGTGTTTGAAGAGAGCAGCAACACAATGCCTCCGGAACAAAAGTAAGAATGGAATGAACGAAGGGAAAAACGAGAGCACGCTTACAACACATGCTAGAACGGAATTGTTGGAAACCCAACAACAAAAAGAATAATCTTGATATGGTCTTATGGAATACATCTCAAATTATGAGGTGACAACCTGCCACTCACGGGAAAAAGAATTGGATTGATATGAACGAGGAGACGAGAAACTTATTTCACCGGGAGGATAAATGAAGAACTTGGGTCCTTTGTAAACACTATAGATAGCAACACTCCTTGGGGAAGGCTTTGGTGAAACATAACCCAAGATAACTCCAAAGAAGAGATTGATGTATTTAAAATACCTCATTCTTAATAACATGTGAATCATGAACTCAAATTATCAAGAATTATGTAAAACCCCTCCAATGATACGGTAGAAAGAAATGTACTCCGGATAGCAAGACGAAGAATGCTTGAACTCCACTGAAAGAATGTTGATGAATGCTTCGAGAAGGAAATAAAACCTCGATGAACCATCATGTAGGACATCCATGAGGAACTCCGGTAAACAAAATGATGATAAAAGCAAGAGAAGTTGAAAACACAAGGTGAAACCTTGTAATGATTTAGAAGGAGCTTTGGGACGAGATAAAGTGGAATCTTGGAACTCCAGAAAAGAAAGATGATACAAGTGAAACCGAGAGTTTGAAGAGCCTCCGGACTAAGGAATTGAATTTACTCGATGAAACAAGAATAAGAATTACGTTATGCTTATCCTTCATCAATTAAATTGATGACAATCAACGGATTTGACATATTACTTATTCTCTTGGAAAAGATTAAGAGAGATATAACATAAACTTGAGAACGTCTTCGACGAATCCACCGGTAGGATTGAAAACAACAAATGAATTGATATGATAACAAGGTAAGAAGAATCTTGAACGAACCACCATAAGAATTGAAAATGAACGAAGAAGAAAAATAAAGAAGCACCGGGAAGAATTAGAGAACAAATGAAGATACTTGAGGGGAACTTAGATAAAAGATAACGAAGAGATCACGAGCCGATTAAAGATCACTTGAGCGAAACACCGGTAAAATTGGAGAATGATAGCTAAAAGCTGAGAATGAATAATCCCGAAATGATGGCCTCCGGATAATCAAACTTAACAGAATCTTGAATTGCTCCGGATAGGTGAAAAGAATTCTCACGATCACGACAATTACGAGAGGATGGCAACAAGCTAGAATCACGAATCTTGAAGAGAATAGAGCAAGATTAAAGAGAAACTCTTCTTCGATCTTAAAAATCCGAGAATGACGACGAGTAACACCACCAAGAATTATTGAGGCACACCGGAATGAAGAATGGAAAGGTTGATCCAACAATGAAAAGAATTTGAAAGGTCTTGGGGAAAAACATAAGACTGATGATAATTCATTCTTACGTCAAACTTCGAAATGAAATTTGAGGATAGCTCCGGGAAAATTAGAAGAGTCAGGTAAGATCCTGGGAAAAGACCTGTGGGTTAGGCTCACTCAAAAGAAACACTGTAGAACAATTTAAAAGAGAGAATGCACCGGTTGAATTAAATGGCTAGAATGAGATAACAACCTCGAGATATCTTGAACGAATTAGGAATGAAAATACGAATCTTCTGAGATATCTTCAGCACTCCGGAACAAAAGAATAGCGAGAAGTGAACTATTATGAGGTGCACCGGTATGAGAAGGTATTTGAAACGAGGAAAAAGGGATATGAGATCAACACCGAAAGCTTGAATTGGTTCCACCGGAGAAGAAAGAGAATGAAAAATGATGAACTTGAGGTTCCGTTAGAATCTTCATGAGAATCACCGGGTAAGAACATTAAAGGAAAAGAATGGAGAGACTTCCCATCAATAAAAGGATACTTGAATAAGAAATTCGAGTCCTCAAAGAAAAAGGGTGGGTGGGCGGGAAAAACAAAGGCAACTTGGAGACGGATGAAACAAACACCGTTGAGAAGAAGTGATAATAGATCTTGCGAATGTTGAAGTGATCGGATTCACTTGAGGAGAGACACAACGGTTAAAAGGGATTGACAAAAACAATCTTGATGATCAAGAAGGATTAGTATTCACATAGGAGTATGAGAACACCGCTTAGGAAAAGTATGGAATCAACATTTGACTTTGAAGCAACTCGAATACCACCACTCAAAACAAAACAAAGGATTGGCTTTCAGAATAAGCCAGAACAAACATATGATAGAGATTTCGTCCGAAGTTTTCATGGTGGGGCCTACACGGGCTCGATCGTACAACACCATCATGTACAAGGCAGTGCACATGACATACGAAGCGTCCCCGAGTCGGCATAGCCAAGGACTCTTTAAGACACAACGAGACCACTGTAAAACCAACCGTGAATAGGCGGACCACTAGACGTCGAACCCCAATTTCATATCATACATCTGTTGGAAAGATATCCTAAGAACTACTTGATTTCCCACCTATGAAACTCCCTAACCTTTCCGGTTATGCAATCAGGTGTTGGGGATACGGGGGAAGCATAATATCTCACCCAAAACTAGCAAATCCTACATCCAGCTGTATCCATCCTTCAACACATAACCAAGAAACCTTCGGAAATCGTCTACCTCAACCTTCGAAAAGCATCCGTTATACGAGTTATGGCAATACTCCCGAACTCCCACCCCAGTACTGGGTGGCGTCGAGGTTATCTCACCAACGAACTGCATAAATGAGATTTTCTATGTCGGCGTACTAAACTCTGGTATTCCAGAACTGCAACGATAAAATTGTGACGACAACACCTCAGAGCTCAACTCCCCGGGACACTGCCACAACCCCTAAAGACAGGAGGCACCAAGAACAATGTTCTCGTCACAAAACCATCGGAACGATTCCAAGATAACCGCGGGATCCTAATTTTTTTTAGTGAAATTTAAGAAGAGAAGAGTCAAAACTCTATGTCAGGATGCCTTACCAGAGCGACGAAGGGACTGGGGAGTAAAAAGAATTCCTAAACTCTCCGATATATAATTCCTAAATGACTCAAAACAATTTTCTAGACTCAACAACGGCTGCTAAAACGATCAAGCAGTGGGGGCTCCTAAGGTCGGGGAAGGCTCTAATACCAACTTGTAACGCCCTCGATGCGGCTATATCTCCCACGTGTCGAAGCACGACTTAGAGGCATAACCGCATTGAAAGCAATGTCGCAAGTGAGGTAATCTTCACACAACCCATGTAATACATAAGGGAAAAGAGATACATAGTTGGCTTACAATCGCCACTTCACACAATACATGAATAAAGCATTACATCATCCAGATACAAACAAGGTCCGACTACAGAACCAAAATAAAAGAAGAACCCCAAATGCGACAAGGTCCCCCGATCGACCCCACTGGGCTCCACTACTGATCAACTAGAACGAAACAACACAAAGGACAAGATCTTCATCGAGCTCCTCCTGAGCTTGGTTGCATCAACTATACGGTTCAACGGCACCTGCAAGCTGATTTTGGAAGTATCTATGAGTCACGGGGACTCAGCAATCTCGCACCCTCGCGATCAAGACTATTTAAGCTTATGGGTAAGGTAAAGGTATGAGGTGGAGCTGCAGCAAGCGACTAGCATATATGGTGGCTAACATACGCAAAAGAGAGCGAGAAGAGAAGGCAAAGCACGTTCGAGAAATCTATGATCAAGAAGTGATCCTAAAACAACCTACATCAAGCATAACTCCAACATCGTGTACACTTCCCGGACCCCACCGGAAAGAGACCATCACGGTTACGCACGCGGTTGATGCATTTTAATTAAGGTCAACTTCAGGTTTTGTACAACCGGACATTAACAAATTCCCTTTTGCCCATAACCACGGGCACGGCTTTCAAAAGTTCAATCCCTGCAGGGGTGTCCCAACTTAGCCCATCACAAGCTCTCACGGTCAACGAAGGAATAGACCTCCTCCCGAGACATTCCGATCAGACTCGGTATCTCGGTTCTACAGGACACTTCGACAAGTTAAAACAAATCCAGCAACACCACCCAGATGTGCCGACAAATCCCGATAGGAGCTGCACATATCTCGTTCTTAGGGCACACCAGATGAGCAAGATGTCGGGTAGGCCAG
>NC_041382.1:176831164-176833482 GCF_002162155.2 Triticum dicoccoides | reverse complement strand
GGGAAAAGAAAAGGCTAGGTGGCGAATGGTAAGACCAATGTTGGGCATTGCTGGAAGAATTTTATTCAAGGCGAACTGTCAAGGGGTTCCCATTATTAGCCAACCGCGTAAGAGACGCAAAATCCGGGAACATAACACCGATATGACGGAAACTAGGGTGGCAAGAGTGGAACAAATCACCAGGTATAAGGCCGAGCCTTCCACCCTTTACCAAGTATATAGATGCATTAATTAAATAATATATATAGTGATATCACAACAAGTAAACATGTTCCAACAAGGAACAACAACTCCATGTTCCAACAAGGAACATACTTCAAACTTCACCTGCAACTAACAACGCTATAAGAGGGGCTGATCAAAGCGGTAACATAGCCAATCAACGGTTTGCTAGGACAAGGTGGGTTAGAGGCTTGGTTCAACAATATAGGAGACATGATAAGCAAGTGGTAGGTATCGCAACATAGGCATAGCAAAAGAGCGAGCAACTAGCAAGCAAAGATAGAAGTGATTTCGAGGGTATGGTCATCTTGCCTGAAATCCCGCAAGGAAGAAGAACGAGTCCATGAAGAAGACAAACGGACATAGACGAACGAGTCCTCACAAACGCGATGTTACCGGAACCAACCCGAAGAAGCAACACCGGAAAGAAGCACACAACATAGTAAACAAGCCACACGTGAACATGGTATGATATGCGAGATGCGGAATGCGATGCATATGCATGATTTGACAAGATATGAATAAACCTGGCCTCAACTTGGAAATCCAAGTGTTCCACTGGAAAGGTGAGGTGAAATCGCTTGAAAACGATATAAAGATCACCGGAATCGGAGTTACGGTTTGGAAATGGCAAGCAATTCAAATATGACCACGTTCTGCGATTTACAGCAAGTACCCATCTAAATGCAACAAGATGAACATGCTACAGCACCCAAACATGGCATCAAAATACATGGAAGGGATCCATTCATGATTCTTAACAAAAGTCTAGCACTGAGCTACGGCCAATTCATCCATTAACAGGTTCAAACAAGCACGGCAAAAATGCATTTGGTAAACAGATTTCAGACTTAGTGAAATTAACACTTGTCTGGAATTTCAGATCAGGTAGCACACTTTGGAGCAGGAAAACTATATGCTACAGGACCTGAACATGGCAATTTAAAGCATGTCATGGAGCTACTCAAAGAGCTAAACAAAAGTCCCTTAGTGACCTTGAGCCAAAAGGGATCAGAAAATACATTTGCAAGCATGTGAACATGGCAAAAACATAATCAGTTCTCAGACTTAGTGAAAACTGGAGCATGCTGAAACAGATATCAAGTAGGCATGTTTACGAGCTCGATGCACTCACTACAGAGCAAGTCATGACAATCTAAGCAAGCACCCATCAAGAATACACAAAATAAAAGCTAGACATGGCAAGAACAATAACATAGCATGCATGGATCAACTACAACATCCTCGGCAAAATTGCTAACAAGTAGACAATCTGCCCAGATTCACGAAATGACAAAAGTAGAGCTCGATTGACTCAAGCTAGGGTGCTCTATAATTGCAAACAAAGACATGGATGGATAGAGCACTACAAGGTTAACAAAAAATCCTTACTGATCATCCGCAAAAGAGGCACGGATCACTAGAAAACAACATGAACATAGGGCAATATGAGATAAACAGTCCAAGGACTTAGTGGAAATGCTAAGTCCCTGAAATCAGCATTAACGAATGCTCCACTTTGCAAGCTTGTGCTAGGCACCACACACATCACAAAAATACATGGGTTGCACCTCTGGATAGATGGCAAAACATATAACAAAACTCATGAAGAGCTCAGGGGCATATCATGCACACAATAATCATGGAAAAAATGACAAATAACTAATTGGAGCAGCAGATCTGACAAATATCTCAAATAGCATTCTTCTAATAGCATTTCGGGCATCAAGATGAACTCAAATAAAAATGATGCAGTGAGATGAAATGATGTACTCACTGAGACGAACATTTTGATATGCTATATGCCCAAAATGGATCTACGGATGCAAAGTTACGATGCTATGAACATGGGCATATGGATCTGGGAATTTCGGGGACAATGAAATTATACCTCCAGATCTAGGGTTTCGTGGCACGGACTTCGAGGATGACCGGAGCTCGCCGGGAACGCCGGGGATCGCCGGAGAGGAGGTTGGGGCCGCCGGATCCGGCCGGCTCCTGCCCGGATCTGGCCGGAGGAGAGGCGCACGTCGGCGCGAGCGAACGGCGGCGGTGGTCGCGGGCGTGGCTGCGCCGGCGAGGAGAGTGCGGCGGGC
>NC_041382.1:176718595-176830510 GCF_002162155.2 Triticum dicoccoides | reverse complement strand
GGGCGGCGGGGCGCCAAGTGGCGTGCTGTGATTGGGCGCGGGAGGCGGCGCGCTGATGTGGCAGCGCTCCATTGGTCGAAGCGACGTGGCGGCGGCGGTGGACGCGTCCGCCGGTGAATGGACATGTCCGACGGCGCGGAGGGAGGTGAGATCTAGGGTTCATCCGCGAAATGATCCGAAATTTCGGGGAGGGGTGCTCTTTTATAGGTAGAGGGAGCTAGGAGAGTCCAAATGAGGTGCGGTTTTCGGCCACGCGATCGTGATCGGACGACCGAGATGATGGAGGGGGTTTAGGTGGGTTTTGGGCCAAATTGGAAGGATGTTGGGCTGCAACACACACGAGGCTTTTTCGGTCCCTCGGTTAACCGTTGAAGTATCAAACGAAGTTCAAATGGTACGAAACTTGACAGGCGGTCTACCGGTAGTAAACCAAGGCCGCTTGGCAAGTCTCGGTCCAATCCGGAAATGTTTAATCCCCACACACGAAAGAAAGGTAGAAATGACCACCGGAGGAGATAGGAGCGCCGGAATGCAAAACGAACAACAGGGAAAAAGCTCGGATGCATGAGACGAACATGTATGCAAATGAAATGCACATGATGACATGAGATGCAATGCATGACACGCAAGCAATGACAAGGCAACAACAACGAATAAGCGGAGGACACCTGGCACATCGGTCTCGGGGCGTTACATAGGGCCGACCTCCTCCCTTCTCCCTCCTTTATATACGGGGGTGGGGGTGCCTCTAACAAACATAAATTGTTCTAAGCCGTGTGCGGCGCCCCCCTCCACAGTTTACGCCTCCGGTCATATTCATGTATTGCTGATGGAACTCTCCCTTGACACTTTGCTAGATCAAGAGTTCGAGGGACGTCATCAAGCTGAACATGTGCAGAACTCGGAGGTGTCATACGTTCGGTGCTTGATCGGTTGGATCAACAAGACGTTCGACTACATCAACCGTGTGTTAAGCTAACGCTTCCGCTTTCGGTCTATGAGGGTACATGGACACACTCTCCCCCTCTCGTTGCTATGTATCTCCTCGATAGATCTTGCGTGAGCGTAGGAATTTTTTTGAAATTGCATGCTAAGTTCCCCAACAGTGGCATCTGAGCCAGGTCTATGCGTAGATGATATGCACGAGAAGAACACAAAGAGTTGTGGGCGATGATAGTCATACTGCTTACCACCAACGTCTTATTTTGATTCGGCGGTGTTGTTGGATGAAGCGGCCCGGACCAACCTTACATGACCATGTTCATGAGACCGGTTCCACCGACAGACATGCAACTTGTTTTGCATAAAGGTGGCTGGCGGGTGTCTATTTCTCCAACTTTAGCTGAATTGAATTTGACTACATCCAGTCCTTGTTGAAGGTTAAAACAACAAACTTGACGAAACATCATTGTGGTTTTGATGCGTAGGTAAGAACGTTTCTTACTAGAAGCCCGTAGCAGCCACGTAAAACTTGCGACAACAAAGTAGATGATGTCTAACTTGTTTTTGCGGGGAATGTTGTGATGTGATATGGTCAAGACATGATGTGATATACGTTATTGTATGAGATGATCATGTTTTGTAAAAGTTATCGGCAACTGAAAGGATCCTTATGGTTGTTGCTTTATTGTATGAAATGCAGTCGCCAGGTAATTGCTTTACTTTATCACTATGCGTTAGCAATAGTTGTAGAAGCAATAGTTGGCGAGAGACGACAACGACGCTACGATGGAGATCAAGGTGTCAAGCCGGTGATGATGGAAATCATGATGGTGCTTTGGAGATGGATCAAAGGCACAAGATGATGATGGCCATATCATGTCACATATTTTGATTGCATGTGATGTTTATCTTTTATGCATCTTATTTTGCTTAGTACAGCGATAGCATTATAAGATGACCCCTCACTAAAATTTCAAGGTATAAGTGTTCTCCTTGAGTATGCACCATTGCGACACTTCGTCGTGCCGAGACACCACGTGATGATCGGGTGTGATAAGGTCTACGTTCACATACAATGGGTGCAAGACAGTTTTGCACATGCGGAATACTCAGGTTAAACTTGATGAGCCTAGAATGTACAGACATGGCCTCGGAACACTGGAGACCGAAAGGTCGAACGTGAATCATATAGTAGATATGTTCAACATAGAGATGTTCACCATTGAAAATTACTCCATCTCACATGATAATCGGACATGGTTTAGTTGATATGGATCACATGATCATTTAGATGACTCGAGGGATGTCTATCTAAGTGGGGGTTCTTAAGTAATATGATTAATTGAACTTAATTTATCATGAGCTTAGTCCTGATTGTTTTTGCATATCTATGTTGTGGATCAATGGCCCGTGCTACCGTTCCCTTGAATTTTAATGCGTTCCTAGAGAAAGCTAAGTTGAAAGATGATGGTAGCAACTACACAGACTGGGTCCGTAACTTGAGGATTATCCTCATTGTTGCACAGAAGAATTATGTCCTTGATGCACCACTAGGTGAAAAGCCCCCTCCCGCTAATGTAGACGCTTTGAACGTCTGGCAGACACGGTCTGATGACTACTCTATAGTTCAGTGTGCCATGCTCTATGACTTAGAATCAGGACTTCAAAGGCGTTTTGAACATCATGGACCATATGAGATGTTCCAGGAATTGAAGTTAATATTTCAAGCAAATGCCCGAGTTGAGAGATATGAAGTCTCCAACAAGTTCTATAGCTGCAAAATGGAGGAGAACAGTTCTGTCACCGAACACATACTCAGAATGTCTAGGTATCATAACCACTTGACTCAGCTGGGAGTTAATCTTCCAGATGATAGTGTTATTGACAGAGTTCTTCAATCACTGCCACCAAGCTACAAAGGCTTCATTAGATACATCAAGTTCCAGATGAACTATAATATGCAAGGGATGGATAAGACAATTCTCGAGCTCTTCGCTATGCTCAAAGCTGCGGAGGTAGAAATCAAGATAGAGCATCAAGTGTTGATGGTTAACAAGACCACTAGTTTCAAGAAAAAGGGCAAGGGAAAGAAGCGGAACTTCAATAAGAATGGCAAACAAGTTGTCACTCCTGGGAAGAAGCCCAAGTTTGGACCCAAGCCTAAAACTGAGTGATTCTACTACAAAGAGACTGGTCACTGGAAGCGGAACTGCCCCAAGTATTCGGCAGATAAGAAGGATGGAAAAGTGAACAAAGGTATATTTGATATACATGTTATTGATGAAGGATATATGCCCTAGAGGCAATAATAAAGTTGTTATTTATATTTCCTTATATCATGATAAATGTTTATTATTCATGCTAGAATTGTATTAACCGGAAACTTAGTACATGTGTGAATACATAGACAAACAGAGTGTCCCTAGTATGCCTCTACTAGACTACTCGTTAATCAAAGATGGTTAAGTTTCCTAGCCATAGACATGTGTTGTCATTTGAGGAACGGGATCACATCATTAGAGAATGATGTGATAGACAAGACCCATCCGTTATCTTAGCACTATGATCGTTTAGTTTGTTGCTATTGCTTTCTTCATAACTTATACATGTTCCTATGACTATGAGATTATGCAACTCCCGAATACCAGAGGAAGACTTAGTGTGCTATCAAACGTCACAACATAACTGGGTGACTATAAAGATGCTCTACAGGTGTCTCCGATGGTGTTTCTTGAGTTAGCATAGATCGAGATTAGGATTTGTCACTCCAAGTATCGGAGAGGTATCTATAGGCCCTCTCGGTAATGCACATCACTATAAGCCTTGCAAGCAATGTGACAAATGACTTAGTTATGGGATGATGCATTACGGAACGAGTAAAGAGACTTGCCGGTAACGAGATTTAACTAGGTATTGAGATATCGACGATCGAATCTCGGACAAGTAACGTACCGATGACAAAGGGAACAATGTATATCGTTATACGGTTTGACCAATAAAGATCTTCATAGAATATGTGGGAGCCAATATGAACATCCAGGTTCTGCTATTGTTTATTGATCGGAGACGTGTCTCGGTCATGTCTACATAGTTCTCGAACTGTAGGGTCCGCACGCTTAACGTTCGGTGACGATCGGTATTATGAGTTTATGTGTTTTGATGTACCGAAGATAGTTCGGAGTCCTTGATGTGATCACGGACATGACGAGGAGTCTCGAAATGGTCGATACATAAATATTGATATATTGGATGACTATATTCGGACACCGGATGAGTTCCGGGGGTCACCGGATAATTATCGGAGTGCCGGGGGGTTATCGGAACCCCCAGGGGGACTAATGAGCCAACATGGGCCTTAGCGGAGAGAGAGAGAAAGCCGGCCAAGGCAGGGCCGCGCACCCCTCCCCCTCTAGTCTGAATTGGACTAGGTAAAGGGGGCGCCCCCCTTTCCTTCTCTTCTCTCCCTCTGCTTCCTTCCCCCCTCCTCCTCCTAGTTGGACTAGGAAAGGGGAGTCCTACTCCTACTAGGAGGAGGACTCCTCCCCTCCTTGGCACGCCTCCAAGGGTCGGCCGTCCTCCCCTTGCTCCTTTATATACGGGGGCAGGGGGCACCCCATAGACACACAAGTTGATCATTGATCTCTTAGCCGTGTGCGGTGCCCCCCTCCACCATAATCCACCTCAGTCATATCGTCGTAGTGCTTAGGCGAAGCCCTGTGCCGGTAGCTTCATCATCACCTTCATCACGCCATCGTGCTGACGAAGCTCTCCCTCGACGCTCAGCTGGATCGAGAGTTCGTGGGACGTCACCGAGCCGAATGTGTGCAGATCGCGGAGGTGCCGTACTTTTGGTACTAGGATCGGTCGGATTGTGAAGACATATGACTACATCAACCGCGTTGTCATAACGCTTACGCTTACGGTCTACGAGGGTACGTGGACAACACTCTTCCCCTCTCGTTGCTATGCATCACCATGATAGATCTTGCGCGTGCTTAGGATTTTTTTTTTTGAAATTACTGCATTCCCCAACAATTGATGTGTACCTTACTAATGCTTGTAGTAGCGCCTGGGTATTTGATACTGGTTCCGTTGCTCATATTTTCAACTTGAAACAGGGGCTATGGATTAAACGAAGATTGGCTAAGGACGAGGTGACGATGAGCGTCGGGAATGGTTCCAAGGTCGATGTGATCGCTGTTGGCACGCTACCTCTACATCTACCTTCGGGATTAGTTTTAGACCTAAATAATTGTTATTTGGTGCCAACGTTGAGCATGAACATCATATCCGGATCTTGTTTGATGCGAGGCGGTCATTCATTTAAATCAGAGAATAATGGTTGTTCTATTTATATGAGTAATATCTTGTATGGTCATGCACCCTTACAGAGTGGTCTATTTTTGTTGAATCTCGATCGTGGTGATACACATATTCATTATATTGATGCCAAAAGATGCAAAGTTGATAATGGTAGTGCAACATATTTGTGGCACTGCCGTTTAGGTCATATTGGTGTAAAGCGCATGAGGAAACTCCATGCAGATGGACTTTTGGAATCACTTGATTATGAATCATTTGATGCTTGTGAACCATGCCTCATGGGCAAGATGACTAAGACTCCGTTCTCCGGAACAATGGAGCGAGCCACTGACTTATTGGAAATAATACATATTGATGTATGCAGTCCGATGAGTGTTGAGGCTCACGGCGGGTATCGTTATTTTCTAACCTTAACAGATGATTTGAGCAGATATGGGTATATCTAATTAATGAAACACAAGTCTGAAACTTTTGAAAAGTTCAAAGAATTTCAGAGTGAAGTGGAGAATCATTGTAACAAGAAAATAAAGTTTCTACGATCTGATCGCGGAGGCGAATATTTGAGTTACAAGTTAGGTCTTCAATTAAAACAATGTGAAATAGTTTCACAACTCACGCCACCTGGAACACCACAACGTAATGGTGTGTCCGAACGTCGTAACCATACTTTATTATATATGGTGCGATCTATGATGTCTCTTACCGATTTACCACTATTATTTTGGGGTTATGCATTAGAGACAGCTGCATTCACGTTAAATAGGGCACCGTCTAAATCCATTGAGACGACACCGTATGAACTATGGTTTGGCAAGAAACATAAGCTGCCATTTCTTAAAGTTTGGGGTTGCGATGCTTATGTGAAAAATCTTCAGCCTGATAAGCTCAAACCCAAATCGGAGAAGTGTGTCTTCATAGGATACCCAAAAGAAACTATTGGGTACACCTTCTATCACAGATCCGAAGGCAAGATCTTTGTTGCTAAGATCCTTTCTAGAGAAGGAGTTTCTCTCGAAAGAAGTGAGTGGGAGGAAAGTAGAACTTAATGAGGTAATTGTACCTTCACTCGAATTGGAAAGTAGTTCATCACAGTAAACAATTCCCGTGATGCCTATACCAATTAGTGAGGAAGCTAATGATGATGATCATGAAACTTCAGATCAAGTAACTACCGGACCTCGTAGGTCAACCAGAATACGTTCCGCACCAGAGTGATACGGTAATCCTATTCTGGAAGTCATGTTACTAGACCATGACGAACCTATGAACTATGAGGAAGCGATGCTGAGCCCAGATTCCGCGAAATGGCTTGAGGCCATAAAATCTGAGATGGGATCCATGTATGAGAACAAAGTGTGGACTTTGGTTGACTTGCCCGATGATCGGCAAGCCATAGAGAATAAATGGATCTTCAAGAAGAAGACTGACGCTGATGGTAATGTTGCTGTCTACAAAGCTCGACTTGTTGTGAAAGGTTTTCGAAAAGTTCAAGGAGTTGACTATGATGAGACCTTCTCACCCGTAGCGATGCTTCAGTCTGTCCGAATCATGTTAGCAATTGCCGCATTTTATGATTATGAAATCTGGAAAATGGACGTCAAAATTGCATTCCTTAATGAATTTCTTAAAGAAGTGTTGTATATGATGCAACCAGAAGGTTTTGTCGATCCTAAAGGTGCTAACAAAGTGTGCAAGCTTCAGCGATCCATTTATGGACTGGTGCAAGCATCTCGGAGTTGGAATATATGCTTTCATGAGGTGATCAAAGCATATGGTTTTTTACAGACTTTTGGAGAAGCCTGTATTTACAAGAAAGTGAGTGGGAGCTCTGTAGCATTTCTAATATTATATATGGATGACATATTGTTAATTGGAAATGATATAGAATTTCTGGATAGCATAAAATGAAACTTGAATAAAAGTTTTTCAATGAAAGAGCTCGGTGAAGCTACTTATATGTTGGGCATCAAGATCTATAGAGATAGATCAAGACGCTTAATTGGACTTTCACAAAGCACATACCTTGATAAAGTTTTGAAGAAGTTCAAAATGGATCAGTCAAAGAAAGGGTTCTTGCCTGTGTTACAAGGTGTGAAGTTGAGTCAGACTCAATGCCTGATGAAAGGATCGATATAGTTGACTAGAGGGTGGGTGAATAGGCAACTAATTTTTTTCAGATTTTCTTTACTAAATTAAACTTTGCATCAAAGTAGGTTGTCTAGATATGCAACTAGGTGAAAAACCTATATGATGCAACAACAACAAGCACACAAGCGAGCAAGGGATACAAGACAATATAAGCTTGCACAAGTAAACGTAAGAGATAACCAAGAGTGGAGTCGGTGGAGACAAGGATGTGTTACTGAAGTTCCTTCCCTTTGAGAGGAAGTACGTCTCCGTTGGAGCGGTGTGGAGGCACAATGCTCCCCAAGAAGCCACTAGGGCCACCGTATTCTCCTCACGCCCTCACACAATGCGAGATACCATGATTCCACTATTGGTGCCCTTGTAGGCGGCGACCGAACCTTTACAAATAAGGTTGGGGTAATCTCCACAACTTAATTGGAGGCTCCCAATGACACCACGAAGCTTCACCATAATGGAATATGGCCCCGTAGTGACCTCAACCCTCTAGGGTGCTCAAACACCCAAGAGTAACAAGATCCGCAAGGGATTAGTGGGGGAAATCAAATTTCTCTTGGCGAAAGTGTAGATCGGGGCCTTCTCAACCAATCCCTAGAAAATCAACAAGCTTGATTGGCTAGGGAGACAGATAGGGCGAAAATGGAGCTTTGAGCAACAATGGAGCTTGGGGAGGGAAGAGGTGGTCAACTTGGGGAAGAAGACCCCCTTTATATAGTGGGGGGAAAGATCCAACCATTACCTAGTTATTCAGCCCGCGACATGCGGTACTACCGCACAGACACACGGTACTACCGCTAGATGGTGCGGTACTACCGCGCACGTGGTAGAGACCAGACGAGGCCCTATTGCGTATTGCAGCGAGCACTAGAACCGCCGGAGCGGTACTACCACGCGCCCTTGTGGTACTACCGCAAGGCAGGGTTCAACTGGGCTGGGAAGGCACGGACTAATAAAATTACATCCGTGGCTACTTCTGCTGAGTTTCAGACTATGCAAAAATCCGGCACGGTACTATGATACGTCTCCAATGTATCTATAATTTTTGATTGTTCCATGTTGTTATATTATCAATCTTGGATGTTTTATAATCATTTTATATCATTTTTTGGTACAAACCTATTGACATATGATGTAACTCTTTTTGCGGTGTGTTTGTTGGGATCCGGTGAACTTTGAGTTTATGATCAGATCCATCTTTTTATATCCATGAAAGTTATTTGAGTTTCTTTGATCTCTTATATGCATGATTTCTTATAGCCTCGTATTTCTTCTCTGATATTTGGGTTTTATTTGGCCAACTTGATCTATTTATCTTGCAATGGGAAGAGGTGCTTTGTAGTGGGTTCGATCTTACGTTGCTTGCTCCCAGTGACAGAAAGGGAACCGACACGTATGTATTGTTGCTACTAAGGATAAAACGATGGGGTCTATCTCTACATAGATAGATCTTGTCTACATCATGTCATCGTTCTTATTGCATTACTCCGTTTCTCCATGAACTTAATACACTAGATGCATGCTAGATAACGGTCGATATGTGGAGTAATAGTAGTAGATGCAGGCATGAGTCGGTCTTCTAATCTTGGACGTGATGCCTATGTAATGATCATTGCCTGGATATCATCATGAACATTTGAAGTTCTATCAATTGCCCAACAGTAATTTGTTCACCCACGGTTTTCTTATTTTTCTCAAGAGAAGCCACTAGTGAAACCTACGGCCCCTGGGTCTCTTTCTCATATTATTTTCCTTTGCGATCTATTTTCCTTTGCTTTTATTTTCATATCTATTAAACGAAAAATACAAAATACCTTGCTGCAATTTATTTTATGTGGCGTTCGATCTATCATTATTTACAACTCTCTCACGTCCGTTTGCCAATTTCTGGCGCCGTTACCCGAAAGGGATTGACAACCCCTTTTACACGTCGGGTTGCGAGTATTTGTTATTTGTGTCCAGGGGCTGTTTACGTTGTGTTGCTTGGTTATCCTACTGGTTCGATAACCTTGGTTTCATATCTGAGGGAATTACCTACCGCCGCTGTGCTACATCATCCCTTCCTCTTTGGGGAAATACCGACGTAGCTTCAAGCGACATCAAAAGGAATTTCTGGCGCAGCTGCATTCAAGATACCCGTCAACGCACCAATTTCTAGCGCCGTTGCCGGGGAGGATCTTCAACATATACCTGGTTCCTAATCACAAATCTCATCTCCTTGCAATTTACATTATTTTCCATTTGCCTCTCGTTTTCCTCCCCCACTTCACATAAATTTGCCGTTTTATTTGCCCTCTTTTTCGTTTGCTGTTTTCTCGTCGGATCTATCTTTTTGGTTGCAATCTTGTTTGCTACCTTTGCTTGTGTTACCATGTGCTTTCTATTAGCTTGCATCTTCGCTTGCTAAACATCTATTGATATGGATCCCCATCCGCTTGCTAATCTTTTTAAAAGATCCAATCATGATGAACCAATTGCTAGTGAGTTGAGTGCTCTAGATTATCTTTATGATGTTTTGCTTGAGATTTGTGAATCTGAAAATTGTGATGAAGAAATTTATGAAGTGATTCATGATAGCTCCTTAAATGAAAAGCATGATTGCGATGATTTTACTATAAATTCTATTAATGTTAATTGTGCTAATAATATGCAAAATCCCAAGCTTGGGGATGCTAATTTTGCTGTGTCCATTACTTATTGCAATGATCATGATTGGGGCGGTTCTTCTTATGATCTTGAAAATTTATTTAAGCCTCATGATGAATATGATATTGATTGCAATAATATTGAAAGTGGGTTTGGAAGAGCGTCAACTTCAGATTAAAATGATCCCACATATTTGGAGAGTGTTAAATCTTATGATTTTTTTTATGAAAGTGGGTTTGGAGAGGTCATGACTTTAGTTGATGTTAATCCCACTATCTTGGAAGATCATAAAACTTTTATGCATGTGGATCGTGAAGTGAAAATTGTTGGGGAACGCAGTAATTTCAAAAAAATTCCTATGCACACGCAAGATCCATCTAGGTGATGCATAGCAATGAGAGGGAAAGAGTGTTGTCTACGTACCCTCGTAGACCGTAAGCGGAAGCGTTATGACAACGTGGTTGATGTAGTCGTACGTCTTCACGATCCGACCGATCCTAGCACCGAAGGTACAACACCTCCGCGACCTGCACACGTTCTCGGTGACT
Organism: Triticum dicoccoides; assembly: GCF_002162155.2. Lineage (NCBI taxonomy): Eukaryota > Viridiplantae > Streptophyta > Magnoliopsida > Poales > Poaceae > Triticum > Triticum dicoccoides. The sequence continues at coordinate 176,819,909 of NC_041382.1, read as the reverse complement.
GTCGGTGTCAAAACCGGCAGATCTCAGATAGGGGGTCCCGAACTGTGCGTCTAAGGTTGATTGTAACAGGAGACAGGGTACACGAAGTTTTACCCAGGTTCGGGCCCTCTTGATGGAGGTAATACCCTACGTCCTGCTTGATTGATATTGATAAGTATGGGGGTTACAAGAGTTGATCTAGCATGAGATTGTAATGGCTAAAACCATAGAAGTCTAGCCTGTATGATTATGATTACCTCTACGGACTAAACCCTCCGGTTTATATAGACACCGAAGGGGCCTAGGGTTGTACAAAGTCAGTTACACAGAAAGGAAATAGTACATCCGCCCGCCTAACTTCCTTCCATTCAAAGGAGAGTCCTATCCGGACACGGGAGGAAGTCTTATATCTTGTATCTTCATGGCCCAATAGTCCGGCCACGTCACACAAGCTGGACGCCCGAGGACCCCTTAATCCAGGACTCCCTTAGTAGCCCCCAAACCAGGCTTCAATGATGAGGTGTCCGGTGCGCAGATTGTCTTCGGTATTGCAAGGCGGGTTCCTCCTCCGATCACTTCAAATTACCTGACTTAAAGAGCTATATTTGGCCCTCCATTTAATCTCTCACCCATCGGCTTCTGTGCCTCCACACCTTCTGCTTCCACGCGTCGAGTGAATACGAGAGGTCGGGGTATTTTTTGCATAACCCCCCTCCGGCCACATAAGAAAGTCCTCTATTTAAAGGGATTGGATCTCAGATCCATTCCACACCCAGCGGAAAATCCTTAGAGTCTTGCCAGAGGAAACCATTCGACATGGCTAGGGTCCCCAGTTCCTCCTCCCTCACGGCTCAAAAAAGGCGATTGGGAGAGATGCTTTGTATCCCATGAGAAGTTGGTTAAGCTCCAAACACAGGGATTCCTTTCCCCCGCGGATCTGTTCCCTGTTCGAGCATGATTGACCTCCTTCACAGGCGAAGTTCTGGCGGAAAATTTCCCCAATCCAACCAGGGGGGAACGGGTGTGCTTCATATCTTACTTGTTGAGAGGCGTCGGGTTTCCAATCCACCCTTTCCTCCATGGACTCCTGGAGTATTACGGCCTCCAACTGCACAACCTCACGCCGGCCTCTATCCTGCACATCACGGGTTTTGTTGCCCTGTGCGAGCTTTTCCTGGGCTGTGAAGCCCACTTTCATTTGTGGAGGAAGCTATTCTACCTCGTCCCTCGCAACCAAGAAGGGTCGATATTCGAGGTGGGTGGCGCCGAAGTATGGTGCATAGCCGGGACCGGATACCTGTCTAGCACGCCGAAGAAGGCGCCTGAAGAATGGCCCTCAGAATGGTTCTATATTGAAGATTTTGCTCTCCCCGACCCAATGCGAAGGGGTCTTCCCGAATTTTCAAGTGCTCCATTGAAGAAACGTCACAGCTGGCGCCCCCGGAGCCTCGAGGAGGAAGATAGCGCGGAAGTCCGTCAATTGATGGGCAAGATAAGGACACTTGCCCAGTCCGGATTATCAATAATCAAGGTGATGGCGACTTCCATAGTGCGGGGGGTCCAGCCACTTCAATACAGAGGGCTTCCCATGTGGCACTATAATGGGGAGGATGACGCCTCACGCAGCGGTCGGAAGGGTCCGGACACCCCTGCCGCTTTGGTCAAAATATTGGCCGGACAGTACAAAGGGGAGAAAGAGGAGTTCACTCGTCTGAAACGCCGAGATGGATTTTCCATGTACAATCCTCCGAGCTGGGTGAGCTCTAATCCCACCACTTTACTCGATCCTATCCCTAAATTGCTTTTAATGGATATTAACCCATCTATTCATAACAGGAATGGCGGAAGGTCATCGAGGGGATTTATAGCCCCGCCCCACAGCCAGAGGATCCCAACCGGGACCTAGACCTGGATTTGAAGAGGATCCGGACATATTTGAAGGAAATATGCCCTAGAGGCAATAATAAATTTGTTATTTATATTTCCTAATATCATGATAAATGTTTATTATTCATGCTAGAATTCTATTAACCAGAAACTTAGTACATGTGTGAATACATAGACAAACAAAGTGTCACTAGTATGCCTCTACTTGACTAGCTCGTTAATCAAATATGGTTAAGTTTCCTAGCCATGGACAAAGAGTTGTCATTTGATAAGCGGGATCACATCATTAGAGAATGATGTGATTGACTTGACCCATCTGTTAGCTTAGCGCGATGATCGTTACAGTTTCATTGCTACTGCTTTCTTCATGACTTATACATGTTCCTCAGACTATGAGATTATGCAACTCCCGAATACCGGAGGAACACCTTGTGTGCTATCAAACATCACAATGTAACTGGGTGACTATAAAGATGTTCTACAGGTGTCTCCGATGGTGTTTGTTGAGTTGGCATAGATCAAGATAGGATTTGTCACTCTGTGTATCGGAGAGGTATCTCTGGGCCCTCTCGGTAATGCACATCACTATAAGCCTTGCAAGCATTGTGACTAATGAGTTAGTTGTGGGATGATGCATTACGGAATGATTAAAGAGAATTTCCAGTAACGAGATTGAACTAGGTATGAGGATACCGACGATCGAATCTCGGGCAAGTAACATACCGATGGCAAAGGGAACAACGTATGTTGTTATGCGGTTTGACCGATAAAGATCTTCGAAGAATATGTAGGAGCCAATATGATCATCCAGGTTCCGCTATTGGTTATTGACCGGAGATGTGTCTTGGTCATGTCTACATAGTTCTCGAACCCGTAGGGTCCGCACGCTTAACGTCCGATGATGACTTATATTATGAGTTATGTGATTTGATGACCGAAATTTGTTCGGAGTCCCGGATGAGATCGGGACATGACGAGGAGTCTCGAAATGCCCGAGAGGTAAATATCGATATATTGGAAGGCTATATTTGGACATCGGAAAGGTTCTGAGTGATTCGGGTATTTTTCGGAGTACCGGAGAGTTACGGGAATTCGCCGGGAGAAGTATTGGGCCTTATTGGGCCATACGGGAATAAAGGAGGCAGGCCAAAGGGAAGGAGGCGTGCCCCCATGGGTCCGAATTGGACTAGGGGAAAGGGGGCGGCGCCCCCCTTGCCCTTTCCTACTCCCTCTCTCTTTCCCTCTTTCTTCTCTCCTACTCCGTAAAGGAAAAGGGGAATCCTACTAGGACTTGGGAGTCCTAGTAGGACTCCCCACACTTGGCGCGCCCCCTCTAGGGCCGGCCTCCTCCTCCTCCCTCCTTTATATACATGGGCAGGGGACACCCCAAAGGCATAACAGATAATCTCTTAGCCGTGTGCGGTGCCCCCCTCCACAGTTACACACCTCGGTCATATCGTCGTAGTGCTTAGGCGAAGCCTTGCGCCGGTAACTTCATCATCACCATCGCCAGGCCGTCGTGCTGACAGAACTCTCCCTCGGCCTCAACTGGATCAAGAGTACAAGGGACGTCATCGAGCCGAACGTGTGCAGATCGCGGAGGTTCCGTATTTTCTGTACTAGGATCGGTCGGATCATGAAGACGTACGACTACATCAACCACGTTGTCATAACACTTCCGCTTATGATCTACGTGGGTACGTGGACAACACTCTTCCCCTCGCGTTGCTATGCATCACCATGATAGATCTTGCGTGTGCGTAGGAATTTTTTTGAAATTACTGCGTTCCCCAACAATATTTGTGGAGCTTGAGGATGGAGTATTCTACCAGGCGAGCTATGATGGCACAGTACTGCCAATCGTGGCTGACTGTCCCGGCCTCCTTCCTGCCTCACATGTAAGTAATCAAGAGACATCTTCTTCGAAAGAGCTTCCTCATTACGCCTCACCCACTGCACTATTTCGTGCTCCAAAGGGGAGGCGCTCGACGTCACAACATGCACCAGAGGAATCTCCTAGGAGAGTGGTGCCCGCGCCTAGCAAATCTTCAAAGAGAAAGGCGAACGACAATACGGCAAAACCTTGATCAAAGATGTATGATTTTTAACCATGCCTCCTGGCAGTCATATCAAACTGTGACATTATCCACTATGTCTTATCAGGAAAAGCGTTCGCCGGACTATGTCTGGGGATCCTGCCGGCCATGCCTCCACTAGTTAGATTGCAGACCCTGCCCTAAGGGCAGGGGCTGACACGGGAGTGGCGCCAGACTGTCCTTTCGTAGAGGATTCAGATGATATGTCCATTACAAACTCTGAAGTGGAGAGCGTCATGAATCATCGGCGCCGGAGGGCCGCTCTCCACGACCCCGACTTTTCAAAAGAGGCATTCAATGCCTTTAGCTCGACCGATGCATACATCCGAGCTGCTCGGGATGGACTTGCCAGAGCCACGGACCAGCATTTAAAAGATATGCGGGTAAGTGTAGATTTGATAATCATATACCAGTAGCCCCCGAGACTTGAAGCAGTTGATACAACTGATTTAAGGATCATTGTATAATCAGGTACTCACGGAGAAGAACATCCCGCTGTCTCAAGAGCTGGAAAAATGTCAGACCCAGCTACATGCGGCTACCGCCAAATTGGAGAAATCCAAGGGGGCATCGCCAGGTAATGTTTCCCCGCATGAGAAAAAGTATAATCATATACCAGTAGTATCAATACTATTGTGTTTCCACTAACAGGATCAGTAGATCAACCGAGGGAAAAGCTGAAAATTCCCAGGCTGGTGAACAGGAGGCCAAAAGGCAACATGCGGCAGGCGAGCGTGTGCTGATATGGGTCAGGGATGAAAAGAACAAGCTGCAGGATTCAAATACCCTGCTGGGCGAAGAACTAAAAGATGTGCGTGTCCAGCTAGCTGACGCCGTCAAAGAGAATAGGAGGCTATAAGGCGGCATATTCAGTATGTGTTTGACTTTACCTTTATGTAATTCGGCGAAGAAATGATCTGACAGATTTATGTCTACATGTATGTTGACTGGCTGTCCTGAAGAGGAGATGTCCGACTCTCAAGGCGACCTTCTGCAAGAGCCATCCCAATTGCACGAGCGAGCTCGGCAAGCAATGCAGATCATTGCCAAAGCTTTGTAGCCGTCCGCCTCTCCTCCAGGGAGTATGGAGGAGCTTGTAAAGCTATTCCAAGGAGCTCGGCGGCGCTTCCAATTATGGAAGATATCAGCCTGCCGAGAAGGTGCGCGAGAGGCCTGGGCCATGGTAAAAACACGATACACCAAGCTCGATCCGAATCATATGGCTCGGGTTGGACCTAAGGGGTCAGATGGAAAAGAAATTCCAGTTAGTTTGGTATACGACCAAGTAAAGGTAGCCGCCACATATTCCCAACATGATTGTAAGCTATATAGCTTATTAGACGGCATAGAGGAAGAAGTTTTTGAGTCTAAATGACTATGTACTTCAATTGAAAATTTTGTCCCTAGCCGGATTGTAAAACGATTGTCATGGCAGACCTTTTCGCTTCGACCTCTGGACCCGAAGGCTCGGAGTGTTTCCGAATACCCGCTCAGTAATATAAACCGGGGCATGCGTGGAAACCAGGCATAGGGGTCATAGTTGCTTGAACAGACAAGTTGTATCCAGCTAGGTATGTTATATTACATTGTAATTGTAAGAAACATCTTCCAGGGAGAATAGTTCCGTTAAGGGTTCCTTTCCCTGGGCGAATATGCGTTAGTATGCATGTCCGAACTGTGATTTAAAAAATCGCAGTGTGAGTGACATCTGGGGGTTCATAGTGTAATGAGTGTAACACATCTTTAGTCCGCCGACCGAATATTCCCTTAAGAACGCTAGCTTTCGGCTTCACCCAGTCTGAGGTACACGTCCGGATGACCCGGCAGTAACAATCGCAGAGGTGCTCCCTTTATGCCTTAGCCGAACAAACGGGAACGTAGGGCATAAGCCCAGGAGCCAGGAAACCCAGCTTGGCCAAAACTCAACTCATAACGATGCATATAATGGCGAAGAAAAGGTACATATGCGGAAGAGGACACATATGTGTTGAGCTTGATGCCCGGAGACTAATAATAAGCTTCTCTAAAAGAAGCCCTAAGGTATTATGAGTGTATACATTTAAGGATGTTCACATCATAGGTGTGTGGTTTGGCCGCACAAGAGCTTAAAGAGCTAAGTGAAAAGTTAAAGAGAGGAAAAGAAAATGATGGAAACAACGGGAGAAGAAGACGAACAAAGAGTTCGACTCTAGGCATAGAATCTTTGGAGTCTGGCGGCATTCCATGGGTTCGGCTCTAAGCGGTTGTCCGATGCATCACGCAGGCGGTACGCTCCTCCAGTGAGAACTTCATCTATGATGAAGGGAACCTCCCACTTGGGCTTGAGTTTGTCCTTTTTCTTCTCTTGTAAGCGTAGAATGAGTTCGCCAATGTTATAAGTCTTGGCCCGCATTCTCTGCTTTGATATCTACGAGCCTGCTGTTGATAAAATGCGGAACGGGCTTTTGCGATGTTGCGCTCCTCCTCTAGGGCATCTAAGCCGTCCTGCCAATCAAGCTCGGCCTCTCTCTCTTCATACATGCGCACTCGAGGTGAGTCATGAATAATGTCGCAGGGCAACACAGCCTCTACGCCGTATACCATGAAGAAGGGTGTATATTCGGTAGTGCATTGGGCATGGTCCGCAACCCCCAGAGTATGGAGTCGAGCTCCTCAACCCAATGCTTGTCTGATTCTTTCAAATATCACACTAGTCTAGGCTTAATGTCGCTCATAATAAGACCATTATCTCGTTCGACTTGACCGTTTGTTTGTGGATGATAGACCGAGGCGTAATTGAGTTTAATGCCCAATTTAGCACACCAGGATTTCACTTCATCGGCTGTGAAATTGGAGCTGTTATCGGTGATGATGCTGTGTGGGACACCATAACGGTGCACGACACCGGATATAAAGTCTATCACCGGTCCAGCTTCGGCCGTTTTCACTAGTTTGGCCTCTATCCACTTGGTGAATTTATCTACCATGACTAGCAGATATTTTTTCTTATGGCTCCCTCCTTTAAGGGGTCCCACCATATCAAGCCCCCAGACAGCAAAAGGCCAAGTAATGGGGATTGTTTGTAGTGCAGTAGGCGGCATATGGCTTTGATTGGCGAAGAGCTGGCATCCGACACAACGTTGGACCAAGTCCTGTGCATCTACTCGGGCCGTCGGCCAGAAGAAACCTGTATGGAAGGCCTTACTTACAAGGGCCCGAGCCACGGCATGGTGACCGCCGAGGCCAGCATGAATATCGGCTAGGAGTTGCCGTCCTTCTTCTTCGGAGATACATCTTTGAAGGACTCCGGTAGCACTTTTCTTATAGAGCTCTCCGTCATGGACCTTGTAGGCTTCCGAGTGCCGAACAATGCAGCGAGCCTCATACTGGTCCTCAGGGAGGTCTCGCCTATTAAGGTAGGCCAAGAACGGTTCAGTCCATGGGGCAATTACTGCCATTATTAGATGGGCCGATGGTGTTATTTTGGTGGCCGAACCCCCGATTATATCGGTATTTTGTTTGGAATCTGTGGGTATAGTCGGATCCGGGCTAGTGTTGCCACTCTCATCCTGCCACACCACAGATGGCTTGAAGAGCCTTTCCAATAGATGTTAGGTGGGCGGGGTCGCGCTTGGCACCCATGCGAGCAAGGACGTCCGCCGCTTGATTACTTTCTCGAGCCACATGATGAAACTCGAGTCCCTCGAACCGAGCTGATATCTTGAGTACGGCATTACGGTAGGCCGCCATCTTCGGATCCTTGGCATCGAAGTCTCCATTTATTTGGGATATTGCGAGATTTGAATCCCCGCGCACCTCTAGGCGTTGTATGCCCATGGAGGCAGCCATCCGAAGACCGTGCAATAAGGCCTCGTATTCGGCTGTGTTGTTGGAGTATGTGTATAATATTTGGAGTACATATTGGACTGTGTCTCCAGTGGGGGACGTTAAAACAATGCCTGCTCCTAAACCAGACAGTATTTTAGAGCCATCAAAGTACATGACCCAGTTGGAATATGTGCCGTACTCTTTAGGGAGTTCGGCCTCTGTCCATTCGGTGACAAAGTCGGCCAATACTTGGGAATTAATGGCATGGTGTGGTTTATATGTTATGTCAAATGGTAAGAGCTTAATAGCCCACTTGGCAATCCGACCCGTAGCGTCGCGGTTATTTATTATATCATTGAGTGGTACTTCGGAAGCTACCATAATCTAACACTCTTGGAAGTAGTGTCGTAGCTTCCGGGATGCCATGAATACCACATGTGCTATCTTTTTGGTAATGATGGTACCGGGATTTGCATGGTGTGAGGATAGTGGATACGTAGTATACCGGTTTCTGGAGTGGGAACTTGTGTCCGTCCTCCTCTTGCTCGATGATGAGCACTGCGCTCACCACCTGGTGTGTTGCTGAGATGTATAATAACATCGGTTCGCTGATGTTTGGTGCAGTCAGGATTGTGTTGCTCGCTAAAAGAGCCTTTATTTCCTCTAGTCCGGCTGTTGCTGCTTCCGTCCACTCAAAGTGGTTGGAACGTCGGAGAAGGCGGTAAAGTGGCAATGCTTTTTCTCCTAGTCTGGAGATAAAGCGAATTAAAGCTGCCACGCATCCGGCTAGTTTTTGGACCTATTTAAGATCGGTTGGCGTAGTCAATTGTGACAAAGCTCGGATTTTGGCTGGATTTGCCTCAATTCCTCTACGGAAACGATGAAGCCCAACAACTTTTCGGTGGGAACGCTGAAAACACACTTCTCTGGATTGAGATTAATGTCATATGTCCGGAGATTGTCTAATGTGAGACGCAAGTCGTCTATTAACGACTCGACGTGTTTAGTTTTGATGACGATGTCATCCACATATGCTTCCACTATCTTGCCGATTTGCTTCTCCAGGCATGTTTGAATCATGCGTTGGTAGGTGGCCCCGGCGTTTTTGAGCCCAAAGGGCGTAATGTTGAAGCAGAAAGGCCCGTATGGGGTGAATGTCGTTGCGGCTTGATAGGATTCCTTCATTTTAATTTGATGGTATCCGGAGTATGCGTCAAGGAAACACAGTGAGTCATGTCCTTTAGTTGCATCAATGATCTGATCGATGCAGGGGAGGGGGAAGGGATCCTTAGGGCAAACCTTATTGAGGTCTTTGAAGTCGATGCATAGGCGCCAGGATTTTTCCTTCTTTGGTACCATCACCAGGTTTGCTAGCCAGTCTGGGTGTTTTATTTCTCTGATGAATCCGGCCTCGATTAACTTGGCTAGTTCTTCCCTGATACATCTCCGTCGTATCTATAATTTTTGATTGTTCCATGCCAATATTATTCAACTTTCATATACTTTTGGCAACTTTTTATACTATTTTTGGGACTAACATATTGATCCAGTGCCCAGTGCCAGTTCCTGTTTCTTGCATGTTTTTTGTTTCGCAGAATATCCATATCAAACGGAGTCCAAACAGAATAAAAACTGACGGAGATTTTTTTTGGAATATATATGATTTTTGGGAAGAAGAATCCACGCGAGACGATGCTCGAGGGGCCCACGAGGTAGGGGGCGCGCCCCTGACCCTCGTGGCCACCCCGTAAGGTGGTTGGTGCCCTTATCTCGCCGCAAGAAAGCTAATTTCCGGATAGAGATCATGTCAAAATTTCAGCCCAATCAGAGTTACGGATCTCCGGGAATATAAGAAACGGTGAAAGGGAAGAATCTAAGAACGGAGAAACAGAGAGAGACAGAGAGGCAGATCCAATCTCGGAGGGGCTCTCGCCCCTCCCGCGCCATGGAGGCCATGGACCAGAGGGGAAACCCTTCTCCCATCTAGGGAGGAAGTCAAGGAAGAAGAAGAAGGAGGGGGGCTCTCTCCCCCTCGCTTCCGGTGGCACCGGAACGCCACCGGGGGCCATCATCATCACCGCGATCTACACCAACACCTTCGCCATCTTCACCAACATCTCCATCACCTTCCCCCTCTATCTATAGCGGTCCACTCTCCCGCAAGCCGCTGTACCCTCTACTTGAACATGGTGCTTTATGCTTCATATTATTATCCAATGATGTGTTGCCATCCTATGATGTTTGAGTAGATTTTCGTTGTCCTATTGGTGGTTGATGAATTGCTATGATTGATTTAATTTTCTTGTGGTTATGTTGCTGTCCTTTGGTGCCCATCATATTATTGCGCGCATGGATCACACCCTAGGGTTAGTTGTATGTTGATAGGACTATGTATTGGAGGGCAAGAGTGACAGAAGCTTCAACCTAGTATAGAAATTGATGCATACGGGATCGAAGGGGGACCAATATATCTTAATGCTATGGTTGGGTTTTACCTTAATGAACATTAGTAGTTGCGGATGCTTGCTAATAGTTCCAATCATAAGTGCATAGAATTCCAAGTCAGGGATGACATGCTAGCAGTGGCCTCTCCCACATAATACTTGCTATCGGTCTAGTAAAGTAGTCAATTGCTTAGGGACAATTTCGCAACTCCTACCACCACTTTTCCACACTCGCTATATTTACTTTATTGCTTCTTTACTTACAACAGCCCCTACCTTTTATTTACTTGCTCTTTATTATCTTGCAAACCTATCCAACAACACCTATAAAGTACTTCTAGTTTCATACTTGTTCTAGGTAAAGCGAATGTCAAGCGTGCGTAGAGTTGTATCGGTGGTCAATAGAACTTGAGGGAATATTTGTTCTATCTTTAGCTCCTCGTTGGGTTCGACACTCTTACTTATCGAAAACTGTTGCGATCCCCTATAGTTGTGGGTTATCAAGACCTTTTTCTGGCGCCATTGCCGGGGAGAAATAGCGTGGGGTGAATATTCTCATGTGTGCTTGTTTGCTTTATCACTAAGTAATTTTTATTTGCTGTTCTTAGTTGTTCTCTATCTTTAGTTATGGATATGGAACACGAAATACCAAAAAATTAGGTGTACTTGCTACTCATGGAGATGGGGAACCTCCTAAAACCCTCGATACTGGTTATGTGAAAGATTTTATGTACTACTTTAATAATCCTGAGAAAACCCCATTTAATTATGTAATGGGTGTAACGTTGGATCTACGTGAATACTTTAGGGATTATCGCTTGACACAAAAAGGGAAACTATTATGGGATCAAATTTATATATTGAAGTGGTATGCTAGACAACTATGCTCTGAATATGATTACACTTGTTGCTCTAGGATGAATTCTCCACACCTCCCCTTTTCATGCAAATTTAATGATAATGAAACATTGGCTTCTTATGCTAAAGGTATATATGATTACTATGATGTGGAACAAAGAGAAGAATTTGTTGCTATTATGGGTGCTTATGAAATTGAATCTATGTTTAAAGAGTTTGATGATATCGATGATGCTTGTTATAGATCTGAAAATTTAGCTATCCTCAAATATTGCTATGAGAATTATGAATACAATTGTGAAATTAATGCACTTATTAAGAAAGTCTCCGCTGTCCAAGAAGAGACTAATATTTTGCAGGAATCTATGGAAGAAGAAGTTGATGACACTGTGAGCTCATTGGATGAAAAAGATGAGGAGAAGAGCGAAGAACAAAAGGAGGAAGAGCGGATTGATCACCCGTGCCCACCTTCTAATGAGAGTAACTCTTCAACTCATACATTGTTTAATTCCCCTTTGTGCTTACCGAAGGATGATTGCTATGATGAATTTTATGATCCCTATGATTCTTTTGAAATATCCCCTTTTGATGATGCTTGCTATGCTTGTGGCCAAGATGCCAATATGAATGATGCTTATGGAGATGAACTTGCTATAGTTCCTTATGTTAAACATGAAATTGTTGCTATTGCACCCACACATGATAGTCCTATTATCTTTTTGAATTCTCCAAACTACACTATATCGGAGAAGTTTGCACTTATTAAGGATTATATTGATGGGTTGCCTTTTACCGTTGCACATGATGATTTCGATAAACATAATATGCATGTGCTTGCTGCTCCTACTTGCAATTATTATGAGAGAGGAACTATATCTCCACCTCTCTATGTTTCCAACATGATAAAATTGCAAGAAACTGTTTATACTATGCATTGGCCTTTACTTTGTGTGCATGAATTGTTCTTTTATGACATGCCGATGCATAGGAAGAGAGTTAGACTTCGTCATTACATGATACATGTTACTTTGTGCTCACTACTAAATTACAAATCATTGCTAATTAAAATTGGTTTTGATATACCTTGGGATCCGGGTGGATTCACTACTTGAGCACTATATGCCTAGCTTAATGGCTTTAAAGAAAGCGCTGCCAGGGAGACAACCCAGAAGTTTTAGGGAGTCATTTATTTCTGTTGAGTGCTTTCATATAGTTTAAAAACTACAAAAATAAAGAGGGGAACCCAAAACTTTTCAAAAAGGAAAGTGAAAGTAAGAAAGACAAGCATTGTTGAAGTGGGAGAGCTCCTTGAACTTTGTTCATGCTCACAGAAACTTTGTGAATCTTTATTACAGACAATTTTCAATAAAAATAATTATACCCTTGTACAATTCCATTGTATAATAAAAATAATGTGCCAAGATTTGCCTTTAGGATGTTTACATTTGCTTGATGGTTTGTACGGTGCAGGACAGAAACTTTGGCTGTAGTGCGCGATTTTACATTTTTAGCTGAAACGTCAAATGTTTCTTATTCTTTTTGCAGTGTCTTCCTATACAAATTAATTATTTTTTGCTAATTTTTGTAGAATTTTGCAAGTATCAGAAGTATGGTGAATGTTCAGATTATTACAGACTGTTCTGTTTTAGACAGATTCTGTTTTTGATGCATAGTTTGCTTGTTTTGATGAAACTACCAATTTATATTAGTGGATTAAGCCATGAAAAAGTTATATTACAGTAGACACAATGCAAAAACAAAATATGAATTGGTTTGCAACAGTAGTTAGAGTAGTGATTTTCTTTATCATACTAACGGATCTTACCGAGTTTTCTGTTGAAGTTTTGTATGGATGAAGTGTTTGATGATTGAGAAGGTTTCGATGTGAGAAGAAGGAAGAGAGGCAAGAGCTCAAGCTTGGGGATGCCCGAGGCACCCCAAGTAAATATTCAAGGAGACTCAAGCGTCTAAGCTTGGGGATGCTGGGAAGGCATCCCCTCTTTCTTCAACAAATATCGGTATGTTTTCAGATTCGTTTTCGTTCACGCGATATGTGCAATCTTAGAGCGTATTTTGCTTTAGTTTTCTTTTTTATTTTAATGCACCATGCTGGTATGAGATAGTCCTTGGTTGATTTATAGAATGCTCTTTGCACTTCACTTATATCTTTTGAGTATGGCTTTATACAATGCTTCATGTGCTTCACTTATATCATTTGAAGTTTGGATTGCCTGTTTCTCTTCACTTAGACAACCGCCATTTGTAGAATGCTCTTTTGCTTCACTTGTATTTGTTAGAGAATGGGCATATCTTTTGTAGAAAGAATTGAACTCTCTTGCTTCACTTACATCTATTTAGAGAGATGACAGGAATTGGTCATTCACATGGTTAGTCATAAAATCCTACATAAAACTTGTAGATCACTGAATATGATATGTTTGATTCCTTGCAATAGTTTTGTGATATAAAGATGGTGATATTAGAGTCATGCTAGTGGGTAGTTGTGGATTAGTAGAAATACTTGTGTTGAGGTTTGTGATTCCCGTAGCATGCACGTATGGTGAACCGTTATGTGATGAAGTCGGAGCATGATTTATTTGTTGATTGTCTTCCTTATGAGTGGCGGTCGGGGACGAGCGATGGTCTTTTCCTACCAATCTATCCCCCTAGGAGGATGCACGTAGTACTTTGTTTCGATGACTAATAGATTTTTGCAATAAGTATGTGAGTTCTTTATGACTAATGTTGAGTCCATGGATTATACGCACTCTCACCCTTCCATCATTGCTAGCCTCTCTAGTACCACGCAACTTTCGCCGGTACCATAAACCCACCATATACCTTCCTCAAAACAGCCACCATACCTACCTATTATGGCATTTCCATAGCCATTCCGAGATATATTGCCATGCAACTTCCATCATCATCATATACATGACTTGAGCATTCATTGTCATATTGCTTTGCATGATCGTAAGATAGCTAGTATGATGTTTTCATGGCTTGTCCATTTTTTGATGTCATTGCTATGCTAGATCATTGCACATCCCGGTACACGGCCGGAGGCATCCATATAGAGTCATACTTTGTTCTAGACATTGAGTTGTAAGTAAATAAAAGTGTGATGATCATCATTATTAGAGCATTGCCCCAGTGAGGAAAGGATGATGGAGACTATGATTCCCCCATAAGTCGGGATGAGACTCCAGACTTTACAAAAAAATAAAAGAGGCCAAAGAAGCCCAAATAAAAAATTAGGCCAAAGAAGCCCACCAAAAAATAAAAATATAAAAAGTAAAAAAATGAGAGAAAAAGAGAGAAGGGGCAGTGCTACTATCCTTTTTCCACACTTGTGCTTCAAAGTAGCACCATGTTCTTCATATAGAGAGTCTCTTGAGTTATCACTTTCATATACTAGTGGGAATTTTCAATATAGAACTTGGCTTGTATATTCCGATGATGGGCTTCCTCAAATGCCCGAGGTCTTCATGGGCAAGCAAGTTGGATGCACACCCACTTAGTTTCAGTTAGAGCTTTCATACACTTATAGCTCTAGTGCATCCGTTGCATGGCAATCCCTACTCACTCACATTGATATCTATTGATGGGCATCTCCATAGCCCGTTGATACGCCTAGTTGATGTGAGACTATCTTCTCCTTTTTGTCTTCTCCACCATCATATTCTATTCCACCTATAGTGCTATGTCCATGGCTCACACTCATGTATTGCGTGAAAGTTGAAAAGGTTTGAGAACATCAAAAGTATGAAACAATTGCTTGGCTTGTCATCGGGGTTGTGCATGATGTGAATATTTTGTGTGGTGAAGATGGAGCATAGCCAGACTATATGATTTTGTAGGGATAACTTTCTTTGGCCATGTTATTTTGAAAAGACATGATTGCTTTATTAGTAGGCTTGAAGTATTATTGTTTTTATGTCAAATGATAGACTATTGCTTTGAATCACTTGTGTCTTAATATTCATGCCATGATTAGATATGTGATCAAGATTATGCTAGGTAGCATTCCACATCAAAAATTATCTTTTTTATCATTTACTTACTCGAGGACGAGCAGGAATTAAGCTTGGGGATGCTGATACGTCTCCGTCGTATCTATAATTTTTGATTGTTCCATGCCAATATTATTCAACTTTCATATACTTTTGGCAACTTTTTATACTATTTTTGGGACTAACATATTGATCCAGTGCCCAGTGCCAGTTCCTGTTTGTTGCATGTTTTTTGTTTCGTAGAATATCCATATCAAATGGAGTCCAAACGGAATAAAAACTGACGGAGATTTTTTTTGGAATATATATGATTTTTGGGAAGAAGAATCCACGCGAGACGATGCTCGAGGGGCCCACGAGGTAGGGGGCGCGCCCCAGGGTGTCAGGTGCGCCCCTGACCCTCGTGGCCACACTGTAAGGCGGTTGGTGCCCTTCTTTGGCGGAAATAAAGCTAATTTCCGGATAGAGATCGGGTCAAAATTTCAGCCCAATCGGAGTTATGGATCTCTGGGAATATAAGAAACGGTGAAAGGGAAGAATCTGAGAACGCAGAAACAAAGAGAGACAGAGAGACAGATCCAATCTCGGAGGGGCTCTCGCCCCTCCCGTGCCATGGAGGCCATGGACCAGAGGGGAAACCCTTCTCCCATCTAGGGAGGAGGTCAAGGAAGAAGAAGGAGGGGGGCTCTCTCCCCCTCGCTTCCGGTGGCACCGGAACGCCATCGTGGGCCATCATCATCACCGCGATCTACACCAACACCACCGCCATCCTCACCAACATATCCATCACCTTCCCCCCTCTATCTACAGCGGTCTACTCTCCTGCAAGCCGCTGTACCCTCTACTTGAACATGGTGCTTTATGCTTCATATTATTATCCAATGATGTGTTGCCATCCTATGATGTCTGGGTAGATTTTCGTTGTCCTATTGGTGGTTGATGAATTGCTATGATTGATTTAATTTGCTTGTGGTTATGTTGCTGTCCATTGGTGCCCATCATATGATTGCGTGCGTGGATCACACCCTAGGGTTAGTTGTATGTTGATAGGACTATGTATTGGAGGGCAACAGTGACAGAAGCTTCAACCTAGCATAGAAATAGATGCATACGGGATCAAAGGGGGACCAATATATCTTAATGCTATGGTTGGGTTTTACCTTAATGAACATTAGTAGTTGCGGATGCTTGCTAATAGTTCCAATCATAAGTGCATAGAATTCCAAGTCAGGGATGACATGCTAGCATTGGCCTCTCCCACATAATACTTGCTATCGGTCTAGTAAAGTAGTCAATTGCTTAGGGACAATTTCGCAACTCCTACCACCACTTTTCCACACTCTCTATATTTACTTTATTTCTTATTTACTTACAACAGCCCCTACCTTTTATTTACTTGCTCTATATTATCTTGCAAACCTATCCAACAACACCTACAAAGTACTTCTAGTTTCATACCTGTTCTAGGTAAAGCGAACATCATGCGTGCGTAGAGTTGTATCGGTGGTCGATAGAACTTGAGGGAATATTTGTTCTACCTTTAGCTCCTCGTTGGGTTCGACACTCTTACTTATCGAAAACTGTTGCGATCCCCTATACTTGTGGGTTATCACTCCCCCATGGCTTTTTGTTTAGGTTCGGAAAAGCGTCGCAGTGTTTGCTTGACCGGCTTATATCCCTTCAATATATTAAGGCTGTGTTCGGCCAGCCTGCGTGGGATTTGATGTCTACTACACAACCTTCTTCTTGTAGACGTTGTTGGGCCTCCAAGTGCAGAGGTTTGTAGGACAGTAGCAAATTTCCCTCAAGTGGATGACCTAAGGTTTATCAATCCGTAGGAGGCGTAGGATGAAGATGGTCTCTCTCAAGCAACCCTGCAACCAAATAACAAGGAGTCTCTTGTGTCCCCAACACACCCAATACAGTGGTAAATTGTATAGGTGCACTAGTTTGGCGAAGAGATGGTGATACAAGTGCAATATGGATGGTAGATAAATGTATTTGTAATCTGAAAATATAAAAACAGCAAGGTAACTAATGATAAAAGTGAGCATAAACGGTATTGCAACGATAGGAAATAAGGCCTAGGGTTCATACTTTCACTAGTGTAAGTCCTCTCAACAATAATAACATAGATAGATCATATAACGAGCCCTCAACATGCAACAAAGAGTCACTCCGAAGCCACTAATAGCGGAGAACAAACGTAGAGATTATGGTAGGGTACGAAACCACCTCAAAGTTATTCTTTCAAATCAATCCGTTGGGCTATTCCTATAAGTGTCACAAACAACCCTGGAGTTTTTACTAGAATAACACCTTAAGATACAAATCAACCAAAACCCTAATGTCACCTAGATACTCCATTGTCACCTCAAGTATCTGTGGGCATGATTATACGATATGCATCACACAATCTCAGATTTATCCAACCAACATAAAAGTACTTCAAATAGTGCCCCAAAGTTTCTACCGGAGAATCAAGAACGTGTGCCAACCCCTATGCATAGGTTCATGGGCGGAACCCGCAAGTTGGTCACCAAAACATACATCAAGTGGCACGTGATATCCCATTGTCACCACAGATAAGCACGGCAAGACATACATCAAGTGTTCATAAAAGACTCAATCCGATAAGATAACTTCAAAGGGGAAACTCAATTCATCACAAGAGAGTAGAGGGGGAAAGAAACATCATAGGATCCAAATATAATAGCAAAGCTCGCGATACATCAAGATCGTATCATCTCAAGAACACGAGAGAGAGAGAGAGAGAGAGAGAGAGAGAGAGAGAGATCAAACACATAGCTACTGGTACATACCCTCAGCCCCGAGGGTGAACTACTCCCTCCTCGTCATGGATAGCGCCGGGATGATGAAGATGGCCACCGGAGATGGATCCCCCCTCCGGCAGGGTACCGGAAAGGGGTCCCGATTGGTTTTTCGTGGTTCTGGAGGCTTGTGGCATCGGAACTCCCGATCTATCTTCTCCCGGATGTTTTTAGGGTATATGGAGATATATAGGCGAAAGAAGTATGTCGGTGGAGCTCCGAGGGGCCCACGAGGCAGGGGGGCGCGCCCAGGGGGGGGGCGCCCTCCACCCTCGTGACCTCCCCGGAAACTTCTTGGAGTAGGGTCCAAGTCTCCTGGATCACGTTCGGCGAGAAGATCACGTTCCTGAAGGTTTCATTCCGTTTGGACTCCGTTTGATATTATGTTTCCTCGAAATACTGAAATAGGCAAAAAACAACAATTCTGGGCTGGGCCTCTGGTTAATAGGTTAGTCCCAAAAATAATATAAAAGTGGAAAATAAAGCCCAATATAGTCCAAAACAGTAGATAAAGTAGCATGGAGCAATCAAAAATTATAGATATGTTGGAGACGTATCAGGATTCCTGGCATATTAGAAGGGTGCCAAGCGAATATATCCCAGTTCTCGCGCAGGAACGTTCGTAGTGCGGCGTCAACCGTTGGGTCCAGCTGTGCCCCGATGGAAGCTGTCTTCTTGGGGTCCGTCGGATGGACTTGGAATTTGACTATTTTGTCTGCTGGTTTGAAGGAGGTCGATTTGGGACGCTTATCAAGGATTACGTCGTCCCTATCCATTGTAGAGCATAGTGCGGTTAACTCTTCGGCCGCGAGGGCCTCAGACAGTGCCCCGAGGGCTAGGGATGCTGTTTTGTTTTTGGCGCGGAGGGCTATGTCCGGATCACTAGCAAGAGTGATCATACTGTTGGGCCCGGGCATCATGAGTTTCATATACCCGTAACGAGGTATATCTTGAAAGCGTGTGAATGCATCTCGCCCCAACATGGCATGATATCCACTGTTGAAAGGGGCCACTTGGAAGGTTATCTCTTCGGACCGATAGTTCTCCGGCGTGCCGAATACCACATCGAGTGTAATTTTCCCCGCGCATCGTGGCTCCCGGCTGGGAATGATCCCTCGGAAGGTTGTATTAATATGCTCGATGCGGCTCCTGTCTATTTCCATTTTATTCAGTGTGTCCTCGTAGATGAGGTTTAGTCTGCTGCCACCGTCCATGAGCACTTTAGTGAGCCGAAAGCCATCCACAATTGGGTTGAGGACCAAGGCGACTGGTGCCCGGACTGACAGGAATTTTGGTTCGTCACTGGCGTTGAAAGTTATGGCCATGTCGTTCCAAGGATTTATTGTTGCGACTTGGCACACTTCGGCGAGGTCGTGGAGTGCCCTCTTGCGCCGATTGTTTGAAGCGAAAGTCTCAAAGACTGTCAATACTCTGTGGTCGTCGTGTTCCAGGGGGAGTTGCTCCGTGGTGTTTTTAGTGAGGATATCCTCACCACTCTTGGCCACTTGCCGGAGTATCCAACATGCTCTAAGGCTGTGGGTTGGTATGATATCTGGTGTTGTGTGTATTTTGCATGGCCTATCAAGCCATCCCTCCAGAACGGTTATGCGGCCCGTGATGGGCCTAGATTTCTTTACTATTGGGTAGGGCGCCCCACGAGGGTGCATCCTTTTTGCCCGGACGAGGGGTTGAGTGGAAACCGGTGGTTCCCAGCGAGCTGCCTGAGCTTCCCAGGCGCTTTCCATTGCGCATTACTTATGTACTAAGGTTGCCAAGTCAGCAAAGTGTAATAGGTGACGGCGGTTGATGGCGTTGAGGATTCCATCGTTCGTGCAATTATTGCAGAATACCGAGATCGCGTCTTCGTCGCGGCAATCTTTAATTTTGTCTTCGACAAGGAGGAATCTGGCCCAAAAGTGATGGCCTGTTTCTTGAGACTACTATTGTATGCACATGATATTGCGCATATCTGGGTGGGTGGGTGGCTTTAGATCCGAAACCTAACCCAATTTGGGATCTGGAGTCTAAGGAACTTCCATGCTTAATAGTTCGGGCTCCGGGATATCAACCGATTTTTTCAGGTCCGCCGTCCGATTCTAGGTTCGGAGGACGGGGCGTGTTGTTCTGCGGATGGGTATCCGGCTCTTCGAGATCGAAAATCCGAACATAGTTCGTCCTCAATATAGAGGAAGAGCTGTTCATTTTCTCCTCTACTACCGCTATCTGATGGGTTTGATTTCTCTCTGATTGGGTTTAAGTCCAATCCGATCATAGTCTATAGCGACCCCCAAGGTGGCGATGCGATCCAGGAGCTCGTTTAAAGATGACAACTCTGTCGGATCCATATGTTTGGAGTATTCGGGGTCAACACGAAGGCGATTTTCGATGACATGAGAAGTCCTCGTCGGCTTAACGGCCGGACGGGCGGTCATTGTAAAGTCGCCCAGCCGAAGGGTTGGCCTGAGGCCAAGGCTCCTCCGGAGGTGAGACTGTCCTTGATAACAAGGCGAGCCATCAATCCCGTCTTCGACGTCACAGAGGAACTCTCAATGAAAGCACCAATGCCGGTGTCAAAACCGGCGGATCTCGGGTAGGGGGTCCCAAACTTTGCGTCTAAGGTTGATGGTAACAGGAGACAGGGGACACGAAGTTTTACCCAGGTTCGGGCCCTCTTGATGGAGGTAATACCCTACGTATTGCTTGATTGATATTGATGAGTATGGGGATTACAAGAGTTGATCTACCACGAGATCGTAATGGCTAAAACCCTAGAAGTCTAGCCTGTATGATTATGATTACCTCTACGGACTAAACCCTTCGGTTTATATAGACACCGAAGGGGCCTAGGGTTGTACAAAGTCGGTTACATAGAAAGGAAATAGTACATCCGGCCGCCTAGCTTGCCTTCCACGCAAAGGAGAATCCTATTCGGACATGGGACGAAGTCTTCTATCTTGTATCTTCATGGCCCAATAGTCCGGCCCACGTCACATAGGCCAGACGCCCGAGGACACCTTAATCCAGGACTCCCTGAGTGACGTCCCACGAACTCTAGATCCAGCTGAGTGTCGGGGGAGAGCTTCGTCAGCACGACGGCGTGATAACGGTGATGATGAAGTTACCGACGCAGGGCTTCGCCTAAGCACTACAACGATATGACCGAGGTGGAAATCTGTGGAGGGGGGCACCGCACACGGCTAAGAGATCAACTTGTGTGTGTATGGGGTGCCCCCCTCCCCCGTATATAAAGGAGTGGAGGAGGGGGAGGGCCGGCCCCTCTATGGCGCGCCCAAGGGGAGTCCTACTCCCATTGGGAGTAGGATTCCCCCCTTCCCTAGTTGGATTAGGAGAGGAAGGAAGGGGAAGAGAGGGGGAAGGAAAGGGGGGCCCAGCCCCCCACCCAATTCGGATTGGGCTTGGGGGGGGGCACCCCCTCCTAGGCTCCCTTCTCCTCTCTCCCACTATGGCCCAATAAGGACCATATACTTCCCGGGGGGTTCCGGTAACCTCCCGGTACAACGGTATATGCCCAAACTCACACGGAACCATTCCGATGTCCAAACATAGGCTTCCAATATATTGATCTTTATGTATCGACCATTCCGAGACTCCTCGTCATGTCCGTGATCTTATTCGGGACTCCGAACAACCTTCGGTACATCAAAATACATAAACTCATAATACCGATCGTCACCGAACGTTAAGCGTGTGGACCCTACGGGTTCGAGAACTATGTAGACATGGCCGAGACTCATCTCTGGTCAATAACCAATAGCGGAACCTGGATGCTCATATTGGTTCCTACATATTCTATGAAGATCTTTATCGGTCAAACCGCATAACAACATACGTTGCTCCCTTTGTCATCGGTATGTTACTTGCCCGAGATTCGATCGTCGGTATCTCAATACCTAGTTCAATCTCGTTACCGGCAAGTCTCTTTACTCGTTCCGTAATGCTACATCCCATAACTAACTCATTAGTTACATTGCTTGCAAGGCTTATAGTGATGTGCATTACCGAGAGGGCCCAGAGATACCTCTCCGATACACGGAGTGAAAATCCTAATCTCGATCTATGCCAACTCAACAAACATCATCGGAGACACCTGTAGAGCATCTTTATAGTCACCCAGTTAAGTTGTGACGTTTGATAGCACAGTAAGTGTTCCTTCGATATTCGGGAGTTGCATAATCTCATAGTCATAGGAACATGTATAAGTTATGGAGAAAGCAATAGCAGTAAACTAAATGATCAAAGTGCTAAGCTAACAGATGGGTCAAGTAAATCACATCATTCTCTAATGATGTGATCCTGTTCATCAAATGACAACTCTTTGTCCGTGGCTAGGAAACTTAACCATCTTTGATTAACGAGCTAGTCAAGTAGAGGCATACTAGTGACACTCTGTTTGTCTATGTATTCACACATGTACTAAGTTTCCAGTTAATACAATTGTAGCATGAATAATAAACATTTATCATGATATAAGGAAATATAAATAACATCTTTATTATTGCCTCTAGGGCATATTTCCTTCAGTCTCCCACTTGCACTAGAGCCAATAATCTAGATTACATTGTGATGATTCTAACACCCATGGAGTATTGGTGTTGATCATGTTTTGCTCATGAGAGAGGCTTAGTCAACGGGTCTGCAACATTCAGATCCATATGTATCTTGCAAATCTCTATGTCTCCCTCCTTGACTTGATCACAAATGGAATTGAAGCGTCTCTTGATGTGCTTGGTTCTCTTGTGAAATCTGGATTCCCCTTCCAAGGCAATTGCACCAGTATTGCCACAAAAGATTTTCATTGGACCCGGTGCACTAGGTATGACACCTAGATCGAATATGAACTCCTTCATCCAGACTCCTTCATTCGCTGCTTCCGAAGCAGCTATGTACTCTGCTTCACACGTAGATCCCGCCACAACGCTCTGCTTGGAACTGCACCAACTGACAGCTCCACCATTCAATAAAAATACGTATCCGGTTTGTGACTTAGAGTCATCCGGATCAGTGTCAAAGCTTGCATCGACGTAACCGTTTGTGATGAGCTCTTTGTCACCTCCATAAACGAGAAACATATCCTTAGTCCTTTTCAGGTATTTTAGGATGTGCTTGACTGTTGTCTAGTGATCCACTCCTGGATTTCTTTGGTATCTCCCTGCTAAACTGATAGCAAGGCACACATCAGGTCTGGTACACAACATTGCATACATGATAGAACCTATGGCTGAAGCATAGGGAATGACTTTCATTTTCTCTCTATCTTCTGTAATGGTCGGGCATTGAGTCTGACTCAACTTCACACCTTGTAACACATGCAAGAACCCTTTCTTTGCTTGATCTAGTTTGAACTTCTTCAAAACTTTATCAAGGTATGTGCTTTGTGAAAGTCCAATTAAGCGTCTTGATCTATCTCTATAGATCTTGATGCCCAATATATAAGCAGCTTCATCGAGGTCTTTCATTGAAAAATTCTTATTCAAGTATCCTTTTATGCTATTCAGAAATTCAGTATCATTTCCGATCAGCAATATGTCATGCACATATAATATCAGAAATGCTACAGAGCCCCCACTCACTTTCTTGGAAATACAGGTTTCTCCAAAAGTCTGTATAAAACCATATGCTTTGTTCACACTATCAAAGCGTATATTCCAACTCCGAGAGGCTTGCACCAGTCCATAAATGGATCGCTGGAGCTTGCACACCTTGTTAGCACCTTTTGGATCGACAAAACCTTCTGGTTGCATCATATACAACTCTTCTTTAAGATATCCATTAAGGAATGCAGTTTTGACATCCATTTGCCAAATTTCATAATCGTAAAATATGGCAATTGCTAACATGATTCGGACGGACTTAAGCATCGCTACGGGTGAGAAAGTCTCATCATAGTCAACTCCTTGAACTTGTCGAAAACCTTTTGCAACAAGTCGAGCTTTGTAGATAGTAACATTACCGTCAGTGTCAGTCTTCTTCTTGAAGATCCATTTATTCTCTATGGCCTACCGATCAACGTGCAAGTCAACCAAAGTCCACACTTTGTTCTCATACATGGATCCCATCTCAGATTTCATGGCCTCAAGCCATTTTGCGGAATCTGGGCTCATCATCGCTTCCTCGTAGTTCGTAGGTTCATCATGGTCAAGTAACATGACCTCCAGAACAGGATTACCGTACCACTCTGGTGCGGATCTTACTCTGGTTGACCTACGAGGTTCGGTAGTAACTTGATCAGAAGTTTCATGATCATCATCATTAGCTTCCTCACTTACTGGTGTAGGAATCACCGGAACTGATTTCTATGATGAACTACTTTCCAATAAGGGAGTAGGTACAATTACCTCGTCAGGTTCTACTTTCCTCCCACTCACTTCTTTCGAGAGAAACTCCTTCTCCAGAAAGGATCCATTCTTAGCAACGAATATCTTGCCTTCGGATATGTGGTAGAAGGTGTACCCAACAGTTTCCTTTGGGTATCCTATGAAGACACATTTCTCTGATTTGGGTTCGAGCTTATCAGGTTGAAGCTTTTTCACATAAGCATCGCAGCCCCAAAATTTAAGAAACGACAACTTGGGTTTCTTGCCGAACCACAGTTCATAAGTTGTCGTCTCAACGGATTTTGATGGTGTCCTATTTAACGTGAATGCAACCGTCTCTAAAGCATAACCCCAAAATGATAGCGGTAAATCAGCGAGAGACATCATAGATTGCACCATATCTAATAAAGTGCGGTTACGATGTTCAGGAACACCATTACGCTGTGGTGTTCTAGGTGGCGTGAGTTGCGAAACTATTCCGCATTGTTTCAAATGAAGATCAAACTCATAACTCAAATATTCACCTCCACGATCAGATCGTAGAAACTTAATTTTCTTGTTACGATGATTTTCCACTTCACTCTGAAATTCTTTGAAGTTTTCAAATGTTTCAGACTTATGTTTCATCAAGTAGATATACCCATATATGCTCAAATCATCTGTGAAGGTAAGCAAATAACGATACCCACCACGAGCATCAACACTCATCGGACCGCATACATCAGTATGTATTATTTCCAACAAGTCTGTTGCTCGCTCCATTGTTCCGGAGAACAGAGTCTTAGTCATCTTGCCCATGAGGCATGGTTCACAAGCATCAAGTGATTCATAATCAAGTGATTCCAAAAGTCCATCAGTATGGAGTTTCTTCATGCGATTTACACCAATATGACCTAAACGACAGTGCCACAAATAAGTTGCACTATCATTATTAAACTTATATGTTTTGGCTTCAATACTCCTAATCATCTATGAAGGTGAGATAATAACGATATCTGTCACGGGCTTCAATGTTCATTGGACCACATACATCAGTATGTATTATTTCGAATAACTCTGTTGCTCGCTCCATTGTTCCAGAGAACAGAGTTTTAGTCATCTTGCGCATGAGGCATGGTTCGCAAGTACCAAGTGATTCATAATCAAGTGATTCCAGAAGTCCACCAGAATGGAGTTTCTTCATGCGCTTTACACCAATACGAGCTAAACGGCAGTGCCACAAATAAGTTGCACTATCATTATCAACTCTGCATCTTTTGGTTTCAATACTATGAACATGTGTATCACTACTATCAAGATTTAGTAAAAAACAATCCACTCATCAAGGGTGCATGACCATAAAAGATATTATTCATATAAATAGAACAACCATTATTCTCTGATTTAAATGAATAACCATCTCACATCAAACAAGATCCAGATATAATGTTGAAGCTCAACGCTGGCACCAAATAACAATTATTTAGGTATAAAACTAATACCAAAGGTAGATGTAGAGGTGGCGTGCCGACGGCGATCACATCGACTTTGGAACCATTTCCCACGCGCATCATCACCTCGTCCTTAGCCAATCTTCGCTTAATCCGTAGCCCCTGTTTCGAGTTGCAAATATTAGCAACGGAACCAGTATCAAATACCCAGGCGCTACTGCGAGAATTAGTAAGGTACACCTCAATAACATGTATATCAAATATACCTTTCACTTTGCCATCCTTCTTCTCCGCCAAATACTTGGGCAGTTCCGCTTCTAGTGACCAGTCCCTTTGCAGTAGAAGCACTCAGTCTCAGGCTTAGGTCCAGACTTGGGCTTCTTCACTTAAGCAGCAACTTGCTTTCCATTATTCTTGAAGTTCTCCTTCTTTCCTTTACCCTTTTTCTTGAAACTGGTGGTCTTGTTGACCATCAACACTTGATGCTTGTAAGTGCATCTAGTGACCCTTAGTGATTTTGGTGTATTGAAGACTTATAGGTTAAGGGACTAATGCGTTTGTGAGTGTACACATGTCTATAAGTCTATGAGGAGTTTGATATTTACAGAGAAAGTCGACCCCTAAAAATGAAGTTCTTTGGCTGAAGACTTTGGCTTTCTGAAGACTTTGAAAGTGAAGAAATTGGTGTGACCTTGAAGACTTGGTGTTCATTAGAGGAACATGAAGCGTGAAGACTTTTGTTTTCGTAGTTTCATTTTCTCTTTCTTGAGTCATAGGAAACACCGTACTATTAAAGGGGGTCGAGGAAATACTAAGGAAAAATTTCCATGTGATTCTCAACTCAAAATCCTACACCTACCAATCCCTTCGAGTGAAGCCATTGGAAATCTCATACAGTCCAGTCATATTCTTCAGTGACAGAGACGAAGTTCTTCTGGTATCTAAGGAATTTATTCTGACTGAGGAGTTAGGAATTCGCCAGTGCGGATTGCCTACACAGTGAGGAACATGATAGCCCTGAGGATTTTGCTACTCAAAATTCCGACCATTGATGTGCTATGCGCCAGCTGTCCCAAAATATCTATCCACCTAACGGTCATATCATTGAAGGGCATTTATGTCTTATCATGTCGGGCTGCTCCCTAGGCTATAAATAGCCGCCCCCTACAACCACTAGCTGGTTGGCTGCTCCGAGAGAAACTGACACTTGTCATTTGAGAGCAACCCATCCTCCGAGGACTTTGAGCGAAAATCATCAAGTGAGGAAAACCCAAACCCAAACACCTACAAACCCCAAGTGATTGAGCATCACTGAAGAGATTGATCCTGCGTGGATCCGACGCTTGTTACCTTTGAAGACTGTGCTTCTTCCAGACGGTTAGGCATCATGGTCTAGAGCATCCAAGAGGAATTGTGGATCACCGATTGACCAAGTTTGTGAAGGTTCGGAAGTCACCTGAAGACTTACCACGAGTGATTGGACGAGGTCTGTGTGACCTTAGTTCAAGGAGAATACGGTGAGGACTTGGTGTCCTGAGCTGCGTGTTCAGGACTGGGTGTCCGGGACTGTGTGTCCTCGAGTTTAAATACTCAGCCGCTCCAACCAGACGTACAACTGAGACAGCAGTTGGAACTGGTCTACCAAATCATTGTCTTCACCAAACTTACTGGTTCTATTCCCTCAACTCGTTCATTTCCTCATATATGTTATGTGTGTTTGTTCATACCTGTGTTTGAAGACTTTGACTGAAGACTTTCTCAATTTCCTCAGTTCAATATCTTCAGTCTGTTTGTCTTCATCCTGTGTTATCCTGTACTTACGCTTCCTGTACTCTATGCCTGTCTTCATTTTATCATGATGACTATGCTTGTATTCTGTTATGTTTACTTTTGAGTACTTATTCCGCTGCTAGTAGTTCTTCGCTAAGGAATTTCCTCACCGGCAAATTCCTCAGTGAAGAATTTCATAAAAATCGCATATTCACCCCCCTCTAGTCGATATAACACACTTTCAATTGGTATCAAAGCAAGGTACTCCCTTGTTCTGTGTGGTTTTGGTTTAACCGCCTGGAGTTTTAGTTATGTCGACCGCAGGTATGAAGAAAGTGACATGCCCCATCTTTGACGGTCATGAGTATCCCAAGTGGAAGGCCATGATGAAGAAGCAACTCATGGCGATGAACAACGAGTTGTGGACCGTCACTGAGATTGGTCTGACCGATCTGTGCAAGATGGCAGAAGCAGATGACATTCACAAGTACACTCTTCTCAACCTCACGGCGAAGGACGTCATCTGCTCCTGTCTGTCTCAAAATCAGTTCAGGAATATCATGCATATCGATCATGCGAAGCTTATCTGGGACCGTCTCTCTGAGGTCTATGAAGGTCATCGAACCTGTCATGATCCTTGGTTTGAGGACTTCAAGGAATCTCTCAAAGCGATGACATTCGAACCAGAATCATCATCTTCTGCATCATGTCTTATGGCAAAAGATGCTGAGGTAACTGAATGCTACGTATCCGAGTCTGGTGATGATGAATCTGGTGATGAATTTGGACCCAGCTATGTCAAACTTGCTTCCCTTGCCACTAAACAACAAAGAGCCTTGGAAAAAGTTCATTACATGCTAAATAAGAGCGATGATATGTTGGGTGAAGAAATGGATCAGTCAAAAGCTTTGGCTGAAAGTCTTCAGAGACTTCATACTAAGTATGACACCCTTCAAGATCATCATAACACTCTCTTATCCGATCATGAGAAGCTTTCTTATGAATTTATTCAAAGAAAGCAAGATCTTGAGAAGCTAAGAGTGAGTTATGAAGACCTTCAGAAGGAACGCGATTCATTACTTGCTCAACAAATCAGCGCTTCTTAGGAAGAATTTGTTCCTCCATGCTTGAAGTGCATTGAACGTGAATCTGCTAATTCTTCACCTGAATGTTCAAATGCTGCTAATGTTTCAAATTCTTCACATGCCTCTGCTATCACTAATTCCTCATCTGAGGACATTGCTAGTATCACTGACGATGTAGGGCTGAAGGAATTGTACATGACAGGCATGTACAAAAGCCTCAAAGGGCATCAGACTCTTTGTGATGTGCTTAAAAAGCAGATCCTCAACAGGAACCCTAGGAAAGAGGGTATTGCCTTTGAGAGGAAACTTAATGCTGTTGGTACATATTGGAAGCCTGAGCAGTACCCCAAAACTACATGGGTTGCTGCAAAGGCACCTCCAGTTGATCCATCTAACTTATCTGGATTTGCATGTGAATCTCCTCTTTCTGATGATGGGTCATTTGACTCCAACTATAAACTGTTCAAAAATCAGAATGGTGAAGTATTTTCTAGATATGTTGGCACTAACTGCAGGAACGGTTCCCCTATGAAGAAAATCTGGGTTCCCAAAAGATGCCTTGAAAATCTTTAGGTGAATATCATCATGACACCACCTGTGAAGAATAGGAACCCCAGATCAAATTCTTCATATGGACCAAATTCTTCATATGGATCCAAGTCCTCATACGGACCAAACTCTTCACATGGATCATATTCCTCAAAAGGATCAAAGTCCTCATATGAACATCATCGTGCTAACCCGTCTATTTCGCAGGGAAGATCTAAGGATTATGGATATGTGCATTATTCTTCAAATCATTATGTCCATAAGTCCTCGAAGAATTTCTCTGCTTACTCTTATGCTTACTCTAACCCCTCTTATGTGAAACGAAATGGACTGGCTTCTATGCCATCCTTCTTGTATGGAGCTCGCAGAGTGATGAAATCTTTGCCACCCCTTTAGATGTGGGTGGTGAAGAAAAAGAACTAATCACTTCTGCAGGGTCAGGTCTCTAGACGTACGTAATCGTCTGAAGAATTTGCTAGAGACTTGAGTATGCCTGATAGGACGCAGGCTAATCATGAAGAAATGAACTTTCATTTCTCACGTCCTCATACTACTTTATCTATTCTTCTGCTTGATGAAATTGATCTAATGAATTGATGTCATATTCTTCACTGATGAAGTATATGAGTTCGTAAGTTGCACTAATTCATCTGTAGGATGATCAACCAAAAGCCACTGAGTGGGTCCTCGATAGTGGATGTACAAATCACATGACTGGTGACAAGAATCTATTGATGGATGCTCCATTATCTCCATCGCATCTGAAGCATATCATCTTTGCCGACAAAGGCAAACGTCAGGTATTGGGTCTAGGTAAGGTTGCGATCACAAAGGATCGACACATGGACAAAGTCATGCTTGTCGAGTCCTTAGGATACAACCTTATGTCTGTCTCAATGCTTTGTGATCTTGATATGGTTGTTTTCTTTGGCAAGTACCGTTGTGTTGTGGTTATGGAAGGTGACAATTCCAAAGTCTTAGAAGGCTTTAGGAGAGGAGACCTGTATATTGTTGATTTCTCTACAGGACCACAACCAGCCGTGTGCCTACTTGCAAAGGCTTCAGAAGGCTGGCTCTGGAATCGACGACTTGGTCATGCAGGCATGAGGAATTTGCACATGCTTGCGAAGAAGAAGCATGTCATTGGCATCGAGAATGTCAAATTCCTCAAGGATCACCTATGCGAAGCCTGTGAATCTGGGAAGATGACAAAGGCCAAGCATCTAGCGAAGACTATCATGACCACTACTCGCCCATTTGAATTGCTTCACATGGATCTCTTCGGTCCTAATCATTATTCTGCTGTTTCAAATGAAGCATCTCAATATGGCTTTGTTATTGTTGATGATTACTCTCGTTACACATGGGTACACCTTGTTACTTACAAACATGAAGTGTAGGAAGTCTTCAAACGATTTTCCTCGAGGGCTTCAACCAAATTTGGTGTGAAGATCAAGCACATCAGAAGTGACAATGGCACTGAGTTCAAGAATTCTGGTCTCGATGACTATCTTGATAAACTTGGTATTACTCATGACTTATCTGCTCCTTATACTCCTCAGCAAAACAGCGTCGTGGAGTGCAAGAACAGGACTCTTGCTGAGATGGATCGCACTATGCTTGATGAATACAAAGCGCCTCGTCGGTTCTGGATTGAGGCAATTGATACTACGGGCCACATCATCAACAGAGTATATCTTCACAAATTGTTCAAGAAGACTGCATATGAACTTCTCACTGATAGGAAACTCAATGTAAGTTATCTCAAAGTCTTCGGTGCTAAATGTTGGATTAGAGATCCTCATCACAACTCTAAATTTGCACCGAAAGCACATGAAGGTTTTATGCTTGGTTACGGAAAGGACTCGCACACCTACAGAATATTCAACAACATTCTTCACAAGGTTGTTGAAACCGTAGATGTGCGGTTCGATGAAACTAATGGCTCGCAAAGAGAGCACCTACCTACTGTGATAGATGAACCAGCACTTGAGGAAACTATCAAGTTCAAGTCTACCGAGGATGTCATTCCTACTGAAGAATTTGCTGAAGAATTCATTCCAGAACATGAAGAACGTCGAGCTAATGCACCTGAAGAAAATACTGAAGAAAATGGTGCGGAAGAGAATGCTGATCAAATTCCTCAACGACAACCAGCTCATCCTCGCATTGCAAAAGAAGTGCAAGTTGAAAAGATCATCAATGACATCAAAGCGCCAGGTCCTCTCACACGCTCAAAAGCTTCACATTTATCTAACTTTTGTGGGCACTATGCTTTTGTCTCTATCACAGAGCCCACTAAGGTAGATGAAGCATTTCTGGAACCTGAGTGGGTTTAGGCCATGCAAGAAGAATTACATCAGTTCGAGCTAAAAAATGTCTGGGAACTGGTCAAACGTCCAGATCCTCGCAAGCACAATATCATTGGCACAAAGTGGATCTACCGCAACAAGCAAGATGAAAATGGCCTTGTGGTGAGGAATAAGGCACGACTTGTAGCTCAAGGCTACACACAGGTTGAAGGAATTGATTTCGATGAAACTTTTGCACCTGTTGCTAGACTTGAGGCTATTCGCATATTACTTGCTTATGCTAACCATCATGATATCACTTTATATCAAATGAATGTGAAAAGTGCATCCCTCAATGGTAAGCTTGAGGAAGAAGTATATGTTGCTCAACCCCCAGGTTTTGAAGATCCAAAGAATCATGACAAAGTCTTCAGACTCAACAAGGCCCTCTATGGCCTCAAGCAGGCCTCTCGGGCGTGGTATGATACCTTGAAGGAATTCTTCATGAAGAAAGGCTTCAAACCCGGTTCACTCGACCCTACTCTTTTCACTAAATCTTATGATGGTGAATTGTTTGTGTGCCAAATATATGTTGATGATATTATCTTTGGCTGTACTGACCAACGTTATAGTGATGAATTTGCCTATATGATGAGTGAAGAATATCAAATGTCTATGATGGGAGAGTTGAAATTTTTCTTAGGTCTTCAAATTTGTCAACAATGCAATGACATATTCATATCTCGGGAGAAATACCTCAAGGATGTACTGAGGAAATTCGACATGCAAGATTGCAAAGGCGTCAAAATTCCTATGCCCACAAATGACCATCTATGCACCGATGAAAATGGTATTGACTTTGATCATAAGGTATACCACTCCATGATTGGCTCTTTATTGTACTTATGTGCATCTAGGCCAGATATAATGCTTAGTGTTTGCATGTGTGCCCGATTTCAAGCTACACCAAGGAATCACACCATAAGACTGTGAAGCATATTCTTCGATATCTAGCTCACACACCAACACTTGGATTATGGTACCCCAAGGGCTCGGCTTTTGATATCATTGGATATTCTGACTCTGAGTATGCTGGTGATCGTGTGGACCGCAAGTCAACATCTAGTACATGTCATTTTCCTCGGACGATCTTTGGTCTGTTGGTCCTCGAAGAAATAGAACTGCGTATCACTATCTACTGCTGAAGCTGAGTACATTGCCGCTGGTTCTTGTTGTGCTCAATTGCTATGGATGAAGCAAACTCTCAAGGACTACGACGTCAACATGAAGAATGTGCCTCTCTTCTGTGACGATGAGAGTGCCATCAAGATTGCTCACAACCCAGTTCAGCACTCGAAGACTAAGCTCATTCAGATTCGTCATCATTTTCTTCGTGATCATGTGTTGAAGGGCAACATTTCTATTGAGCATGTGAAGACTGAAGAACAGCTAGCCGATATCTTCACAAAGCCCTTGGATGAGAAGAGATTTAGCAAGTTGCGGTGTGAGCTAAATATCCTAGAATCTTCGAATGTTCTTTGAAAAGGACACTCATCCTAACTCCTATGCAAAATTGATGACTTAGATGTGCAACACATGAAGAAACATTTTTCTTCAATCAATGAAGAATAACACTCTTAGTGTGAAGAAATTAACGAAGAATTTGATTCTCATAACCCTACGATAATTGTACGCGGTGTCTGAAATCATCATTCTTATACGGTGGGTCACGCCACCACCAAAAGTTGAAATTCCTCAGTTGTTCATAATCTTCAACTTTGCATTGTCTTCACTGTTTCCATCGTTTTTCTTCATTGGGTGTATATATATATATGCGTTTATGTCCTCTACAACATTCACTTATTGCTAATTCTTCAAGTTGGTTTTTCTGCTAAGTGAATGTGATCAGACCCTTCCCCCTCTATGGTAAACTCAACCCAATCTGTTCACAAATTCTTCATGTGCGTTCTATTTGAAACTCGTTCAAAATCTTCACTGTGTGCTTGTTAGCTGAAGAAATTGCGAACGGAACTTTAAAACCTATCTTATCTAAATTTTTGGCTTTGCCGCTCAAACCGTTCCGCATCCCTCGATACACTTATCCATTCACCCACGATCATACACGATCTCCACCTCTTAGTACGTGGGTGACACATGTCATGCGAATGAGAAGGGTCAGGGGCAGGTTCATCCAATTTCTTCGGGCGAACAATTTTTTACCGTGGCTATAAATACCCCTCTTCCCCTTCCTCACTTCTTTTACTCCGCTCGACCTCTCTCCAGCTCGAGCTTCTCAAACCCTAGCGCCGCCGCTACTTCATCGTCGCCGGTGAGGAAGAGCTTCACTGCCTCGACCTCGTCGTCGCCGTACTCACGCCGGCCGCGGAAATCTTCACTCCGCCGCCACCGTAGCCGTCTTCCTCCGCCAAGTTAGGGCGTGGAAGATCTACACAGACGAACTTCACCTCTCCACATCACTGTTCGTCGTGTTCTTCATCCAGGGTAATTAAAAGTTACTTTTACTGCCCTCGTTGATTCGAATGATTATTTACAAAATCTTCAAAGGTGTTTTTCTTCATATCTTCACACACTAAAACACCTCTCATATCATCTGTTCTTGATTCATTTCTCTAAGCTATGTTTTTCTTCATGATTCCTCAAATGTGTGGATTTTTGATCTATACATCTCTGGAACCTAAGACAAAGAACTCTTAGTGAAATTCTTCAAGACTCATCTGGTCAAATTCCTCAAACTTGTTCTTTATAAAACCTTCTGAGAATGCATATGACATCTCCAAATTCCTCGCAACTATATTCTGTTCACAGGTACTCATGTCAGCTGCTGAATCACTAGGTTCTCATCAACTTAACTCATTTGCAACGTTCCTCGAAGAAAAGTTGCATACTTCTTCAGAGAATCAATTGTTCAAATTCCTCAACTGAAGAAAATGGCTGACGGTAAGAAGCCACAGAAAGGAGGAAAGAGGGCTGAGGTCAACACAGCATTTGAGATCCCTGATGATATATATGCTGGGTACTGCACACGTCCCGAGGAAGACAAAAATCAGCGCAAGGTGCGCATTCAGAAGATAGAGAGGAGATGGGCAAGAGAGTGGAGGGAGTACAGTTATGTTACTCCCGAGTACATGAAGAAATTCACACTCAATCCTCCATGCCCAAGACCTCCATTGGCACCTGGCCAAATAGCTGATCCCACCAGCCTCAAGCGCGGTGAGGACTATCCTGATGAATGGGCCAAGGACCAAGCCAAGTTGGCTAAGCAAGCCAGAGAAGAAGTGAGGAAATTCAATGAAGACTCTGCTGCTGCTGTGCCTCTATTGAGGCCTCTGCTATCAAGCCGAAGAAGGTTATGTCAAAGAAGCCTGCGCGCAAGCCAAGTGCTTCACCAACAGTGCCCTCAAGGCCAAGTTCCTCAGCAATGCCCTCACAGCCAGAATCCTCAAAGCCCTCACGGCCAATTCCTCATGCTGCTCCAGTTCCTCAAAAGTCCTCAGCTCCTCCGCCAAAGTCTTCGGCCGCTCCGACAAAGTCCTCTGCACCTGTGCATCTCGCCATGTGTCAAAGGACCACAGGCGTCTCTATTGCCTCAGGAGCTTCAGCTAGTTCCTCAGCTGCACCAAATTCCTCAACGGGACCCTCTCTACTGAAGACAAAGGCCACTGCTGGACGAGGTCCTCGCCCTAGTCCTCAGAAGAAGCAGGTCGCCTTCCAAGTGCCGTCTGAAGAAGACGAAGCTGATGATGATGAACTTGCTGAAATCATCAGAGATAGGCAAGTCAGGGCCGCTAGAGCCAAGGGAACAAATGTGCCACTGCTGTTGGATCCCAAGTTGATCCTCGAATACATTGACGTTTGGCACAAGGACACCAATACTCCCATGCCTGACTTCAAGCTGAATCCTGGCCAAAGTCGCATGCTGACTCACTTCATTCAAGAAGAAAAATGGAAATTTGAGAAGGCCAAGCAGATTAAGAAAGCGCAGTACAAGAAGGAGCGCTATCTGAAGAAAAATGTTGTCTCTATGACAACTGAAGAACTTGTCACTACTCAATCTGAGATCAAGAAACTCAGTGATGAATTTGACGCATATCATGCTGATTGGCTTGGAGCCAAAGTTTGTTTTGTGAGACTCACTGATAACTTCACCTCAAATGTTACAGCCCCAACGCAATAGGAAGTTCCTCAGGCTGAAGCATCTGCTCAGCCGACTGAAGAACATGCCAGCCCACAGATGAAAATCAGGCTGCTGAAGAAAATGTGAGTTCCAGGGCTGATGACTGCATTCCAGCCGCTGAAGAAATTGCCAGGGCATCCGCTAGTGGTGCGCCTGAAGAAACTGAAGAAATCAGGGCAACTGCATCAGTTGTGCATGAAGAAAATCAGCATGATTCCTCTGCTCCTCCTGAGCCGACACCAACTCCGATCCTTCCATCTGCATCAGATGTGAAGAAGACCAAGGCTGCAGAGTGTGCAGCAGTGAAGAAAAGGAAAGCATCAGCTACTTCAGATTCTTCAGCTCCGAAGAAGATGAAGCCTTTGACCAGTTCATTTGCTAATCCCATTGATGCTGTTCCAATCTCAACCATGTCATCAAAGGACCTTGTTCCTTTTGGTGAAGAATATGAGATCCCTAGCAGATCTGATGAAGAAAATCATTCTGCTACTTCGTTAGAGCAGATTGATGAAGAAATTGAAGTGGATGGGATCCCTTCAACACCTGTCATCTCCTCGCCCATGCCTCAGTTCACAGCTGAAGAGGCTGGCGTTGAAGAAATGGAAGATGAAGATGTGGACGTTGGCTGCTCCACACCAGTAATAAGTGATGAATTCTGGGAAAGTCAGCATCCAAACTCTCCAATGTTCACACCATTGCAGCAAATACCTCTGTCACCTGCACAAACTGTTCAAATGGGCTCTGAAGAAACTCACCCCACTTCATCTGTGCGTAAAGAAATTCCAGCGACTAGCGCTGAAGAAACTGCTGCTGCTGAACATCTGAAGACGCAGACTGCCACTGAAGAGGAACCAGAAAATCCTCAGCCTGAAGAACCTGAGATTGCGATTCCTGAGGTCGTGATGCAACTCACTGACACTCCTCTGCCCAAGCCAAAGGATCCATTCTCACACAAGCAAAAGTTCAAGGCTGATGATTTCTTCGGCGAGCACGTATTCTTCGAAGACTACAACCCATATGATTCTGCTCGCATTAGGAAGAGGCGTTTCTGGACTGCTAGTCAAGCCAATTTCTATTCCTTAGTGTTGTTCAACAAAGAGAAAATCTTCTACCATGAGTGAGGGAGTCCTGGATTAGGGGGTCTCCGGACAGCCGGACTATCTCCATTAGCCGGACTGTTAGACTATGAAGATACAAGATTGAAGACTTCGTCTCGTGTCTGGATGGGACTCTACTTGGCGTGGAAGGCAAGCTAGGTAATACGTATATGGATATCTCCTCCTTTGTAACCGACCTTGTGTAACCCTAACCCTCTCCGGTGTCTATATAAACCGGGGGGTTTTAGTCCGTAGGACAACAATCACAACATACAATCATACCGTAGGCTAGCTTCTAGGGTTTAGCCTATCTGATCTCATGGTAGATCTACTCTTGAAACACCCATATCTTCAATATTAATCAAGCAGGACGTAGGGTTTTACCTCCATCAAGAGGGCCCAAACCTGGGTAAAACTTCGTGCCCCTTGCCTCCTGTTACAATCCGGCCTAGACGCATAGTTCGGGACCCCCTACCCGAGATCCGCCGGTTTTGACACCGACATTGGTGCTTTCATTGAGAGCTCCTCTGTGTCGTCGCTGTTAGGCTTGATGGCTCCTACTATCATCGATAGTGATGCGGTCCAGGGTGAGACTTTTCTCCCTGGACAGATCTTCGTATTCGGCGGCTTTGCACTGCGGGCCAATTCGCTTGGCCATCTGGAGCAGATTGAAAGCTACGCCCCTGGCCATCAGGTCAGATTTGGAAGTTTGAATTACACGGCCAACATCCGTGGGGACTTGATCTTCAACGGATTCGAGCCACAGCCGGGCGCGCCGCACTGTCACGATAGGTATGACCTAGCTCTGCCATTGGACTGTACCCCAGAGGCCGCGCCCGCATCAGCTCCGACCCTTAGCTCGGAGCCAGCTGCGCTAATCGAGGACGGGTGGCTAGACACCACCCTAGGGGCTGCAGTCTCAACGGCGATCGAGCCGAACACCAGCATAATCCTCTGCGCAGCCCGTGACTCCAAGGTGCCGGACTCTCCTCCGGACCCCGAACCATCCGCGCCCGTGCCAATCGAATCCGACTAGGCGCCGATCATGGAATTCACCGCTACAGATATCTTTCAGCACTCGCCCTTTGGTGATATTCTGAATTCACTAAGGTCTCTCTCTTTGTCAGGAGAGCCCTGGCCGGATCATGTCCAAAAGGACTGGGATACGGACGACGAAGAAATTCGATGCCCACCCACCACCCACTTTGTAGCCACTGTCGATGATTTAACCGACATGCTCGACTTCGACTCCGAAGACATCGACGGTATGGACGACGATGTAGGAGACGAACATGAGCCAGCACCTATAGGGCACTGGAAGGCCACCTTGTCGTATGACATATACATGGTGGATACACCCAATGAAGGCAACGGCGACGAGATAGAGGAGGATGACCCCTCCAAGAAGCAACCCAAGCGCCAACGTCAGCGGCGCCGCTCTAAGTCCTGCCAAAGCAAAAGTGATGATACTGGCACAGGAGATAATAACACTCCGGATAGCGCCGAAGACAACAAAAATCCCCTCCAACAAGAGTTAGATTAGGAGGATGAAGGAGCCAGCTCTCCTGAGAGAGCGGCTGGTGGCGAGGAGGAGGATGACAATTACATGCCCCCCTCCAAAGACGAGGCAAGCCTCGGCGACGATGAATCCGCCGTACCAGAGGATCCTGTAGAACAAGAACGCTTCAAGCGCAGGCTTATGGCCACGGCAAATAGCCTGAAGAAAAAGCAGCAGCAGCAGCTTCAAGCTGATCAAGATTTGCTAGCTAACAAATGGACTGAAGTCCTCGCAGCCGAGGAATATAAACTCGAGCGTCCCTCCAAGAGTTACCCAAGACGCAGGTTACTACCCCGACTGGAGGAAGAAGCGTATGATACGGCTGATCGGCCACCTCGTGGACGCGATAGAGAGGCATTCCTGCCGAAAGCTCTGCCTCCACCCCAATGCCATCCAAATAAAAAGGCATGGGGAGACACGCCAGACCTGCGCGACATATTGGAGGACAAAGCAAAGTATTCAAGATCGATCTACGGATCACGAGGGCGCACTACTCTACGAGACAGTAAACGTCACACCGGATACAGTAAAAGCAAATCCGGCCGGGCCGAACACAGCGGGCAGGACCCATACGAGCTACGTCGCGATATAGCCCAATACAGAGGCGCCGCACACCCCTTATGCTTCACAGACGAAGTAATGGAACATCAATTCCCAGAAGGTTTCAAACCTGTAAACTTTGAATCATACGACGGCACAACAGATCCCGCGGTATGGATTGAGGACTTCCTCCTCCACATCCACATGGCCCGCGGTGATGACTTACATGCCATCAAGTACTTCCCACTAAAACTCAAAGGACCAGCACGGCATTGGCTTAATAGCTTGCCAGCGGACTCCATTAGCTGCTGGGAAGATCTGGAAGCCGCATTCCTCGACAACTTTCAGGGCACTTATGTGCGACCACCAGACGCCGATGACTTGAGCCACATAATTCAGCAGCCAGAAGAGTCGGCCAGGCAATTCTGGACTCGGTTCCTTACAAAGAAAAACCAAATCATCGACTGTCTGGATGCGGAGGCCTTAGCGGCTTTCAAGCACAACATCCGAGACGAGTGTCTAGCCCGGCACCTTGGTCAGGAAAAACCGAAATCTATGGCAGCCCTCACGACGCTCATGACCCGCTTTTGTGCGGGAGAAGATAGCTGGTTGGCTCGCAGTAACAACATATCAAAGAACCATGGTACCTCAGATACCAAGGATGGCAACAGCAGGTCACATCGCAACAAGCATAAGCGCCGCATTAACGGCGGAAGTACTAAGGATACGGTAGTCAATGCCGGATTGAAAGGCTCTAAACCCGGTCAGCGGAAAAAGCCATTCAAACAAAGTATGCCGGGTCCGTCCAGTTTGGACCGTATACTCGATCGCTCGTGTCAAATACATGGCACCCCAGACAAGCCAGCCAATCACACCAACAGGGATTGTTGGGTGTTCAAGCAGGCCGGCAAGTTAATCGCCGAAAACAAGGACAAGGGGCCGCATAGCGATGACGCGGAAGAACCCCGGCAGCCGCACACTGGAGGACAGAAGAGGTTTCCCCCACAAGTGCGGACAGTGAACATGATATACGCAACCCACATCCCCAAGAGGGAGCGGAAGCGTGCGCTCAGGGACGTATATGCACTGGAGCTAGTCGCCCCAAAGTTCAACCCTTGGTCCTCCTGTCTGATCACCTTCGATCGCAGGGACCACCCCACTAGTATCCATCACGGTGGATTCGCCACACTGGTCTTAGACCCAATCATCGACGTATTTCACCTCACTCGAGTCCTTATGGACGGCGGCAGTAGCCTGAACCTGCTTTATCAGGACATAGTGCACAAAATGGGTATAGACCCCT
Source organism: Triticum dicoccoides (assembly GCF_002162155.2). Lineage (NCBI taxonomy): Eukaryota > Viridiplantae > Streptophyta > Magnoliopsida > Poales > Poaceae > Triticum > Triticum dicoccoides. Next base: position 176,779,841 of record NC_041382.1, on the reverse strand, counting down.
CAAGGATCAAACCCACAAAGATGACCTTTAAAGGCATCATTCCAGGCGTAGAGGCCCACTGCACAGGCTCAATTACACTGGAAGTGGTCTTCGGATCCCCAGATAACTTTCGAAGCAAAGAGTTAATCTTCGATATAGTCCCGTTCCGCAGTGGTTACCACGCGCTGCTCGGACGAACCGCATTCGCTAGATTCAATGCGGTGCCACATTATGCATACCTCAAGCTCAAGATGCCAGGACCCCGCGGAGTTATTACAGTCAATGGAAACACAGAGCGCTCTCTCCGAACAGAGGAGCACACCGCAGCCCTTGCAGCAGAAGCGCAAAGCAGTACTTACCCTTGTTCTCCTCAAGCTGCCTCTTAGCAAGGCCGAGCTCTTTCTGGGACCCCTTGAGGGCCTCCTTCAGTACAGCGACCTCCGCAGTCAGTGCGGCGGACGCCAGCAGCGAAGCCTACACATGCATATTGACATACTTATAGTAGACTCCTGTGATATTATTTGATCCTATGTTCGGCTTTTCTTTGTGAACACCGAACAAAGCATCAGGGGCTACTGTCTATGCGGTAATATTTCTACTACATTTTAAAAAAACACTTACCTCGAAGCCTGTTAGAAGGCTAGTACAGGCTTCAGTCAATCCGCTCTTGGCAGACTAAACCTTCTGGATCACCGCACTCATGATAGTGCGGTGCTCCTCCTCAATGGAAGCGCTGTGAAGCGCTTCCAACATAGTGTCCGACGCCTCTGGATGGACAGAGGTCACCGGCACAGGCGTCTCACCCTCCTTAGAAGGGGACCGCCTACCCGAGCTCGGAGCCGTTGGCAGGTCCGGCGCGGTGTTCGGCTGAGGGCCGAACTCGGAGCTCTCGGGGACCCCGTCCCCTCGGCTCCCGGAGTCCGGAAGGTCGCCTTGAGGTGCCTCCGAGATTGTCCCCCTCGATCCAGTGCCTCTTGAGACAGCACCTCGGTGTCATCGGCTGGATGAGGGGAGGTGGCGGTCGGGACTGGATCGCTATCCATGTCCGATGCGCCCAGGGAGTCGTCCAAGGATACCTCGATATTGGCTCGGGGCGGCCTGCACAATTGAGTTCGGCGTTAGGGAAAGCAATGCGACAAAGGAATCCTATGGGTTACTTTGGTATCTAAATACTTACGATCTCCCCTGGGGCTTGGCCCTGGGCAACCACTCGTCTTCACTTTCGTCGACGGCGGTGGAGCTGTCCGGAAGGAGCGTCCTTCCCTTCTTGGACCCTTCGGCCTCCCCAGTTGGGGCGGCCTTCCTTTTCTTGTCTCCCCCAGTCGGTGGGGGAGCCTCTTTTTCCTCTTCCTCGTCTTCGGGGGAAGAATGCGCCGCAGACTCATCGGACGGTGAGTCCGACGACGCCTGGCGTCGGGAACTCTTTCGAGCCCCCTTGGCCTTCTGGGTCTTCTCCGGCACCTTATAAGGGGCCAGAGTCAACATCTTCGCCAGAAGGGCATCTGTAGGGCCTTCGGGCAAGGGAGTCGGACAGTCGATTTGTCCGGCCATCTTCTGCCAGTCTTGTTAACGGCACGGGAGTTTAGATCCCGCATAGAATCAATCTATATAGAAAACAAGTATCCTGTGAAAGGTAAAACAACTTACCGCACTGGCGTGGCGCTTCGCGCTGAATCCGCGATCCTCAGTAATGGGGGGAGGGACCGCGACACCCTTGAACAGCACCCTCCAGGCATGTTCATGAGTCGTGTCAAAGAGCCTATTCAGAGTTCGGTGCTGTGCCGGATTGAACTCCCGCAAGGTAAACTCCCGTCGTTGGCACGGGAGTATCCGGCGAATGAGCATAACCTGGACTATGTTGACAAGCTTGAGCTTCTTATCCACCATGTTCTGATTACATGACTGGAGTCCGGTCAGCTCTTTTGAATTACCCCAGGACAGGCCCTTCTCTTTCTAGGAGGTGAGCCGCATGGGGATGCCAGATCGGAACTCGGGTGCCGCTACCCATGCAGGGTCGCGTGGCTCGGTGATATAGAAACACCCCGATTGCCACCCCTTTATGGTGTCCACAAAGGTGCACTCGAGCCATGTGATGTTGGGCATCTTGCCCACCATGGCGCCTCCGCACTCCGCCTGGCGGCCGCTCACTACCTTCGGCTTGACATTGAAGGTCTTCAGCCATAAGCCAAAGTGGGGCTTGATGCGGAGGAAGGCCTCGCACACGACGATGAATGCCGAGATGTTGAGGATGAAGTTCGGGGCTAGATCGTGGAAATCCAGGCCGTAATAAAACATGAGCCCCCGGATGAAGGGATGGAGAGGGAATCCCAGTCCGCGGAGGAAATGGGTGAGGAATACCACCCTCTCATGGGTCTCGGGGGTGGGGATGAGCTGTCCCTCATCTGGGAGCCGGTGCGCGATGTCGTCGTGCAGGTATCCGGCTCTCCTTAGTTTCTTGATGTCTCCCTCCGTGACGGAGGAGATCATCCACTTTCCTCCCGCTTCGGACATGGTTGGAGAAGGTTGAGATGGAAGTGAGGACTTGGGCGCTAGAGCTCGAGTATGCGGGAGCGGATGAGCATAGGAGGAAGAAGGCATAGATAGAATGGTGAATCCTTATCCCTTCATATGGGCGGACAAAATTAAACGCCCCCACTTGCCTAGTAAAACTTGCTTATCCCCCAAGTGCCGAAATTGATGGCGCGGTTGGGTTACCCATGCCCGTATTGATGAGAATCCCGTAATAAGGGGACATGATCTCTGCTTTGACAAGACGTGTCGAAAAACTGCCTCCCGTTATGTGCGGGGCTCGCTAAAAGAAACGGTTCGAATAGTCACCGGGCCATTACATGACGTCATGCTGTCAAAACAAGCCAACAAATTAGATATGCGAAAAAACATTATTCTCTCTACGGTGAAATGTGGGACTTATTTTGCAGGGTCAGACACTATCCTCGTATTCAACTTCTTCTGTAATGTATTCGGAGAAGGAACCCGCCTTGCAATGCCGAAGACAACTGCGCCCCAGACTCGTCATCATTGAAGCCTGGTTCAGGGGCTACTGAGGGAGTCCTGGATTAGGGGGTCTCCAGACAGCCGGACTATCTCCATTAGCCGGACTGTTAGACTATGAAGATACAAGATTGAAGACTTCGTCTCGTGTCCGGATGGGATTCTACTTGGCGTGGAAGGCAAGCTAGGCAATACGTATATGGATATCTCCTCCTTTGTAACCGACCTTGTGTAACCCTAACCCTCTCCGGTGTCTATATAAACCGGAGGGTTTTAGTCCGTAGGACAACAATCACAACATACAATCATACCGTAGGCTAGCTTCTAGGGTTTAGCCTCTCTGATCTCGTGGTAGATCTACACTTGTAACACACATATCTTCAATATTAATCAAGCAGGACGTAGGGTTTTTCCTCCATCAAGAGGGCCCGAACCTGGGTAAAACTTCGTGTCCCTTGCCTCCTGTTACCATCCGGCCTAGACGCACAGTTCGGGACCCCCTACCCGAGATCCACCGGTTTTGACACCGACAATGAGCACATTCCTCACGTGGATATGGAATCTCTGCCGTGTTTCATGCCAGTCCTCAGTTTTCTTCACGACGCTGGACTGTTAAATTTTTGCTCTGACATCTGTGATTGGAATGAAGAACTGATTCTTCACTTTTATGCAACGCTGCACATCACAGGAGATTTTGAAGATGTGAATTCATGGTTGCTGGACTGGATGTCTGAAAACACTCACTACACCGCACCAACGTCTGAATTGCTTCGTGCCTTACCACTGAGTCCTCCCCTTGAAGAAGCTCGTTGCATCTACAGTGAACCTGAGCTTACAAATCACTACATGTAGGTCCTGATGAAACCTTTGAAGCCATGTCAGGCCCCACGAACCAAGTTCCTCATGAAGGAATTACTTTATGTGGCCAGAACTGTCTATCGTATTCTTATGAGGACAATGAGTCCTATCAAAGGCCACGACTCATCTGATGAGGAAATTGTTGGCATCATGAAGAATCTGGTATTCAACATCGTTCATGGCATTCCTGTCAATTATCACAATTTCTTCATGAGGACTCTGGCAAATGTTGCACTGTCTCCGTTTGAGCTGAAGCCTTATGCACCTTGGATTATGAGATTCCTCAGGACAAGGTCTTCACCCAACTACAAAGCTGATTTTTCAGAATCACCTCAGCTACTTGCCCCCAATTGAAGTCCTCAAGCAGACCTATTCCTCAGTTGATGAAAAGGGCAAGGGACCAGCTGTTATAGATGAAGGCATTCGTTCATTGGATGGTCAGTTTCGCAAAGCTGCCTCTTATTCTACCAATGATGACTTTGCCACACATGACTTTGCCAATGCACCCAAGTCTACTCCTCAAGCCACTGCTCCTCGTGTCATGACTGATCGTGAGCTTCTGCTTAGTCTTGACCAGAAGGTGGATCGAAATCACAAATGGGTTAAGCGTCAGTTTGGTTCATTTCTTCACAACATGACTACTACACATAATGCAGTGAAGAAAAGCCATTACTACCTCCATGAAGTCCTCGGTCGCACCTGGGCCATTCTGTCACATCTGTATGGTGAAGAAGGTCTGAAGAGAATGGGTCTCAAGGAATATTTTGACAGGTCTGCACCTCCACCGAAGAAATTCAAGAAGGTCAAGGTTCCTTCTCTAGTGGCTAGCTCATTTTCTTCATCGCGCGACACTGATGAGAATAAAGACTTGGACGACACTGCGGCAGGCCCTACTACGACAAATGATCCCAACAACGCTGGCGCTCCTTCATCAACATGATATTCTTCAGGGGCGTTAGTCCTCATATTCGATCCTTTTGGTCATTTGATGACAAAGGGGGAGAATTTTGAGTTAGTCTTCAAGCGGGTCTTTCTATATGGGCGTTTTTTTAAGTTACAACTCTCGTTCTTCTGAGACTTTATTGGATCGAGTTGTAAACTTAAACCCGATGGTGCTCTGATACTTTTGTTACGTTTTTCTGCATGCTTATTCCTCGTTAATATTATTGCACGCATGCTGAATTACATCAGTCACCATATTTCATCATGCATTTCAAATTCTTCACTGTTATATGTCAAATGCGTGTATGAATTACAAGATATAGGGGGAGATCTCCATGATTCAACTCTTCAAGTGTGCATTGCTTCAAAAGCAAATTCCTCACTATGCACATATTCAGGGGGAGTTCTTCTATATCTTGCAATCAAATTCCTCAATATCAGTATTTACACTTCATATGTTTATCCCCGTTGAAAACTTAACCTATATTGTCATCAATCACCAAAAAGGGGGAGATTGTAAGTGCATCTAGTGCCCCTTAGTGATTTTGGTGTATTGAAGACTTATAGGTTAAGGGACTAATGCGTTTGTGAGTGTACACAGGTCTATAAGTCTATGAGGAGTTTGATATTTACAGAGAAAGTCGACCCCTAAAAATGAAGTTCTTCGACAGAAGACTTTGGCTTTCTGAATACTTTCTGAAGACTTTGAAAGTGAAGAAATTGGTGTGACCTTGAAGACTTGGTGTTCATTAGAGGAACATGAAGCGTGAAGACTTTTGTTTTCGTAGTTTCATTTTCTCTTTCTTGAGTCATAGGAAACACTGTACTGTTAAAGGGGTCAAGGAAATACTAAGGATTATTTCCATGTGATGCTTAACTCAAAATCCTACACCTACCAATCCCTTCGAGTGAAGCCATTGGAAATCTCATAAAGTCCAATCATATTCTTCAGTGACAGAGACGAAGTTCTTCTAGTATCTGAGGAATTTGTTCTGACTGAGGAGTTAGGAATTCGCCAGTGCGGATTGCCTACAAGTGAGGAACATGATAGCCCTGAGGATTTTTCTACTCAAAATTCCGACCGTTTCTGTGCTATGCGCCAGCTGTCCCAAAATATATATCCACCTAACGGTCATATCATTGAAGGGCATTTATGTCTTATCATGTCGGGCTGCTCCCTAAGCTATAAATAGATGCCCCCTACAACCACTAGCTGGTTGGCTGCTCCAAGAGAAACTGACACTTGTCATTTGAGAGCAACCCATCCTCCAAGGACTCCGAGCGAAAATCATCAAGTGAGGAAAAACCCAAACCCAAACACCTACAAACCCCAATTGATTGAGCATCACTGAAGAGATTGATCCTGCGTGGATCCGACGCTTGTTACCTTTGAAGACTGTGCTTCTTCCAGACGGTTAGGCGTCATGGTCTAGAGCATCCAAGAGGAATTGTGGATCGCCGAGTGACCAAGTTTGTGATGGTTCGGAAGTCACCTGAAGACTTACCATGAGTGATTGGACGAGGTCTGTGTGACCTTATTTCAAGGAGAATATGGTGATGACTTGGTGTCCTGAGCTATGTGTTCAGGACTGGGTGTCTGGGACTTTGTGTCCTCGAGTTTAAATACTCAGCCGCTCCAACCAGACGTACAACTGAGACAGCAGTTGGAACTGGTCTACCAAATCATTGTCTTCACCAAGCTTACTGGTTCTATTCCCTCAACTCGTTCATTTCCTCATATCTGTGTTGTGTGTTTGTTCATATATGTGTTTGAAGACTTTGACTCAAGACTTTCTCAATTTCCTCAATTCAACATCTTCAGTCTGTTTGTCTTCATCCTGTGTTATGCTATACTTACGGTTCCTGTACTCTGTGCCGGTCTTCATTTCATCATGATGACTATGCTTGTATTCTATTATGTTTACTTTTGAGTACTTATTCCGCTGCTAGTAGTTCTTCGCTAAGGAATTTCCTCACCGGCAAATTCCTCAGTGAAGAATTTCATAAAAATCGCCTATTCACCCCCCTCTAGTCGATATAACGCAGTTTCAATGCTCCTTCTTAATTTCTACCTCCGCAGCCTTTAGCATTGCGAAGAGCTCGGGAATCGTCTTATCCATCCCTTGCATACTATAGCTCATCACAAAGCTCTTGTAGCTTGGTGGTAGTGATTGAAGAACTCTGTCAATGACACTATCATCAGGAAGATTAACTCCCAGCTGAGTCAAGTGGTTGTGGTACCCAGACATTCTGAGTATATGTTCACTGATAGAACTATTCTCCTCCATTTTACAGCTGTTGAACTTATTGGAGACTTCATATCTCTTAATCCGGGCATTTGCTTGAAATATTAACTTCAAGTCCTGGAACATCTCATATGCTCCATGACGTTCAAAACGTCGTTGAAGTCCTAGTTCCAAGCCGTAAAGCATGGCACACTGAACTATCGAGTAGTCATCAGCTTTGCTCTGCCATGTATTCATAACATCTGGCGTTGCACCTGCAGCAGGTTTGTCACCTAGCGGTGCTTCCAGGATGTAATTCGTGTGTGCAGCAATGAGGATAATCCTCAAGTTACGGACCCAGTCCGTGTAATTGCTACCATCATATTTCAACTTGGCTTTCTCTAGGAAGGCATTAAAATTCAAAGGAACAACAACACGAGCCATCTATCTACAACAACATAGACATGCAAAAAACTATCAGGTACTAAGTTCATCATAAACTAAATTTCAATTAATCATATTACTTAAGAACTCCCACTTAGATAGACACCCCTCTAATCATCTAAGTGATCACGTGATCCATATCAACTAAACCATGTCCGATCATCACGTGAGATGGAGTAGTTTTCAATGGTGAACATCACTATGTTGATCATATCTACTATATGATTCACGCTTGACCTTTCGGTCTCAGTGTTCCGAGGCCATATCTGCATATGCTAGGCTCGTCAAGTTTAACCCGAGTATTCCGCATGTGCAAAACTGGCTTGCACCGTTGTATGTGAACATAGAGCTTATCACACCCGATCATCACGTGGTGTCTCGGCACGACGAACTATAGCAACGGTGCATACTCAGGGAGAACACTTGTACCTTGAAATTTAGTCAGAGATCATCTTATAATGCTACCGCCAAACTAAGCAAAATAAGATGCATAAAGGATAAACATCGCATGCAATCAATATAAGCGATATGATATGGCCATCATCATCTTGTGCCTTTGATCTCCGTCTCCAAAGCACCATCATGATCACCATCGTCACCGGCTTGACACCTTGATCTCCATCGAAGCATCATTGTCGTCTCGCCAACTATTGCTTCTACGACTATCGCTACCGCTTAGTGATAAAGTAAAGCAATTACATGGCGATTGCATTTCATACAATAAAGCGACAACCATATAGCTCCTGCCAGTTGCCGATAACTCTGTTACAAAACATGATCATCTCATACAATAAAATTCAGCATCATGTCTTGACCATATCACATCACAACATGCCCTACAAAAACAAGTTAGACGTCCTCTACTTTGTTGTTGCAAGTTTTACGTGGCTGCTACGGGCTGAGCAAGAACCGTTCTTACCTATGCATCAAAAACCACAACGCGGTATAGTGATTGCTTTTTGATCTTCAGAAAGAACCCTGTTCATTGAATCCGATTCAACTAAAGTTGGAGAAACTGACACCCACCAGCCACCTGAGTGCGAAGCACGTCAGTAGAACCAGTCTCACGTAAGCGTATGCATAATGTCGGTCTGAGCCGCTTCATCCAACAATACCGCTGAATCAAGAATCAACTAGTGACGATAAGCAATATGTATATACCCACGTCCACAACTCCTTTGTTTTCTACTCATGCATATAACATCTACGCATAGGCCTGGCTCGGATGCCACTGTTGGGGAACACAGTAATTTCAAAAAAAAAATCCTACGCACACGCAAGATCCATCTAGGTGATGCAGACCAATGAGAGGGAAAGAGTGTTATCTACGTACCCTCGTAGACCGTAAGCGGAAGTGTTATGACAACGCGGTTGATGTAGTTGTATGTCTTCACGATCCGACCGATCCTAGCACCGAAGGTAAGACACCTCCATGATCTGCACACGTTCAGCTCGGTGACATCTGACGAACTCTAGATCCAGCTGAGTGTCGGGGGAGAGCTTCATCAGCATGGCGGCGTGATGACGGTGATGATGAAGTTACCGACGCAGGGCTTCACCTAAGCACTACAACGATATGACCGAAGTGGAAATCTATGGAGGGGGGACCGCACACGGCTAAGAGATCAACTTGTGTGTCTATGGGGTGCCCCCTTCCTCGTATATAAAGGAGTGGAGGAGGGCGAGGGCGGGCCCCTCTATGGCACGCCCAAGGGGAGTCCTACTCCCACCGGGAGTAGGATCGCCCCTTCCCTAGTTGGATTAGGAGAGGAAGGAAGGGGAAGAGAGGGGGAAGGAAAGGGAGGCTGCCCCCACCCAATTCGGATTGGGCTTGGGGGGGCGCCCCCTCCTAGGCCCCCTTCTCCTCTCTCCCACTATGGCTCAATAAGGCCCATATACTTCCCGGGGGGTTCCGGTAACCTCCCGGTACTTTGGTATATGCCCGAACTAACCCGGAACCATTCCGATGTCCGAACATAGGCTTCCAATATATCGATATTTATGTCTCGACCATTCCGAGACTCCTCTCATGTCCGTGATCTCATCCGGGACTCCGAACAACCTTCGGTACATCAAAACACATAAACTCATAATACCGATCGTCACTGAACATTAAGCGTGCGGACCCTACGGGTTCGAGAACTATGTAGACATGACCGAGACTCATCTCCGGTCAATAACTAATAGCGGAACCTGGATGCTCATATTGGTTCCTACATATTCTATGAACATCTTTATCAGTCAAACTGCGTAACAACATACGTTGTTCCCTTTGTCATTGGTATGTTACTTGCCCGAGATTCGATCGTTGTATCTCAATACCTAGTTCAATCTCTTTACCGGCAAGTCTCTTTACTCGTTCCATAATGCTACATCCCGTAACTAACTCATTACTTACATTGCTTTCAAGGCTTATAGTGATGTGCATTACCGAGAGGGCCCAGAGATACCTCTTCGATACACGGAGTGACAAATCCTAGTCTCGATCTATGCGAACTCAACAAACATCATCAGAGACACCTTAAGCGTGCGGACCCTACGGGTTCGAGAACTATGTAGACATGACCGAGACTCATCTCCGGTCAATAACTAATAGCGGAACCTGGATGCTCATATTGGTTCCTACATATTCTATGAAGATCTTTATCAGTCAAACTGCGTAACAACATACGTTGTTCCCTTTGTCATCGGTATGTTACTTGCCCGAGATTCGATTGTTGGTATCTCAATACCTAGTTCAATCTCTTTACCGGCAAGTCTCTTTACTCGTTCCGTAATGCTACATCCCGTAACTAACTCATTACTTACTTTGCTTGCAAGGCTTATAGTGATGTGCATTACCGAGAGGGCCCAGAGATACCTCTTCGATACACGGAGTGACAAATCCTAATCTCGATCTATGCGAACTCAACAAACATCATCAGAGACACCTGTAGAGCATCTTTATAGTCACCTAGTTATGTTGTGACCTTTGATAGCACACTAAGTGTTCCTCTGGTATTCGGGAGTTGCATAATCTCATAGTCATAGGAACATGTATAAGTTATGGAGAAAGCAATAGCAGTTGTCGGTGTACTAGAATAGGGGTACCCTAGTACCCCGAACTTGTGCACGGGCAGTTGCAGCACCCCGCGGCAAGGCTTGCTGGGCGAACGCCAAGACCCTCCAAGGTTCCCTTGGAGCCATCCAAGAACAAAGTATATAAGCTAAGGAGACAAGACCCCGGCAAGAGGAGCTTGCCGGGAAGGCCAATCAAGGCGCACCAAGGAACTTGCCGCGACGCGCCACGCGCTCCGGCAAGGCGACAAAGCCCCGGCAAGAGGAGCTTGCCGGGAAGACCAAACAAGGTACCCCGAAGCCCGGCGAGCGACAAGCCTCCGGACCCGACAAGATAACGACAGCGGCAAGGTGCTTGCCGCGGCAGGCGGCCACTCTGCGTCCACGCTCCAGCGCATCCACCAACGTGTCGCTCTGGGGGCCTCTTCGGGCGCGCGTGGCAGGAGGCTGTGCAGCCAGCGGTGCGCAATGGCATGCGAAGCTGACAAGATCGCCATCGTGGCGAACGGTGGCGCCCCTAACGGTCCTTTTCTGCACTGTTTGGGCGACTCAGACGGGCATTTAATGCCCTTGTCCCCTGCCGTCAGGGTTAGGTAGGGTGCACTGTACAAGCAACTATATCAACTACCTCGCTTTTTACGTTTTTACCCTCCTCTGCATTGCCACCTGTCGGTGACCCCTTTAGCATATAAAAGGAGGCCCATGCGCAACGTAGGGGAGGTTCGGCTCGTAGGTTGGGACAGTCAGCTTCGATTCACTCGAGCCCAGAGAACATCACACTCTCGCTTTGGAGAGCAAGAACACCAGATAATACAACCAGACAAGCAGCAGTAGGAGTGTTATCTCTCCGGAGAGCTCCGAAGCTGGGTAAACTGCTCGTGTGCCTCGCCTCGATCTGCTCTTCGTGCGACCTCCGCCCCCCGCCGAACCGAAAGGGGCCCGGTCCGCCGGCCCCATAGGTGTTCGTGGATCAGTTATCCCCGACATCTTTGGCGCGCCAGGTAGGGGTGTCGAGATTGTGTGAACCAGATCCGGCTTTCACACGAGCTAGATCCTTATTCCCTTCATCAACATGCCACCAAAGAAGAAGACTTCGGCGGCAGCCGCTCCATCCACGTCACTTCCGCCACCGTTGGAGCAAACGAGTGGTGGGATGGACGCCGGCAGAAGAAAGGACGTCGACGAGGAAGCTCATGATGCCGCCAGTTCCAAGAACAAGGCTGAACAGACCTCGGCGACTGTACATGTTCCACGCCACTCCCAGGAGGCGCAGGATCAACAGCGTCATGGCGCTAGCAGTGCCATACGCATGATAGCCCAAGACCAAGCTGGTGGATCTCGGGCCGCTCAAGACCAGCATGCACGCCAGCGTGCTGGCACGAGCGGGCGCGGTCGCCTGGACGGGATACTGCTCCTTCTAACATAGTTAGAAGTTCGAGCACGTCCCGCTCCTCGCGCCGTCCGCCACTGCCACCCACCACTCGAGCAGAAACTTTGGCGCGAGCTCAACTTCTCCTAGATTACCCTCCGACGTCGGACAAGATTGACGAATGGAGGGCCACCATTCAGAGTCTCATCGGCTACGCCAATGGCGACACTCCACGGCAGCCGAGCGCGTCGCCGCCGCGGCAGGACCGCCGGACGCGAGCGGGTGGCGACGAAACGGGCGGAGGTGCAACTACCATGCAATCACCGCCCCGAAGGCCAAGATCGCCGACTCGTCGGATCCACCTCGACAGCGACTCCACTGCATCGTCGGATCCACGAGCTCGTCGTGATCAGCGCCAAGTTCTTCATGATCGACAACAAGAAGACGCTCGAACCCGCATCGAGCACCGAAGAGAAGCGCGACGTCAATCCGACAAGCACGCTGGGCCCTCTGTTGACATGCATGCGCCAGGGGAACCAGGCGATCTGTCGTACGCGGTAGGTTGTCCTGCGTTCACTCGTGAGCTGCGGCAAGTCCAGTGGCCCAGTACAAAGAACTTCAAGCCAGACGTACCGGAGAAGTACGACGGCAAGACGCATCCGTTAGAGTTTCTCAGCATCTACACCATCACGGTGCAAGCTGCCGGGGGACGAGATGATAAGATCCTTGCCAACTACTTCCCGCTGGTGCTCAAGCCCAACGTCAGATCCTGGCTCATGCACTTGCCGGACAACTCCATATCCTCTTGGGCTGATCTGTGCCACCAGTTTGTCGGCGCCTTTACAGGCGGACACAAGCCTCATGGCCAGGAGAGTGATCTTCACCTGCTCGCCCAGAAGGAAGGAGAGCCCCTGCGCAAGTACATTCAGAGATTCAGTAGCGTGCAGCACAATATCCCAGACGTCCACCCTGCTGCGGTGATCAGCGCGTTCCATCAGAACGTGCGGAACCGCAGAATGCGGGAGGAAATGGCGATGTACAAGATCAGGGACGTCAGTGAGTTATATGCACTGGCCGACAAGTGTGCACGTGCTGAGGAAGGGAGGAGACTCCCCGGAGAAAATATAGGAGCGGGAGGATCTGACAGCGAAGATGCCGCCCCGACAAGGAAGAACCGGCGGCGGAACAACATGAGGAGAAAAGGCAAAGAAGTGCTAGTTGTTGAGCAGTCCGGCAACGGTGGCGGCGCCAAGGAATCCAAAGCTGGCGACTCCGGTAAGGAGGTTGCCATGGAGGCAGCAGTCGCCGACAAGCAGGACGGCACCAACAAGCAGTATTGCAAGATTCACCGCACCAAGGGCCATGATCTTCAGAACTGCAAGAGGGTCGAGCAGCTTGTTGAGCAACAGAAAGCTGAATACAAGCGGCGCGACAAGGAGAAGGCCCAGGAAGGAGCTGGTGGATCCAGCAAGAAACGTCCCGGCCGAGGAGGACGCCGCGGCAAGGCCAAGCAGCGGCAAGGAGACAGACCTCCTCGCGGCCGCGACAAGGATGAAGATGACGGCGACGATGAAGATATGGATGATGAGGAGACTGATGAGCAGGAGTTCCAGAAAGCTACAGAGGTCCTGTGCGTTGACGGTGGTGCTTCTCTGCATGCCTCGCACCGCCAGCTCAAGCAGTGGATGCGGGAAGTTAATGCAGCAGAACCACCCGTCGAGTCACGCAAGCCTCTGAAATGGTCCAGCACGCCTATCATCTTTGATATTGAGGACCACCCGGATCGTATAACTGCGGTCGGGTGCTTGCCGATGTTGGTCTCACCAACAATCCGCAACCTCAAGGTCACTAAGATGCTAGTTGACGGCGGGGCCGGCTTGAATCTGATTTCCTCCCCGGTGCTCCAGAAACTCCAGATCCCTGACAACGAGCTCGAAGAGACCGGTTCATTTCAAGGAATTAACCCAGGAAGGAGCAAGCCGAAGGGAAAAATCACGTTGCCGGTAACATTTGGCAGTGAGCTGAACTTCAGGACTGAGAGGGTCACGTTTGACGTTGCCGACTTTCCATTACCTTACAATGGAATCCTTGGCCGTCCAGCACTCGCCAAGTTCATGGCAGCCTCTCACTATGCGTACAACGTACTGAAAATGCCAGGCCCGATAAGTGTCATCTCTGTCCCTGGTGACAAGAAGGATGCTCTTATCTGTGCCGACAAGATTTACCGGGAAGCAGCAGCTGCAGCAGAACGAAGGACACTTGCCGCTGAAGCTCCCAGGGGGAAGAAGAAGACCAAGTCCGGCAAGAGCTCTGATGCCCACTCCGGCAAGCGCACCTCTTCGGAGTGCTGCGCTGCCGTCGAGGACGCACCATCGAGCTCCACCGGCAAGTGCAAGAAGGCAATGGCAGCTCCACTTGAGACTAAGAAGGTGTCCGCCAAGGAGGATGGCACTGGTGGTACCTTCACCATCAGCGCCACTCTTGACCCCAAATAGGAAAGCGCGCTCGTTGCTTTCCTGCGGGCGAATGTCGACGTGTTTGCGTGGCAACCGTCTGATATCCCCGGTGTTCCCAGGAAAGTGATTGAGCACCACCTTGCCGTCTGTCCTCATGCGCGGCCCGTCAAGCAGAAAGTCAGGAAGCAGGCAGTAGAACGCCAAGAATTCATCGCAGAAGAAATCAAGAAGTTGGAAGCAGCAGGCCTTGTCAGAGGAGTACTCCATCCCACGTGGTTGGCCAATCCTGTTGTTGTGCGCAAGGCTAATGGGAAATGGAGACTTTGTATTGACTTCACTGATGTTAATAAAGCTTGTCCCAAAGACCCATTTCCCTTGCCGCGTATTGACCAGATTGTTGACTCCACAGCCGGATGTGATTTGCTTTCATTTCTTGATGCATACTCAGGATATCATCAGATCTTCGTGGCCGAAGAGGATGAAGAGAAAACCGCATTTATCACCCCGTGTGGCACGTACTGCTTCGTGCGGATGCCTTTCGGTCTGAAGAATGCTGGTTCAACATTCGCAAGGGTAGTCCACCATGCTTTTGAGCCACAAATACACAGAAATGTGGAAGCTTACATGGATGACATAGTGGTCAAGAGCAAGAGCAAGGCAACTCTGATTCAAGATTTAGACGAAACATTTGCAAATTTGCGCAAGATCAACCTCAAGCTTAACCCCGAGAAGTGCGTGTTTGGAGTCCCTTCCGGCAAGCTTCTCGGGTTATTCGTATCTCAGCGGGGAATTGAAGCCAATCTCGACAAGATCAAAGCCATCGAGCAGATCGAAGAACCAAAGCGCGTCAAGGATGTACGAAGGCTTGCCGGTTGCGTGGCTGCTCTCAGCAGGTTTATCTCTAGATCTGCTGAACGCGCCCTGCCATTTTTCAAAATTTTGAAAAAGGCGGGTCCAATGAAATGGACTCCGGAAGCGGAGGCTGCGCTGCAGGACTTGAAGAGATACCTGTCCTCCACTCCAACACTTTTCGCACCTAAGCCGCAAGAGAAGTTGCTACTGTATATAGCGGCAACCAATCAAGTGGTTAGTGCTGCGTTAGTGGCGGAGAGGGAAGTGGATGATGAGCCAGCAACCACGGCAGATCCATCCAGCGACAAGCAGGGGGCTTCGCCGACAAGCTCTGGTCCCGACAAACATGAGTTTGCGCAGGAGCATGATAAGATGCCAAGGAGAATGGTGCAGCGCCCAGTTTACTTTGTCAGTTCCCTTCTGCAGGGGGCTAGATCAAGGTACTCTAGTGTGCAGAAGTTGCTTTTCGGCCTCCTCATGGCCTCGAGAAAGCTGCGCCATTACTTCCAAGCACATGAGATCACAGTCGTCACTCGCTTTCCGCTAAAGAGGATACTGCAAAATCCAGAAGCAACAGGTAGGATTGTTGAGTGGGTGCTGGAACTGTCAAGCTTTGGCCTCAAGTTTGAGAGCACCTCAACTATCCAAAGCAGAGCATTGGCAGAGTTCATATCAGAGTGGACGCCAACCCCAAATGAAGAACTTCCAGAAACGTGCAACCCCGTCAAAGAGGCAAGCAAAGAGTGGCTGATGTACTTTGATGGTGCCTTCTCGCTGCAAGGCGCCGGTGCAGGCGTACTGCTTGTCGCACCCACCGGAGAGCACCTCAAGTACGTAGTCCAGATGCACTTTCCCAAAGAGCAAGCAACCAACAATACTGCAGAGTGTGAAGGATTACTTGCCGGTCTTAGAATTGCAGCAGACCTTGGGATTAAGAAGCTCATTGTCAGGGGTGACTCATAGCTTGTCGTCCGACAAGTGAACAAGAACTACCAGAGTCCGTTGATGGAAGCATATGTTGATGAAGTGAGGAAGCTAGAAGAGCACTTTGACGGCCTACAAATGGAGCATATCCCAAGAGCTCAGAATAATATTGCTGATGGCCTGTCAAAGTGCACCGCACTAAAGTTACCTGTGGAACCAGGGATCTTTGTGCTTAAGTTGACTCAACCATCCGTAACACCATCAACTGGACAAAGCAAAAAGAGGAAGTTGGTTTCTGGTGACTACTTTCCGGCAGAGCTCCCCGAAGCCGCCGCCAAGAAAGTCCCCAAGATCAACACCGAGAAGGCTGAGGGGCAGTCTGCTTCGGCAAGCCTAATGATTTGTTCTCTCGAAGCAGACGCTCCCGACAAGTTTTTCCCCGGCAAGCTTGCCGGGGAACATCAAGCTCCGGCAGAGCCGCAAGTCCTTGCCGTAGAAGCAGATGTTCCCGCAGCAGCAGATGTGCCTTTAGTCCTTGTTGTCGAGCCATAAGCTCCAGCATGGGCACAACAGATTGTCCATTTCCTTCAGACAGGAGAACTTCCCGAAGAACAAGAAGAAGCGGAAAGAGTAGCCCGACAGTCAAGTATGTACCAGTTTGTCGATAGCATACTGTACAGAAGAAGACTCAACAGTGTGAAATTGAAGTGTATTCACCGGAAGATGGACAAAAGCTGTTGGCGGAGATACATGGAGGCATATGTGGCCACCACATTGGCGCAAGAGCACTTGCCGGCAAAGCTTTCCGGCAAGGTTTCTTTTGGCCGACAGCCCTCCAGGATGCAACTGCACAAGTAACCAAGTGTGAAGCGTGCCAGTTCCACTTCAAACAGATACACCAGCCAGCTCAAGCTCTCCAGACGATCCCTTTATCCTGGCCATTTTCGGTCTGGGGGCTCGATATCCTCGGCCCCTTCCCCCGAGCTGTCGGGGGCTTTGAGTACTTGTACGTCGCAATCGACAAGTTCACAAAGTGGCCGGAAGTGCAGCCAGTGAGGAAGGTGACACCACAGTCAGCAGTCAAGTTCTTCAGGTCGATTGTTTGCCGTTTCGGGATTCCCAACAGGATCATCACCGATAACGGCACGCAATTCACGAGCCGCACCTTCATGCAGTACGTCCAAGACCTTGGCGCCAAGGTGTGCTTCGCTTCTGTTGCTCATCCGAGAAGCAACGGTCAAGCAGAGAGGGAAAATGCTGAAGTGATGTGCGGGCTCAAGACCAGAACTTTCGACAGGCTGCACAGGTGCGGAAGGAACTGGATCAAGGAGCTGCCGGTGGTTCTTTGGTCGATCAGAACGACACCAAATCGAGCCACTAGCCAGACACCTTTCGCTCTAGTCTATGGAGCAGAGGCAGTTCTCCCCATGGAACTCGTATACGGATCACCTCGAGTGCTCGCTTATGATGAGCTTGAGCAAGAACAGCTGCGGCAAGACGACTCGCTGCTCCTTGAGGAAGATCGTCTTCAGGCTGCTGTACGAGCTGCTCGATACCAGCAAGCTTTGCGCCGCTATCATAGCCGCAAAGTTAAAGCCAGAAGCTTCGAGGAAGGCGACCTTGTTCTTCGGCGCGTTCAATCCGCCAAGAATTCCAACAAGTTGACGCCAAAGTGGGAAGGCCCTTATCGGGTGAGACAAGTCACAAGGCCTGGCGCTGTCCGCCTTGAGACCGAAGATGGCATTCCAGTGAGCAACTCCTGGAACATAGAACATCTTCGTAAGTTTTTCCCATAAGGCGCGGTTGCCAGAACCCGTTCCGGCAACCACCTTTTGTACAAGTCTTGCGCTGTTGCATGTAATCCTTTGTACAAAGCCAGGCGCAGATCCCGTGCATAAGTAAAACCCCATGTGCTCTGCACAGCTTGTCCATTTCATGCATTAGTTCCTTTCTTGCATGCAATTATCTGACACTTTGTGCAGCACCTACATCCGGTAAGCAGTAATGAGCCGAAGAGCTCCATATTATTATTTTCTCTTCTTTCTTTTTCTCTTAAAAGGAAAAGAAGGTTCTCTCGCACACAAGTTTGCCGGGGGGGAAGGAGAAGATTGTGGTATGGGCCAGGCGTCGTTCAAACAAGGACTTGCCTTACCGGGAAGCAAATGACAGAAAAGCTAAGTTGCCAAAGTTTGAGCAATCACTTTTTAAATTTTTGAGTTATCTTCCTCGAACGACCCTGCTTTGTATGGAAAACCTGTGCGCGGAGGAACCAACTCGTGGCTAGTTGCGCCCTTACTTTGTTTCGAGTCCGCTCAACAGCTTAAGCGTGCTGCATCTAGTCGCGACAAGGTTTCTTGTCGGAAGCAGCGCCGCCAGCAGGCTGCTGAAGTCCCGCACTCAGTGCTCGCGGCTCGGGCGCCTGCACCGACAAGTTCCCTAGAAGCGTAGGGTAAAAACATACAAGGGAAGGAATCTAGTAGAGGAAATAACATTGCAATTGATAACAGAAATAAAGTTATATTACAAAGATAACTTGTCGCAGCTCTAACAGACTGTTCTCATAACATGACTAGCAGCGACAAGGGAAAAGAAGAAATGGGCGGCCAAATCTACGCGTCCGCCCTCGACTCGCTTGATCTCGCTCACCTTGTCCACAATGGGTGCGACAAGGGCCTTGAGTGCATCCAGATCGGCGTCAGGCGGCAAGGATCGGAGGACGTTGGTGAAGCTGAGGCCTGGATTGCGGAAGACTACCTTCATCAGCACCTTCTGGAGAACCCCGGCGCAGATTTTGCGTGACTCGTCGGCCAGCTGCTTCGGGATCCTCTCCCGGAGCCGCTAGAGTGCTGTCGCCACGCCCTTGAAGAATAGGCTGAGCTTGGCGCTGGGTTGAAGGCTCTCGTCGGAAGGATATCCAAAGTCATCCATCCCCAGCTGCGCCAGCTCCTCGTTGATGACGGCGGCAGTGTTCACCAGGCCCTCGGTCCAGTGCTCCACCGTGTCTCTGAACGAGTTCTGGGTAACTGCAATGCTCTCCAGCAGCGCCGCGTCAGCCTTGACCTTCTCCGCCAAGGTCTTCTCCCGCTCCTTGGCGGCCTCCAGCGTCTGCGTCAGCGTGGCCAGCTTTAGCTCTAGGTCTGCTTTGGAATTCTTGGCGGCGCTGAGCTCCTTGCCCCTCTCTGCGAGAAGGCCTTGCAGCTCACCGTGGGCGGCAGCATCCTTCTCGCGCTCACGCTTGAGCGCGACAAGCTCCTCGCCGCTCTTCCAAATATCAGCCTCCAGCCGTGCCACCTTCTCCTCTAGCTCTTTATTGGCGGCCTCTGCAGTTGCCGCGGCATCCTTTGCCTCCTTGAGTGCCCCGCCAAGTGCTCGCTCACACTCGGCAAGCTCTTCCTCGTAGCTGTCGAGGTGGGCCTTCCGCTGCACTAGCTCGCCTTCCCGCGCGGACTGCTTCTCGGCAGCGAGCCTTTGTTCCTCCTCAGCCTCGGCCTTCTCGAGGAGAAAGGCCGTGCGCTCCTCATCTACTCGCTCCCGCTCCTGCGCCAGGGATCGAAGAGCTTTTTGATTTTGTCCCCGGAGCTCCTCCGCGCGCTTCTCCATGTCAACTCCCGCCTTCGTGACAAGCGCTTCCCGGGAAGCCAGCTTGGCTTTCCGGGTGCGGTAGAGTGACAGCAGCTTCCGCAGCAGCTGCTCCTCCTCAGGCTCGCCACTGCTGCTGCCGGGCGCGTCAACCAATGACAGCCCAGCAGAGGCGAGCACCTCCCCGTCAAAAGTCTCCCCCTCGACCGGCGCCCTGGAGCTCGACGCCAAGGGTAGCTTGATGAAGATGTTGTCACCGGCCTGCAAGTAGGCGCCGGGCTAGGGCTCCTCGGGGCCCGGCTCCGCAGAAGCGGCAGAGGGTTCGGCGGTCGGTGCAGCGCCCGACGCTCCTGCGGCCTCAGGATCGTCAGTGCGATCGCCCGACCCCTCGCCGGCTTCCACAGCAGCAGCCCCGGCGGCCTCCTCACCGGCGGTCTCATCAGCACCGGCACCTTCCTCGCCGGCGCCCTCTGTCTCCATTGGCTCAGCCGAAGATGGGTCTGAAGAACGAAGAAGGGAGGAAAATCAATCAAGAATCCAATAAAGGAAAAACAGAAGAAGCAGAACCCAAGGGTAAGTTTCTGGGCAAGTGGATTACCTGCGCCAAGATCTTCAGTTGCGGCCTCGGTCGCCGCAGGATCAGCAGTGCCGTCCCTTGCCGGAGAGTCCCCCCTTGCCGGAGAACGCTCCCTTGCCGGGGACTCCTTCCTTGGCTGCGCAGTCGAAGCAGGTGGCACTTCGGGGCCAGCCTCTGGGCGCTCCTGATGAGGCTGCTCTGCTCCTGCACAAGTCAACAAGCAAGATGTCAACAAAGGAAAAAGCACTCAAGCGCGCCCGGCAGCAGAAGGTTAAACTATGAACTTACGCTGGGGGCTGCGCTGGGGGCTGCTTTGAGGAGTGATTGCCGGGTCCGTCAAGGTGATCTCGGACCCACCCCCTATAGACAAGGTGGGGTTGTCTTCGATGACGATCACCGCGGCCTTGGCCCTCTTCGCCGCTCTCTGGGCCAGTGTTCTGAAAAGAAAGGAGTCCAGATTGGAGCAAGTCAGATACTAGATATAAACTGCAAGATTGAAGGATTATAAGAGCACCAAAGAAACTCACTCTTCTTCCTCCTTGTCGGAGCTGAGCGCGGAAAGATCGAAGTCCGGCCCTCCTCCGGTGCGGCGAGGTGGAGGAGTAGGATCCCTTGCCTGCTTGGCGGGGGCAGTGGCAGTGGCCCGGGAAGATCCTGCTCCAGTTGTCGCTGCTGCGTGAGGCGCTCCCGCGATAACATTGCTTGCCGCGGTAGAGCGCGTCGCGCGGCTCGGTGGCTGTGGAGCCGGCTGCCGCCCCGCTGCGTCCCCAGCCCTACGAAGGAGCCTCCTTGGCGGGGCCGGGGGCTCCGCCTGCGGCAAGTTCTCTGAAGGCTCAGCCTCCTCCTCGCCGGCCTCGCTCGACTCGGCTTCGGAACTGGCAGGCTCCTCTTCACCCATGAACTCTGCGTGTTCGGCAAGGTTTGCCGCCTCTGCAGCCTCCGCCTCCTCCATGGTGAACCCGAATGCGCCCGCGGCAGCTGCAGCCGCAGCCTCTTCCGCCCTAGTGGCGATAAGCTGCAGCTCCTCGTCGGTGGTGTCACGGGTGAGGCTCTTCTGCTCATCAGCGCGGACCGGCACTTCCTCCAATGTGTCGAAGAATGCTCGCACAACGTCATCCGCGGGCTCTTGCCAAGTTGGGATGATGCCGTGTGAATCGCACAACGGCATCATGGCGCGGATCCGGTCAAGCGAAGAGTTATTGCACAAAGGAACTACGCCCCTCGGCAGTGTGAAGGGGTGCTGGGGGTCGCGTTTGAATAATTCCAAGAGCATTGCGTCCAACTCCAAGACGGTGAAGTTGTAGTTGAGGCCCGGCCGCAGTCTCATGATGTCCGCCGAGTTCTTGAACTCCCAGGCGGGCCTCCCCCTCTCCTGCAAGGGGGCAATGCGGCGACGGAGGAAATCTGCCCCGACAGCACCTAAAGTGAGCCCGGCAAGCCTGAGGCGAAGAATCCTAGTGATGGCGATCTTCAGCCTCTCGTCTTCCGGGGCCACGTTGCTCCAGTCGTTGCCGCGCACTATTGGAGTTTGGCGCACGGCGGTGAAGGGCTGCGGATTCTCCTCGACGATCCAGCACCACTCCGCTCTCCACTCCTCCCACTTGCTGCGGAGCTCACCATCCAAGTACGCCTCCTTCTTGCCGACTCTCGAGACCCAGGCAATCCCTCCGGCAAGTGGCTCTCCTCTCTCTACCCGAGGAATGAAGTAGTGGCGGAAGAGGGCAACACTAGGGTGGACTCCGACAAAGTTTTCGCACAAGTGTGCGAAAACTGCCATGGTCAGGACAGCATTGGGGGTGAAGTCAAGGAGGCGGAAGCCATATGTGTTCATAATGTCACAGAAGAACTCCGAGAAAGGCGGGCAGAGCCCGCAATAGAAGAATAGTGGGAAGAACGGGTACCCATTTGGAGCCAGCTTCGAAGCGGTGGCCGGGAGTACCCTCGTGCGTGGATGCGCATGCGTCTCCGTCGCCCAAAAGAGGTAGAAGTACTCCCTCAGCTCCTGCACGCCGAGCTGGGGGGTGAAGATCGCCCGCTCCTTCCGCAGCGCCGCGATTCAACGCATGCCGTTAAGGGGGAGTGCGGTGGATACGGAGCGAGATTTGGTGTAGCCCAGCCCGCGTGTGCCCGTGCCCTGTCTTGGGCCTGGCCCAACAGCGCTCGGCACCGTATCTGGCCCAGGCCTGGGGGCTCCTGTCGGTGTACTAGAATAGGGGTACCCTAGTACCCCGAACTTGTCCACGGGCAGTTGCAGCACCCCGCGGCAAGGCTTGCTGGGCGAACGCCAAGACCCTCCAAGGTTCCCTTGGAGCCATCCAAGAACAAAGTATATAAGCTACACAAGACCCCGGCAAGAGGAGCTTGCCGGGAAGGCCAATCAAGGCGCACCAAGGAACTTGCCGCGACGCGCCACGCGCTCCGGCAAGGCGACAAGGCCCCGGCAAGAGGAGCTTGCCGGGAAGACCAAACAAGGTACCCCGAAGCCCGGCGAGCGACAAGCCTCCGGACCCGACAAGATAACGACAGCGGCAAGGTGCTTGCCGCGGCAGGCAGCCACTCTGCGTCCACGCTCCAGCGCATCCACCAACGTGTCGCTCTGGGGTTCTCTCCGGGCGCGCGTGGCAGGAGGCTGTGCAGCCAGCGGTGCGCAGTGGCATGCGAAGCTGACAAGATCGCCATCGTGGCAAACGGTGGCGCCCCTAACGGTCCTTTTCTGCACTGTTCGAGCGACTCAGACGGGCATTTAATGCCCTTGTCCCCTGCCGTCAGGGTTAGGTAGGGTGCACTGTACAAGCAACTGTATCAACTACCTCGCTTTTTACGTTTTTACCCTCCTCTGCGTTGCCACCTGTCGGTGACCCCTTTAGCATATAAAAGGAGGCCCATGCGCAACGTAGGGGAGGTTCGGCTCGTAGGTTGGGACAGTCAGCTTCGATTCATTCGAGCCCAGAGAACATCACACTCTCGCTTTGGAGAGCAAGAACACCAAATAATACAACCAGAGAAGCAGCAGTAGGAGTGTTATCTCTCCGGAGAGCTCCGAAGCTGGGTAAACTGCTCGTGTGCCTCGCCTCGATCTGCTCTTCGTGCGACCTCCGCCCCCCGCCGAACCGAAAGGGGCCCGGTCCGCCGGCCCCATAGGTGTTCGTGGATCAGTTATCCTCGACAGCAGTAAACTAAACGATCAAAGTGCTAAGGTAACGGATGGGTCAAGTCAATCAGATCATTCTCTAATGATGTGATCTTGTTCATCAAATGACAACTCTTTGTCCATGGCTAGGAAACTTAACCATCTTTGATTAATGAGCTAGTCAAGTAGAGGCATACTAGTGACACTCTGTTTGTCTATGTATTCACACATGTACTAAGTTTTCGGTTAATACAATTCTAGCATGAATAATAAACATTTATCATGATGTAAGGAAATATAAATAACAACTTTATTATTGCCTCTAGGGCATATTTCCTTCAAAAAATTTATATGATAGATATATTATTGAATTTCATTAGGATCCTACATATAATTATTATGAGAGAGAAAATATGGTTGTAGAAATTTTCATGTTATTAAATTTCCTCTCGTTATGTTGAGATTGTCAATGTTTTATTCCTCTCCTTTGCGTATGTTAGATATTTCTTGTCTTGACTATTTGTATTCCTATAAAATTCCTATGCATAGGAAGTATGTTAGACTTAAATGTGTTTGTCACATGTTTCATGATGCTATCTTTGTGTTTGAATTATTATCTTTCGTGTGAGCATCGTTGAAATAGTATGCCTAGCAAGGGGCATAAAACTGTAGCGCTTGTTGGGAGGCAACCCAATGAATAAAATTTATTTTGTTTTTGATTTATGTTCATGAGTATTAGCACAATTATGCTACTATTATGATTGTGTTTTTTGTGTTTTATTTAGTGTTTGTGCCAAATAAAGCCTTTAGGATCTTCTTGAGTGATAGTTGTTTAGTCTTGCTGAAAAAACAGAAACTTTTGCGCTCGCAAAAATAATTTTCGTTTTTAACCAGAGAGCGATAAAATACCCATTTCTTTTTCTGTAGATTAATATACAAATTTCTCAGGCCATCCTAATTTTCAGTGTTTTTTGAAGATATAGAAGTATCCGAAATATCCAGATTTCTACAGACTGTTCTGTTTTTGACAGATTCTGTTTTCTTTGCGTTGTGTGCTTCTTTTGATGGCTCTATGGTTTTCTTTGATGAGTTTTTGCCACAGGAAAGTTAGACTATAGTAGATATAATGCAAGAACAAAATATGAGTTGGTTTGCTACAACACTTATAGTAGTGATTTGTTTTTTTATAGTAACAGATCTCACGAAGGCTTTTGTTGAGTTTTCTGTGATTGAAGTTTTAAAGTTTTGGGTTATCTTACGATGATGAAGGAATAAGGAGTAAGAAGAGCCTAATAATGGGGACATCCTGCCATCCCAAGATATTATCCAAAAGAGAGCAAGCAACTAAGCTTGGGGATGCCCCGAGTGGCATCCCCTCTTTCTTCTAATGACCATCGGTATTTTACTCGAAGCTATATTTTTATTCGTCACATTCTATGGGTTTTATTTGGAGCGTCTTGTATGATGTGAGTCTTTGCTTGTTTTATTTTGTGTTTTTAAGTCCTGATTCCTTGCTGGACACACCTATTTGAGAGAGCCAAAATTATGCCATGACTTGTTAGAATTGCTCTCTATGCTTCACTTAAATTTTTATGAGCTATGGACTTGCTCTAGTGCTTCACTTATATCTTTTTGAGCACGGTGTGATTTAGTATTTTTGAAGAAATGCGCGCTTGCTTCACTTAGATTTATTTGAGATTTCTTAAAGTTTTCTAGAAATTCTCTCTTGCTTCACTTAAATTAATTTGAGAGAAATAAATATTATGCTCATGATCTTCACCTATATTTGTTTGAGCTTGTCAAAAGCAACACATGAAAATTAGTCCCAAAGTGATAAATATCCAAGAAGGATATAATAAAATCTTTCATGAACATCATTGGACAAAATAAACTTGATTCTTAGTAATAGTTTTGAGATATGATGATGTGATATGTAAGTCATCTTGATGAGTAATTATGCTTTAATACTAAGAATATTGGTGTTAAGGTTTGTGATTCCCTATGCAAGCACGAAAGTCAATAATTGTGCAATGGAATTATATCCTACTTGTGGTGCATTATTCGGTGTTATTTGTGCTTAATGCTCGCTTATGAGATTATTCTTTTCTTGGTTGGTTGCTTCTCAATCTTTTGCTAGCCTTCATTTTGCACAAGTATGATCACTACTTGTGCATCCAGAAACCCTTAAACCAGTTTTGCCACATGAGTCCACTATATCTACCTATATGCGGTATTATTTTGCCGTTCTAAGAAAATTTGTATGTGCCATCTCTAATTTTCAAAATAAACTTTTCTTTTGTGTGTTCGTACCACTCGCGGAGCGGTGAGGGGTGTCTAATATTTTCCATGCTAGATGTGTTATTCTCACGATGAGTGTTTATTCACTTGTCATTGCACGAGAGTAAGGCAAAGGTATTAGGGATGCCCAGTCCCGAAATGAAAAATGATTTTACTTTATGTTGTCAAATAATAAATTCCTTGGAAAGTGTTGGTATGGAAGGCACTGATAACCCACAAGTATAGGGGATTGCAACAGTTTCCGAAGGTAGAGTATTCAACCCAAATTTATAGATTCGACAAGGGGAGCCAAAGAATATTTGAAGGTATTAGTAGCTGAGTTGTCAATTCAACCACACATGGAGATTAATTATCTACATCAAGTAATCAGTAGCAAAGTAGTTTGATACTTTTGATAATAGTGGCAACAACAACTGTAACAATAACAATGATAACAGTAATTTTGTAGCAAGCGTAACAGTGATGATAGCAGTAGTAACTTAGCAGAAACAATATAAGATAAATTCATAGGCACTGGATCGGTGATTTGTTGGATGATATTCATCATGTGATAGTTATAATCTAGGGCTATTAGGTACTAGGTCCAGTTCATCGATATAATGTAGGCATGTATTCCGTAAATAGTCATACATGCTTTAATAAAACAACTTGCATGACATCTTTTGCCCTACCCTCCCGTGGCAGCAGGGTCCATATTGGAAACTAAGGGATATTAAGGCCTCCTTTTAATAGAGAACCGGAACAAAGCATTAACACATAGTGAATACATGAACTCCTCAAACTACGGTAATCACCGGAAGAAGTCCCGGTTATTGTCACTCCGGGGTCACCGGATCATAATATGTAGTAAGTGACTATAACTTGCAAGATCGGATCTAGAACATGGATATAATGGTGATAACATAAACGGTTCAGATCTAGAATCATGACACCCGGTCCCAAAGTGATAAGCATGACAAAGTCATAGCAACATCAATCTAAGAACATGGTGGATACTAGGGATCAAACCCTAACAAAACTAACTCGATTACATGATGAATATCATCCAAGTCCTCACTGACCAGCGAGCCTACGAAGGAATTACTCACTCCCAGTGGGGAGCATCATGGAATTGGCGATCGAGAAGGGTTGGTGATGATGACGAACGAAGATCCCCCTCTCCGGAGCCCCAACCGGACTCTAGATCTGCCCTCTCGAGGAAGAACAGGTCTTGGCGGCGGCTCCGTCTCGTGGATCGCGATAATTCTTTCTCCCTGATTTTTCTCCAAAAATAGGATTTTATAGCGTTGGTATCAGGGTCAGCGGGGCCACCAGGTGGGGACAACCCACCTGGGCACGCCAGGAGAGGGCGGCGCGCCCTGGTGGGTTGTGCCCACCCAGGTGCCCCTCTCTGGCAGGTCTTGGCTCCAGAAATTCTTATTATTGATATAAAAAAAATCCTCGCAGAGTTTCGTTCCATTCCGAGAACTTTTATTTCTGCACAAAAACAACACCACGGTAGTTTTGCTGAAAACAACGTCAGTTCGAGGTTAGTTTCATTCAAATCATCCAAATTAGAGTCCAAGAGAAGTGGAAAAGCGTTAGGAAAGTAGATACGTTGGAGACGTATTAGGCACTCATGGATACGGTTAGCCATGGAAAGTGAAAGTATGGTGGAAAAAGGAATAAACTTCATTTTTTTTGTTTGGGAACCGCCTATGATATATCTAGCATGGAAAGTGTTGGTAACTCTAAGTCATTTTCGTTGGTGGGAAAGATACACCTCCCAAAATGTTTTTATCGCTAAGATTTTCGCTTTGAGCTCGGGCACCTATACAAATCCCTACCTCCCTCTGCAAAGGGCCGTTCTTTTACTTTATGAAATTTTTATTTTTGAATTTGAGTCTCCATCTTCTCTTATAAAGCACCAACTAGGAGGCACTATGATCGTACTTGAGCATTGGGTGTAGTTAATATGCGAGTGTGTTTCATGAATGGATCAATGATTGAGCATGATGGGGCTAGGGATAGCTTATTTTAGCGTTGATATTTTGAAAGACATGGTTGCTTGTTGATATGCTTGAGTATTTAAGTTATCATGTCAAAACTAGACTATTGCTTTGAACAATATAAAAGTCCAAATGTCCATGCTATAAAGAAAAGAGTATGAAATGACATGTTAGGCGGCATTCCACATAAAAAAATCTATTTTTATCACTTACCTACTCGAGCACGAGTAGGAGTTAAGCTTGGGGATGCTGATATGTCTCCAACGTATCTATAATTTTGGATTGTTCCATGCTATTATAATATCAATCTTGGATGTTTTATAATCATTTTATAGTCATATATCATTTTTTGGTACTAAACTATTGACATAGTGCCAAGTGTTAGTTGCTGTTTTCTGCATGTTTTTTACACCATAGGAAATCAATACCAAACGGAGTCCAAATGCAACGAAACTGTACGGAGATTTTTTTCGACCAGAAGACACCCAATGGGGCAAGGCAGCACCTGGGGGGGGTGCTCCAAGGGGAGCACAACCCACCCGGGCGCGCCAGGAGGCCCAGGCGCGCCCTGGTGGGTTGTGCCCACCTCGGGTGCCCCCGGACCGCCTCTTTGCTCTATAAATACCCCAATATTCCAGAAACCTTAGGGGAGTCGACGAAAATCAATTCCAGCCGCTGTAGAGTCCAGAACCACCAGATCCAATCTAGACACCATCATGAAGGGGTTCACCACTTCCATTGGTGCCTCTCCGATGATGCGTGAGTAGTTCGTTGTAGAACTTCGGGTCCGTAGTTAGTAGCTAGATGGCTTCCTCTCTCTCATTTGATTCTCAATACAATGGTCTCTTGGAGATCCATATGATGTAACTCTTTTTGCGGTATGTTTGTCGGGATCCGATGAACTTTGAGTTTATGATCAGATCTATCTTTTTATATCCATGAAAGTTATTTGAGTTTCTTTGATCTCTTATATGCATGATTGCTTATGGCCTCTTATTTCTTCTCCGATATTTGGATCTTGTTTGGACAACTTGATATATTTATCTTGCGGTGCGAAGAGGTGCTTTGTAGTGGGTTCGATCTTACGGTGCTTGATCCTAGTGACAGAAAGGGAACCGACACGTATGCATCGTTGCTACTAAGGATAAAACGATGGGGTCTATCTCTACATAGATAGATCTTGTCTACATCATGTCATCATTCTTATTGCATTACTCCGTTTCTCCATGAACTTAATACACTAGATGCATGCTGGATAACGGTCAATGTGTGGAGTAATAGTAGTAGATGTAGGCAGGAGTCGGTCTACTAATCTTGGATGTGATGCCTATGTAATGATCATTTCCTGGATATCGTTATGAGTATTTGAAGTTCTATCAATTGCCCAACAATAATTTGTTCACCCACCGTTTGCTATTTTTCTCGAGAGAAGCCACTTGTGAAACCTACGGCCCCCCGGGTCTCTTTCTCATATTATTTGCCTTTGCGATCTATTTTCCTTTGTTTTTATTTTCAGATCTATTAAAGCAAAAATACAAAAATACCTTGCTGCAATTTATTTTATTAGCGTTCGATCTATCATTATTTACAACTCTCTCATGTCCGTTTGCCAATTTCTAGCACCGTTTCCCGAAAGGGATTGACAACCCCTTTTACACGTCGGGTTGCGAGTATTTGTTATTTGTGTGTAGGGGCAATTTACGTTGTGTTGCTTGGTTGTCCTACTGGTTCGATAACCTTGGTTTCATATATTAGGGAAATACCTACCGCCGCTGTGCTGCATCATCCCTTCCTCTTTGGGGAAATACCGACGTAGCTTCAAGCAACATCATACTACCGTTCACAATGAGCGGTACTACCGCGTAGGGCGCGGAAGTAAAAAATTACTTCCGCACCTACTTCCGTGCGTGCCAGCATTCTGGGCTAGAGGCCACGATACTAGCGCTGGCGAGGAGTGGTACTACCGCACGACGCGGTACTACCGCTTCCTTGGGTGGTACTACCGTGGACCGCTGCGGTAGTACTACCCCCTTGAGCAGTACTACCGCATGCCACAGAAACTATAGCACTTGGAGGCCTTCATCTTCGCATAGATAAGGGAAAACGACCGGTGCCCCAATGAAGCGAAGGAAAGGTGGTGCGAAGGAACAAATGTGTACGTGTTTATTCCACCCTAACCTTTCTGAAGCGGACCCCCTCTTAATAGTACGGCTTTCCTATGACTCAAATCCACCGAAGAGAAACGTAGAGAAACGCCGTCTTCGATAGGCTCCGAGGGGCACCGAATCGTCTTGTGCCTAGACATGAGATATCTGAAATGCTCAATGCACACGATTAGTCCGCAAATGCATTGTCATCAATCACCAAAACCACATAGGGAGAGATATGCCCTTACAATCTCCCCCTTTTTGGTGGATTGATGACAATACTAGATTTGCACATAAGGATATAAAATGAACATAAGGAAGCCCAATCATCTATAAAATATAGACAGGCGCCCCTAGATGTGTGAACTCTATAGATATGCTTTGGACTGCACGACACACATAGTAGGATCAACACTCCCCCTATATTTTATAGACAAGGCAATCCTTGCAACAATATAAATGACCTAAACATGGAGGCAAGGTAAAGTACGTGAGCATGAAGTAAATGGCACAAGATAACATAAGCTCACAATCTACTAAACATACTAGACAATAAGATAAGCTTGAGGGCATATGTCTCACACCATATGATAGTCTCCTGGTCTCACACGAACACAACCACACACCAACGAACCAAATAATGAAGGTTCAACAGAACGAAAGCAAAGCGACACAGACACAAGACTCGACACAAGATAACATAAGCTCACAATCTACTAAACATACTAGACAATAAGATAAGCTTGAGGGCCTATGTATCACACCATATGATAGTCTCCTGGTCTCACACGAACACAACCACAAACCAACAAACCAAAGCAATTAAGGTTCAACGGAACGAAAGCAAAGTGACACAAACACAAGACTCGACACAAGACTCGCAAATCCTACACTCTCTCCCCTTTGGCATCAAGACACCTTCGACACAAGTGGTGGTAAAACTCCAAGGCATCACCAGTCATGTTCCTCCTCCTTAGACTCCTTAGCAGCACGAGATGAAAAGCAAACTCCAGCATCCTCCGCAGACTCACTCCATTGGGAGTGCTGTCTGGTCCATGCTTCCTCATCTGCGATCCTCTCCTCTGAGCCACTATTGACCTCAAGGCCAAACTGCCTCATAATAGCCTTGTCGCGACGACAAGCCATATTGGCGTTCACATGAGCCTTGTACTATCCCTTGGCCTGCATGCAGAATAGAGCCTTCATCTTGGCCTTGAGCTTCTTAGCCTAAGATGGCTCAGCAGAGGGAGGAGCGTACCCCTCAGAACTGTCCGCAGCCTCCTCCTCCTCAAACTCATCCTCATCAACATCAAGCAGTGCAGCCTCAGCCTCAGCCGGGTCGTGGTATTAGTCCACTTGCTCTTGATGCGAAGCTTGATAGGCTCATGGCAAACCCAGTTGGGATCAAAAAACTCTTCACCCGGAAAGAGCTTCTCACAAGTCTTCGAGATCAAGAGAAACAGGTACGGTCCATAGGTGGGCACCTTACGATTGAACACAGTAAACTGCAGCTCGCACCACATGATATGTGAGACATCAAGTGGTTCAGTCTGCTGGAGACGCGCTTGCTCACAGATGAGCATCATATCCACAAGATAGGCATGCACCTTGTCCTTGTCGCCCATGCGAGGAAAAAGTGAGTTGCGGAAGATCAGGTGCATGATGTCAAGGAACGGGTTCAACACCCATGTCTTCTTATCATTGGCTAACTTCTTCTCAACAAGGTGGGGTAGAAGCTTGTTCTTGTTTGCCAACTCGGGGTTGGCATGTGGGTGAACACCAACGGGCACATTTAGCCCCTCATCACGAACGTGCAACATGTCCATGAACTCCTTCCACTTAGCAGACATCCTCTTCCCATAAGTCATCCAAGTCATGGTCCGCTGCTCATCCATGTGGAAGTGGACAAAAGCAAAGAACCGAGTCACGATCTCTGGGTCAAAGTCCATGTGGAACGTGAGTAACTCCTCAATGCCAAACTGCTCCACCAAAACCAGAGGCTCACAAAAATATGCCCGGTTGTTGTCCTTCTTCATATGATGCATGTCAATACACGACACTAGCACATAGGTGTTCTGCTTGGCCTTGATCACATCTAGGAAGATGAGATTGTGCTGTTTGGTCCAAAACAAGTCATTGCCCCTTGTGATCTCCCTAGGGTTGATGTAGGGGTTGAGCTTCCTTCTAATCAGAAACTCCGCTTGAGGCATTTCATCCATGCCAACATTTGGCTCCTTGATCTTGGTAGCTATGGTCTTGGCTTTGCATTGTGGGGCACTCACTGGTGCACGTTGGTGCTATACAGACGGTTTTAACCCCTTTCCGCGATGACATTTGGAACCGTCGCCTAGTGAGTGTGGGCAATAGGGGGTCCTTCCCACACAACCCAAAAACCATCAGGGATATGCCCTCCTGGCACACACGCTCGGCAAAATGATGTCGTGTGCGACCGACGAGCGCTCAAATATGGAAATACGTATTGTAGTGCTAAAAAATACAATTATACAGGCAAAATTGTTTCTGGTCGCAAGTACATCCCACACAGTCAGTCCCCGCTAAACATTTCCGTTCGTATGTACATCCCACACAGTCGCTCTAAGGAAAACGTTTCCATTCATAGGTACATCCCACACAATTTTTCCAGTTAAATCGTTTGTGTTATTGAATGTATCACACACGGTCCGTAGAAGAAACTGTGTGGCAAAGTCTGTCCATCACACACAATTTTTATGTGGTAAATGTTTGCGCAAGGTGGCCTAACGCAAACAATTTTCAAGAGAAAGTCGTGTGTGATTGTTGATTGATCCAACACGGTTTATTCCTAGAAACTGTGTGCGTTGCCTGAGGTCATGGCCCATGGTATTTTTTCAATAACCGTTTGCAATAGCAAAACCCAATTAGCAGGCTAATTCGCCATTAGCAGGCTAATTGCCCTATTATTAATAATCAATTTATTAATCTAATTGACATTCATATTAAGCACATAATATATTTCATTTCCATATTAAGGAAGCAGAATTTGATAATTGAAATACATCAGAGTACAACATGATATAGCTTCAACACTCAGCCACCCCATTACACAACTGCACCAGCACCAAGTTTCACATGCAATATGTAGAAACCTTTCAAAATTAGCATCATAGACGGTATATAGACAGATGCATCTCATCTAGAAAACTACTGAAGCAGAAGGCGAATATTGAGCCTTCATTCATGTTGAAGGTCTCTGCAACTTTAGGCTAGTGCCTCTGGATGATTGACCGTTCGTCCTTCGTTCTCTTCAGGAACACTTCAATATTGAACCGTGGGTGTTGTATGAAAACCTTCCTCACCTCCTAACCATAGAGTTGTTTTGAGAGGTAATCATCAGTGAACTGCTTTGGAAAGGCCTGAAAACAAGGATGCGTATAAATATCTTCTCTATATTGGAAATGGGGCAAAGGAATAAAAAAAGGCAAGGTATAATAGTTAGTACTCCCTCCGTTTTTATTTACTCCGCATATTAGAGTTGACTGAAGTCAAACTTTGTAAAATTTGACCAAATTTATAGAAAAGAATATAAATATTTAGCATAACAAATCTATATAATGTGGAGGTACATCCAACAATGAATCTAATGGTATTGATTTGTTATTGTATATGTTAATATTTTTGTCTATAAACTTTGTCAAAATTTGTAAAGCTTGACTTTGACCAAAACTAATATGTGAAGTAAATAAAAACGGAGGGAGTACCATCTTGTAGTGAACTGATGTCTTCTTCATTGTGTAGACAAAGATCTTGTTGTTTTTTGTCATCAATTTCTTTATTCTAACAATCTTTCTGAGTTTCTTGATTTGGTTGATATTAATGGACAACTCATTTCCCCATATGCGAAAAGGGTAGAATAGTGGGTCAAAACCTCTGACAACAGGACCAACATGTGCAAGACCAAATTTGTCGGATGTGGGGTTCCGGCAAACCCTTAAGGTTCGAACACTAGGGTGCGCGCGAAGTCTTTCCTTCCCACCAATCTATGCCCTAGCTCGCTAAGATCTCGCGGACGAACTCGACGAACTCACAACACAGAAAGACACAAGATTTATACTGGTTCGGGCCACCGTTGTGGTGTAATACCCTACTCCAGTGTGGTGGTGGTGGACCGCCTCTAGGGCTAATGATGGACAGTACAAGGGAAGAACAGCCTCCTGAGGTTGAGGTGTTCTTTAGCTCGGTGAGCTTGTGTGTGGTGGTGGCTAGTCCTATTTATATTGGCCCTGGTCCTCTTCCCAAATATCGAGCGGGAAGGGAGCCAACAATGGCGGGCCGATATGAAGGGGGACAACTAGTACAAGCTATCCTGACAAAAGTGGTCTTCGCCTATGAAAAGCTTTGTGGTGACACCGTCTTGGGCTCCACGATGACCTCCGTCTTGCCATCCTCCTGGTCTTGGTCTCGTTGCACCAATATAGCAACCTTTGCCTGATGCCTCGGTACTCTTCGCCTGCGCTGGCCTCCTTAGCACCAAAGAGGGAACTAGGATGATGTGCGTGCTGGCACCTGCCTGGTGTCGTGCGTCATGGCTCATGTCACGAGGGTCTCGTGAGGTTTGCCCCGCCTTGATATCTCCGCTCCTCGTGAGCCTGCCCAGCCAGGCTACTCCAGAGGAGGTCTTGCGTCGTCCGCCTCGCGAGGCTTGGTCCCTCGCGAGGGTCTTGGATGCTTTGCTGGTGAAGATGGGCCGTAGAGCCTGCTGGCTCAGCCACGCCGTGGGCCACAGGCAGGCAAGTCTGGGGACCCCCATTCCCAGGACACCGACAATAGCCCCCAGGCCCAAGGTGCGCTCGGGCTTGGCTTAGCGGCGAAGCCAAGGGCCAAGTTTGGAGCACCACGGGCCCCAAAAGCCTGCGGCCTCGATTGATGGGTGGTGGATGATTGGACGTGGGCGTCTTCGCTTCCCCATGTTGCCTCGGCAACTACTCGACTTGTCAAGTC
This sequence comes from Triticum dicoccoides, assembly GCF_002162155.2. NCBI lineage: Eukaryota > Viridiplantae > Streptophyta > Magnoliopsida > Poales > Poaceae > Triticum > Triticum dicoccoides. The sequence goes on along the minus strand of NC_041382.1, from coordinate 176,745,027 downwards.
CCTGCGACATGCAAGGAAAACCATCATTACCTGCGATCGTGGGAGATGCCGGTTGGCCTTCCCTTTCTATAAATGGGGAGGGGGTGGAGCCCCCGTTGCCCATCTCTTCCTCACTTGCTTGCTTCTTCCTCCTTGCTCCACTGCTGACAACAATGGCACCCATCAGAAAGTTCTCTACTGAAGAGAAATGAAAGGCTCCTTACGATGATCCGGGGCCTCTTCCGCCGAAGAAGAGGTCGATCCATCACCGTGATGAGGCGGCGATGCAGGTGGTGTCAAGGCCTTGGTGCGAGCAGCCTCCTCCAGGGTACCCGCTGCCCTTGTACGCCCAAGCCGAGGGCTCGGGAGGACGGAGTGACGAGCAGCGCCGCCCACACCGCATCCAGGGTCACCGTGCCACGGCGACGCGTGCTGTCGTCCCTGGGGTTCACGCCGCGGACTCCTCGTGCAAGTTGGTGCTGTGGGCGCCAATGCCTCCGAGCTCCTGGATCCGCTTCCCGCGGTTCTTCTCCGACGTGATGCCGCCGAGGGGGCCTCTCAAGCTCTGGCTGCAGCACGCCGACTGCAGCGCTCCGGCGACTGGAGCGGATATGGAAGCGGTCCCCACCGGCAAGATCTTCATGACACGCGGCTGGGGCGAGATCGCGCGGGTCTACCATCCGAGGGGAGCCCTCGCGATCCACTTTGAGTACGACGGCGTCTCCACGCTCTTCTTCAAGGTCTTCAATGCTGAGGGCCGCCCCCTGCAGTGCTGCTCCAGAGAGGAGCGTGAGGCTGACGCGCGTCCCGCTCGCAGCCACTCCAGCAGCAGCAACCCTTGGGAGTCCAGCAGCTCTCCTGAGCTCTATGAGACTCCGGAGACGAGCGACGACAGCTACGTGCCCCCGAGCTCTCGCCGCGCTTGGAGCAGGGCTGCGGCATCCGGCCGTCGCCGCCGCTGATCTGGATGGGGTTGGCGCGGGCCTCCCGTGGCCCACTGTTGATGATGGTGTCCACCACGGAAGGATGTAGATAGGATTCCCCTTAGTATCGGCTTTTGTTTCCTGCAATGAATCATGAATTACCGCGTGGGGGCATGTAAGGGTCCGTAATGTCCTTTGTGCTTATCTTCCCTGTTATGAGAATTTGGTGAACGCATGTCCCATTAAGGCTCGGTCCCCCCTTTTTTCCTTGCGATAGCTTGTTGCTCTACGCTGACAGGTCCCGGTCCCCAGGCAAGCTACAACCATCGCTGGTATGCCAGGTCGCCTGCCGTGGTCAAGGCCAGGAGGTGTGCGGCCCGAGGTCCAGTAAGAGCCCCTGAGGCGCGATGCTCGAGAGGTCCCCCTTAGCGCTCAAGCAACCATGGTAAGGCGAGAAAGGGAGTTGACATGGCCACAACGGGGCTGTGGCAAGGTGTGAGTGACCATTAGGCCTAAACATTTAGCCAATCCGAGTGCGGGACTTATCTTGTTGATCTCGTGGCGACTCCTGACGTTGTGCTAGGGCTGCGCGCCTACTCGTGCGACATAGCTAGGCTGGCCCATACGAGTTTCCCTCCCCTCATGCTCTCCTTAGTGCTCTACGTCCTCACATCCCGTCCCTCGAGCAAGCTCAACCACCGCTGGTATGCCAGGTCGCGATGCCGTGGTCAAGGCCAGGGGGTGAGGGATGGAGAGCCAGTAAGAGCTCCTGAGTCGCGATGCTTAGGAGCCCCCCTTTTAACGCGCAAGCGAATTGCACGAGAGAAAAGGAGACTCGCGGTGCCGCCTGCTATCCTTCCCACAAGGTCCCTGTGAACAGGCACAAGAAGAAACACGGCTTGCTGTTACAGCTGTCAGCCTACCGCTGGTTTCTCTGGATGAGGAGAAGACACTGAGGGCCTGGTGAGGTGACGTGCGTGGGGCGTGCCGCGAGCCAGAGCTCGACCGCTCAGATTTGTCCGCGTGGCAGGGACGGACCCGTGCACCAGCATTGTGCCTGTGTGGAGGCCCCGGGGAGGCGATGATCGAGTAGGTGATAGCAGTTGGCAGGTTAAGCATGGAGAGCAGATCAACTTGGATAAATGCAGGAAGATGCGTGCCACCGGGTCCGGCCCGAGCGGCTTGGGGATGATGCAGCCCGAGGGGTGCCCCTGTAGGATCTAGAAGTAGATGTGTCTAGAGGGGGGTGATTAGACACATAATGCTCAAGTTGCAATTTTTAAGCTTTTCGGTTTAAGTGGAGTTTAGGCACAATTTCAACACACACAATACATATCAAGCAAGCATGCAAAGAGTATATGAGCAGCGGAATGTAACGCATGCAACTTGCAAGAATGTAAAGGGAAGGGTTTGGAGAGATCAAACGCAATTGGAGACACGGATGTTTTTCCTGTGGTTTGGATAGGTGGTGCTATCCTACATCCACATTGATGGAGACTTCAACCCACGAAGGGTAACGGTTGCGCGAGTCCACACAGGGCTCCACCCAAGGGTAACGGTTGCGCGAGTCCACACAGGGCTCCACCCACGAAGGGTCCACGAAGAAGCAACCACCCACAAAAGGTCCACGAAGAAGCAACCTTGTCTATCCCACCATGGCCATCGCCCACACAGGACTTGCCTCACCAGCGGTAGATCTTCACGAAGCAGGCGATCTCCTTGCCCTTACAAACTCCTTGGTTCAACTCCACAATCTTGTCGGAGGCTCCCAAGTGACACCTAGCCAATCTAGGAGACACCACTCTCCAAGAAGTAACAAATGGTGTGTAGGTAATGAACTCCTTGCTCTTGTGCTTCAAATGATAGTCTCCCCAACACTCAACTCTCTCTCATAGGATTTGGATTTAGTGGAAAGAAGATTTGAGTGGAAAACAACTTGGGAAGGCTAGAGATCAAGATTCATATGGTAGGAATGGAATATATTGGTCTCAACACATGAGTAGGTGGTTCTCTCTCAGAACATATGAGTTGGAATGGTGTGTGTGTTCTGATGGCTCTCTCCACGAATGAAGAGGAGGTGGAGGGGTATATATAGCCTCCACACAAAATCCAACCGTTACACACAGTTTTCCAATCTCGGTGGGACCGAATCAACAAACTCGGTCGGACCGAAAATGTAAACCTAGTGACCGTTAGAGATTTTCGGTGGGACTGACATGCAACTCGGTAGGACCGACATGGTTAGGGTTTGGGCATAACATAATCTCGGTGAGACCGATTACACAAACTCGGTGAGACCGAATTTGGTAATTAGCTAACCAGAGAGTTGGTCAGGCAAACTCGGTGGGACCGATTTGCTCTTTCGGTGAGACCGAAAAGTTACAAAGGGGAAACACTGAGTTTACATTGCAATCTCGGTGGGACTGATTCACTCTTTCGGTGAGACCGAAAAGTTACAAAAGGGAAACAGAGAGTTTGCAATCCCATCTCGGTGAGACCGAGATCCTTATCGGTAGAACCGAATTGCTAGGGTTTGGCAATGGCTAATGACAAGTGAAACTCGGTGGCGCCGGATAGGAAGAATCGGTAGGACCGAGTTTGGCTTAGGGTTTAGGTCATATGTGGATATGGGAAAGTAGTTGAGGGTTTTGGAGCATATCACTAAGCACATGAAGCAAGAGGCTCATTAAGCAACACCTCATCCCTCCTTGATAGTATTGGCTTTTCCTATGGACTCAATGTGATCTTGGATCACTAAAATATAAAATGAAGAGTCTTGAGCTTGAAGCTTTAGCCAATCCTTTGTCCTTAGCATCTTGAAGGAGTTCCCACAACCTTTAGTCCATGCCACTCCATTGTTGAACTTATCTGAAACATGCTAGATAGAAATGTTAGTCCAACAAGAGATATGTTGTCATCAATTATCAAAACCACCTAGGGAGCACTTGTGCTTTCAATCTCCCCCTTTTTGGTAATTGATGGCAACATACATCAAAGCTTTAGATAAAGATATAAAGAACATCAAGTAAAGCTTTGGAAGGACATGTAACGAGCATAGGCTCCCCCTACATGTATGCACTCATGTAAATATGAAATATAGAGGCATGTGAGAGCATAACCATGACAGAGTAGGCAATGTGTTACATGCATCTTGGCCATATGCATCAGAGCAAAAGATTATCAAGGAAAATACCTTCATGCTCATGAGTCCTTCTTGCAAACAGTATGTACATAAGCAAGAACTCCTCATACTCATGATTTTGATGCATATACTTACCTTGTGGTCTTGAGTTGGCTTAGGATGGAATGGACCTGCACAAACAAGGTTAGATAACACAGGTACGTCCACTTGCCAGAGCAAACAAAAGAAACCACGAGAATACCAAGACTGGGATGACATGTAGAGAGTGAGTACAAGGTACCACATTGAATTCAACATGTCCCCAAGAGTAAAGATATGCAATGAATTTGACTGATTTCTTTTCCTTAGGTGTCTTGCTCCCCCTGAATCGTACATGGGATATTGGGAGAAGATAGGAAACAGAAAATCAGAGCTGAAAGATATGAATAGAACTTAATTCAAATGAGTTCATATGAACATGTCTTTCCCCCAAAAAGACATGTGGCATCTCTCCTCTTGAACATCAAGCATCTGGGATCCTTGAGTATTCTCTCCCCCTTGGAGATTTCTTTCGCCCCTTAATATATGGGATCCTTGAGTATTCTCTCCCCGTTAGTACTTTCTCCTTTGTAGGTGATAAGCTTTTGATGTGATCTCTCTCTCCCTGATGATAAGCTTTGATGTGATCTCTCTCTCCCCCTTTGACATCAATTTCCAAGAAGGTTTTTCCTGGAATCCGTCGAATAGGTTTGGTCCTTGAGATTCAGTACAAAGCAGGGAATAAAACTGTGATGCTTGTAGAGGACAAGATTCATTGAGTGGAGCTGGATCAGAAGAAATATAGAATATGTGGCAAACTGTTTTTCCTGTTGCGAAATCGGTGGCACCGAGTGGCATGTTTCGGTAGTACCAAAGGGATTCGGTTGGACCAAAAATGGCAATTCGGTGAAACTGAGTTCATCACAGAGAAAAACACTTGTCACCTCAGCTCACTAGTCAAGTAAGATCTCACAAAGATTTGCAATGAATTTGATGCAGAAATATGCAGAACAAGAACCAAAAAAGAAAAGAGTGAAAGTTTCTAGATGAAGTTTTTGTTTTTGTTTTGTTTGAAAAAGAAGGAAACAAACATGCAAGGGACAAATGCAATAACTCAGAAAAGAACACAAGAGAACTTCATCTAGAATTGGGCGGTGACATAGTCACCTATGTTAGAGTATATTGACTTAGGAGTCAAGTGAGAACACTTGATCATAGGTCATACTCATCGTTTAAGCTCAAAATGGGGTTACCATTTTTCGTTTAAGCATCTTGATGTATTCACATCTTGTTGAGTTGCTTTGACTCATGTCTTGGAGTAAAGCTTCTCTAAGATGGAATAACATACCTTGGGTGGTGGTGTGGTTCTTGCTCATGTAGTTGAACTTGTGTGGGTGCTCAAGGTTGATGTAGTTCATCAAGAGTTGGGAGCACCACTTGGAGTTTGAGTTCATCTACCTACATGGGTTAGTTCTTGCAAGGAAGAGCACTTGTGTATCCAAAAATGACAATCATGAAGCTTAACATAGAATTTGTCAAAGGATATGTTTGAGTGGTTTTGTGCTTCCCTGTCTTCAACCACTATTGTGTAGAGTCTTGGTGATGTAGAGATTGCTCAAGATATGAGTGAGTCGCAGTCTCATGGAATTAGATTCAACCAAGCACCTACATGGGTTAGACAACATGCAAGGTGCAAATATATCCAAGACATAAGATAGTTATCATAAGAGATATATCATGTATCCAATGGAGTTTCTACTCCAAGTTCGAAGCATCAATGATGTTCAATTCTCCTCTCAACCTGCAAAACACTTTCTCATCAAGTGGTTTAGTAAATATATCCGCTAATTGCTTGTCGGTGCGAACATGCTTAAGATTGATGTCACCCTTAGCAACATGATCTCGAATGAAATCATGACGAACTTCAATATGCTTAGTTCGAGAATGTTGTACAGGATTATGACCAATTTTGATAGCACTTTCATTGTCACAAAGCAGTGGAACATGTTTCACATAAATCCCATAATCTTTAAGAGTTTGGGTCATCCAAAGTAATTAAGCGCAACATGAACCAGCGGCAATGTATTCCGCTTCGGCGGTGGATAAGGATACCGAGTTTTGTTTCTTGGAAGACCAAGACACAAGAGATCTGCCAAGAAATTGACAAGTACCCGAAGTGGACTTTCTATCAACCTTGTCTCCGGCATAATCCGAGTCAGAATAGCCAACAAGATCAAAAGAAGACCTCTTAGGATACCAAATGCCAAAATTTGGTGTATGGATTAAATATCTCACTATCCTTTTCACAGCCTTAAGATGACAATCTTTAGGAGCCGCTTGATATCGTGCACACATGCACACACTTAGCATAATATCGGGACATGAAGCACAAAGGTATAACAATGAACCAATCATAGAGCGATAAACCTTTTGATCAACAGGTTCACCATCTTTGGTCAAATCATTATGTCCACTAGTAGGCATGGGTGTAGACATACCTTTGCATTCTTGCATATTGAACTTCTTGAATAAGTCCTTGGTGTACTTTGTTTGAGAGACGAAGGTACCTTCCTTAGTTTGCTTGATTTGCAACCCGAGAAAGAATTTGAGTTCACTCATCATAGACATCTCAAACTTCTCTGACATTAGCTTTCCAAACTTTTCACTGAAGAGAGGGTTAGTTGAACCAAATATGATATCATCAACATAAATTTGGCATACAAATAGTTCTCCATTAACCCTTTTAGTAAAAAGAGTAGAATCAATTTTACCAATTTCAAAACCACTTGTAGTAAGGAACTTGGTCAAGCATTTATACCATGCTCTAGGAGCTTGTTTAAGACCATAAAGGGCTTTGTGAAGTTTGTAAACATGATTTGGTTTCTTAGGATTGACAAAGCCGGGAGGTTGTTTGACATAAACTTCCTCCTCTATTTCACCATTTAGAAAAGCACTTTTAATGTCCATTTGGTACAAGGTGATATTATGGTGATTAGCATAGGCAAGTAAGATGCGAATGGACTCAAGTCTAGCAACGGGAGCATACGTCTCACCATAGTCCATACCTTCGACTTGTGTGTACCCTTGGGCGACGAGACGTGCTTTGTTGCGAACCACTTGTCCATCTTCATCTTGCTTGTTGCGAAACACCCATTTGGTACCAATGATGTTGTGGTTGTTGTCGGGCTTCTCAACCAATGTCCAAACTTGGTTTCTCTCAAAATTATGTAGCTCTTCATGCATAGCGTTTATCCAATCCGGATCTTCCAATGCTTCTTAAACATTCATTAGTTCAATGCTAGAGATGAATGAATAGTTTTCACAAAAGTTAGCCAAACGAGTTTTTGAGCGAGTGATTCTCCCGGTTTGTATATCATTGAGGATTTGCTCGACGGGATGATCTTTGGCAATTCTTGCTCGAACTCGTGAGAGCTTTTTCTTGGGTCTTTGTTGAACATCTTCTTCATCTTGTTCTTCTTCTTGGCCTTCTTCATTGTTGACGTCATCGTTCTCTTGTCGTGGTGGAGAAGGAGGTTGTTGATGTTCATCTTGACGTACTTCCTCGTTTTCTTCATCTTGGTGTGTCCCACTTGTGGATGCTTCCGTGTCGATTCTTGGTTCACCTTGTCATGAAGTAGAAGCTTCCACTTGGACGGATGAAGTACTCTCCTTCACCTCCGTTGGACGAATTTTGCCGATGGACAAGTCTTGAATTGCTTCTGAAGAGTCTTTGTCTCCTACATCAATTGGCAATTGCTCTACTTGCGAGCCATTAGATTCATCAAACTTCACATCTACCATCTCTTCAACCTTTCAGATGAAATTGTTGTAGACACGGTAAGTGTGAGAGTTTGAGCCATAACCAAGTAGAAAACCTTCATGAGTTTTAGGAGCAAACTTTGTACGATGAGGCTTATCAAGAATGTAGCACTTTGAGCCGAATACTCAAAAGTATCCAACTTGGGGTTTGTTACCGGTGAGAAGCTCGTATGCCGTCTTGCCGAGTACCTTGTGAAGATATAAGCAATTTGTTGCGTGACAAGCTGTCTCAACCGCTTCTGCCCAAAAGTGCTTTGGGGTCTTGTATTCATCAAGCATCGTTCTTGCCATTTCGATGAGCGTCCGGTTCTTCCTCTCAACAACTTCTGCCCAAAAGTGTACGTAGCCGAGAACTCGTGTGAAATCCCTTCTTTGTCAACAAAGGTGTCCACATTTGCGTTCTTGAACTCCGTTCCGTTGTCACTCCGAACCTTCTTGATCTTCACATCAAACTGATTTTGGTTCTTCCTTGCGAAGTTTCTGAAGATCTTCTGGACCTGCGACTTGTCATTAAGAAAGAACACCCACGTAAATCTTGAAAAACCATCAACTATAACTAGACCAAAAGAATTTCCACCGAGACTCTTGTAGGCGTTGGGACCAAAAAGATCCATGTGAAGTAGCTCGAGTGGCCTCCTTGTGGTCATTATGTTCTTCACGGGATGTCTTCCTCCAACCTGTTTACCTGCTTGACAAGCACTACAAAGTCTATCCTTATCAAATATGACATCGTTAACTCCAAGGATATGATTTCCTTTAATAAGCTTGTCAAGGTTTCTCATGCCAACGTGACCTAGTCGTCTATGCCACAACCAACCTTTTGAGGATTTAGCAACAAAGCAAGTTTTAGGTTGTGCCTTTTTAGAGAAATCGACAATGTAAAGATCACCTCTACGCATACCCGTAAAGACCATTTTATGATTGTCTCGACAAAATACTTGGCAATCTACCTCAGTAAATAGGACATTTAAACTGAAATCAGCAAGTCTAGATACTGAAAGTAAGTTGTAGCCAAGAGATTCAACGAGCATGACATTTTGAATGGAACTATCATGTGAGATGGCCACCTTACCAAGGCCAACCACTTTACCCTTTGAATTATCACCAAAGGTGACATATTTTCGAGGGCCGTTGTTTTCAGCAAGCTCACGAAACATCTCTTCATCTCCGGTCATATGATCAGTACATCCACTGTCAAGAACCCATTCCTTTCCTCCTGATTCATATCCCCGAAGATTTGCCATAAGACTGAAATGTCTCATTGCATCATCAAGATCGAAGTCACTATCATCATCATCATAATATTCATGTTCATCATGATCTTGTGACTCATCATTTCCTAGAGAGGGTAATTCATTAGATAAATGATCAAAGTGGTTACTTTTATGAATTCTTATAGTTTTGAATATGATATCATTAATGATTCCAACATCTCCTTTAGCATGCTTAAGATTGGCAAGTTCAAAAAGACATTTACCAAAACTAGGATCACTAGAGTTCATCTTACTCAAGGCAATAGATTTATGGAGAATTTCATCCAATGTTTTCAAGGAATAATCGGGAAATCGTTCCTCAAGAAATTTCCATACGGTATAGAAACAATTATGAGTAGGCAAACTAGCAATCAAATTTTTGGGCAATCCTCTAATGATGAGCTCAATAGTTCTAAGATTGCGAATCATGTCAATATCTTCATCTAGGGTAGGATGCAAAGGATCAATATGAGGTGCACAAGGGCTAGCAATATACTTGTTCAAATGATATTGATTGAAGATTACAAGCATCTCATTTTTCCACTCATGGAAATACTCTCCATCAAGAATAGGCACTCTATGTCTAAGACTCCCTAATGTAGACACATCCATCTTCCTCCAATGTTGATTAAACCAAGGCAATGGAGACCAAAGCTCTGATACCACTTGTAGGATCTAGAAGTAGATGTGTCTAGAGGGGGGTGATTAGACACATAATGCTCAAGTTGCAATTTTTAAGCTTTTTCGGTTTAAGTGGAATTTAGGCACAATTCCAACACACACAATACATATCAAGCAAGCATGCAAAGAGTATATGAGTAGCGGAATGTAAAGCATGCAACTTGCAAGAATGCAAAGGGAAGGGTTTGGAGAGATCAAACGCAATTGGAGACACGGATGTTTTTCCCGTGGTTCGGATAGGTGGTGCTATCCTGCATCCACGTTGATGGAGACTTCAACCCATGAAGGGTAACGGTTGCGCGAGTCCACACAGGGCTCCACCCAAGGGTAACGGTTGCGCGAGTCCACACAGGGCTCCACCCAAGGGTAACGGTTGCGCGAGTCCACACAGGGCTCCACCCACGAAGGATCCACGAAGAAGCAACCACCCACAAAGGGTCCACAAAGAAGCAACCTTGTCTATCCCACCATGGCCATCACCCACATAGGACTTGCCTCACCAGCGGTAGATCTTCAGGAAGCAGGCAATCTCCTTGCCCTTACAAACTCCTTGGTTCAACTCCACAATCTTGTCAGAGGCTCCCAAGTGACACCTAGCCAATCTAGGAGACACCACTCTCCAAGAAGTAACAAATGGTGTGTAGGTAATGAACTCCTTGCTCTTGTGCTTCAAATGATAGTCTCCCCAACACTCAACTCTCTCTCATAGGATTTGGGTTTAGTGGAAAGAAGATTTGAGTGGAAAGCAACTTGGGAAGGCTAGAGATCAAGATTCATATGGTAGGAATGGAATATCTTGGTCTCAACACATGAGTAGGTGGTTCTCTCTCAGAACATATGAGTTGGAATGGTGTGTGTGTTCTGATGGCTCTCTCCATGAATGAAGAGGAGGTGGAGGGGTATATATAGCCTCCACACAAAATCCAACCGTTACACACAGTTTTCCAATCTCGGTGGGACCGAATCAACAAACTCGATCGGACCGAAAATGTAAACCTAGTGACCGTTAGAGATTTTCGGTGGGACTGACATGCAACTCGGTAGGACCGATATGGTTAGGGTTTGGGCATAACGTAATCTCGGTGAGACCGATTACACAAACTTGGTGAGACCAAATTTGGTAATTAGCTAACCAGAGAGTTGGTCAGGCAAACTCGGTGGGACCGATTTGCTCTTTCGGTGAGACCGAGTGGAACTCGGTGAGACCGAAAAGTTACAAAGGGGAAACACTGAGTTTACATTGCAACCTCGGTGGGACCGATTCGCTCTTTCGGTGAGACCGAAAAGTTACGAAAGGGAAACAGAGAGTTTGCAATCCCATCTCGGTGAGACAGAGATCCTTATCGGTAGAACCGAATTGCTAGGGTTTGGCAGTGGCTAATGACAAGTGAAACTCGGTGGCGCCGGATAGGAAGAATCGGTAGGACCGAGTTTGGCTTAGGGTTTAGGTCATATGTGGATATGGGAAAGTAGTTGAGGGTTTTGGAGCATATCACTAAGCACATGAAGCAAGAGGCTCATTAAGCAACACCTCACCCCTCCTTGATAGTATTGGCTTTTCCTATGGACTCAATGTGATCTTGGATCACTAAAATATAAAATGAAGAGTCTTGAGCTTGAAGCTTTAGCCAATCCTTTGTCCTTAGCATCTTGAAGGAGTTCCCACAACCTTTAGTCCATGCCACTCCATTGTTGAACTTATCTAAAACATGCTAGATAGAAATGTTAGTCCAACAAGAGATATGTTGTCATCAATTATCAAAACCACCTAGGGAGCACTTGTGCTTTCAGCCCCCAACAAGGTAAGCTGAAGACATAAGCAAAAGGGATACATACCGCAGGGACAAACCCACGCGACCTGGGAATAATGCAGCCCGTGGGGCACTCCCAGCTAAACGAGCTTGGAAGATGTCACCTGGTTCTGTAGACGAAGTAGAGTTGGTGCAGCTGAAGGCGTGCGTTGAAGAAATGACTCCTCATGAGACGCCAGAACCCCGAGCCTCGGGAGGCTCTAAGGGTTCGGGAGGTTCCCTGAAGACCGTCTCCATCTCCTCCAGAACGGCATGGTACCTGGCTTCCTGAGCTGCCAGGACACGTCGCATGTTGCGCTGATAGGCCGACGCCACGCTCGGCAAGCCAAAAGGCATACGACCGTAGCTGTGCGGCGGGCCCTCGTAGCGGCCCACACCCGAAGGCCAGAAACGCTCCTGAGATGCGGCCCTGTTGAGCCCTGGGACGTCGATGCAGACACACAGCCCAGCATCCTCGCCAGGATGCGGAGATGCGCCTCGTGGGCGGCTATCGCCGCACATGGCTCTTGCTTCTTGCAATTCCTGGGTGGTCTTGGTGATGAACTCATGGGTGGTGCGCACTCCTTGCCCTGTGCTCTCCTGAGGGCCGCGTGCCGTGAAGCACGCCTCCAAGTGGTGCCCAAGCGCCTCCCTCGCGAGGTTGGCAAGGTCTGAGGCCCTCTAGAAGAGATCCCCCGAGCCCTGCCTGAGGAGGGGGCCGGGTGCGCCTTCCTATGTGATAGAGGGAGGCGCCCCTGGAGCGGGCGCTGGTCCTGACGTGGCTTGTACCGCGACGCCGTCCTCCTGAGGTCCTGCGCGGCATGGCTTCTTCTTCTTGGGGATGGCCTCCAGAGGGCCTTCATTTCTGCCATCGGGGTCGTCGATTACAGCGGCTTGAAAGGCACGCTCGGGGGAGCACACCGCATCTCTCTCTTCACACGGGACCGTGATGATTCCTCCGCTTCCTGGCATCTTGAGAATGTTGTAGGCGTGATGAGTGACTGCCATGAACTTGGCCAGGGCTGGATACCCGAGGATGGCATTGTACGTCAGGCATATGTGCGCGACGTCGAAGTTGATGAGCTCGGTGCGGTAGTTATTGCGCTCCCCGAAGGTGACAGGCAGGCGGACCTGCCCTATCGGTGCGGTGGAGCCGTTAGTCACTCCTAAGAAAGGCTTGGTGGGCTGGAGCTGCTCATATGGCACTTGGAGGTTGTCGAACGTGTCGACGGACGGGACGTTGAGCCCTGCGCCACCGTTGATCAAGGTCTTGGTGACCTGCACATTGCTGATGACTGGGGAACAGACATAGGGAGGGTGCCAGCGGTGGCTGCGCACTTGAGTTGATCCGCCGAGTTGAAAGTGATGGCGCATTGGGACCACCTGAGCGGGCGCGTGGCCTCGATTTTGGGGAGCGCCACATTCACCTCGCGAGCAAACTGCTTGAAGACGCGCTGAGAGGCTGGGGCCTGGGCGCCGCCCAAGATGCAGGCGATCGCGCGCGGTTCCTGGAAGCCCCTAGCCCCCTCGTCCTGGCGGTGGTCGTCGTTCCTTCTTGGTGGCGGCAGCGGGGGAATACCGGCGTTGCCCTGGGGGCGATCCTCTCACGGCGGGTCCCTCCAGGCGCCCTCACGATGTTGGTCCTGCTAGCGGTCCTCACGAGGTCGGTCGCGCCACTCCTGGCGCGGGCCACGGTCGTCCCAGCGTCTGCCTCCACATCCTCCTCCGCGGCCGTAGCCCCGGTCGTTGCACTCGGGGCATCGACCATAGTGTCCTTCTCGTATGGCTCTGAGCTCTTGGGATCGCTGGTGTTGTGGGTGTTCAGGTTGTGGAAGGCGCAGAATGGTCGGCCGTTCTTGGATGACTCGGGCTGATCTCTGCCCCGCTTGATGTCGGGCTCCGCTGCGAGCACATCTACCTCCTTGCGCTTCACGTCCTTGGCCTTGGCCTTCTTCTCCTCCGCGCCCACGGATGGCGGCTCAAGGAGAGAGAGGCGCCCCTCCTCAGCTCTTGCGCACTTGGTCGCCAGGTTGAACAGCTCCTGAGATGTGCACAACTCCTCGTGGATGGCAAGCTATTCCTTCATCTTGATGTCACGGATGCCATCAGAGAACGCGGAGATGATGGCCTCGTCCGTGACCTTGGGGATCTTGAGGCGGGTGTTGTTGAAGCGCTGGATGTACTTCTGGAGGGTATTTCCTGCCTGCTGCCTGATTCAGCGTAGCTCACCCGCGGCCGGCGGGTGGTCGCGAGTGCCCTGGAAGTTGATGACGAAGCGGTCGCGCATCTCGTCCCTGGAGGAGATCGAGCCGTGTTGTAGGTTCAGGAGCCAGGAGCGAGCTCCATCCTTGAGAGCCATGGGAAACTAGTTCGCCATGACCTTTTCGTCGCCATTGGCCGCTTCGATGCTCAGCTCATAGAGCTGCAGGAACTCCGCGGGGTCGGCGGTACCGTCATAGCGAGGAGGCACATCCGGCTTGAACTTGCCCGGCCAGGCGACGCTACGCAGCTCGGGGGTGAAGGCGCGGTAGCCAGCCATGTTTGCTGGGGCCCGCTTTGGAGGTGGAGCTTGGTCTTGACGAGGTCCGCGCTGCACCGCTGCGGGCGGTGCACGGTCTTGACGAGGTGGCGCGGGGAGCACAGGTGCAGCTTCTCGCGGCCGCGAAATTTCTTGGCAGCTTCTCTCTTCACGCGCGAGCGCCGGGCGCGACGGATCACGTCGTGGAGCCGCGCGCCTCGGTGCCAAGGCGACGTCTTCGGGCCGAGGTGGTGGAGGCGCGCCATGAGCCCCGTCACCCATTGCTGGTTGAGAGGGAGGCAGAGAGTGGGACGGCGCCGAAGAGCCCCCCGCGACGCGGACAAGCTCGGCGACACGTTCGATCCACTCCTCGTAGAGGTCGTCGATGGGGCGGTAGCGTATGAGCTCGTTCGCTGCGAGGAGTGCGGTCCGTGCCTCCATGGGAGCACGGTGCACGTGAGACGAAGAACCGGCAGGGGTCAGCGATGGAGTGGCGGTGCGGCCGTCCTGCCGCACCAAACGATGCAGCGAAGATGCCTGCTGCTCGTTCCCCGCCGGGCCAGTGGCAGCGTTGGCGGCGGGGGACAGAGAACGGCGATGTGGCCCGCCAACAGGAGCCGTCTGAGTGACGCGGGCGGTGAGGGCAGCCCGACGCTCAGCTCGAGAACGGCGAGCGTCCGCCATGGAAACGATGGAGCGACGGAGTGACAAACGGATGGAAGGTAGGCTACGGTGCACCCCTACCTGGCACACCAAATGTCGGATGTGGGGTTCCGGCAAACCCTTAAGGTTCGAATACTAGGGTGCGCGCGAAGTCTTTCCTTCCCACCAATCTACGTCCTAGCTCGCTAAGATCTCGCGGACGAACTCGACGAACTCGCAACATAGAAAGACAAAAGATTTATACTATTTCGGGCCACCGTTGTGGTGTAATACCCTACTCCAGTGTGGTGGTGGTGGATTGCCTCTAGGGCTAATGATGAACAGTACAAGGGAAGAACAACCTCCTGAGATTGAGGTGTTTGAGCTCGGTGAGCTTGTGTGTGTGAGGATGGTCTGAATGATCCGTCCCTTGCTAAGGTGGTGGCTAGTCCTATTTATATTGCCCCTGGTCCTCTTCCCAAATATCGAGCGGGAAGGGAGCCAACAATGGCGGGCCGATTTGAAGGGGGACAGCTAGTACAAGCTATCCTGACAAAAGTGGTCTTCGCCTGCGAAAAGCTCTGTGGTGACGCCGTCTTGGGCTCCATGATGACCTCCGTCTTGCCGTCCTCTTGGTCTTCATCTCGTTGCACCAATATAGCAACCTTTTCCTGATGCCTCGGTACTCTTCACCTGCGCTGGCCTCCTTAGCACCAAAGAGGAAACAAGGACGCTGCGCGCATTGGCGCCCGCCTGGCGCCCACCTGGTGTCGTGCGTCATGGCTCACGTCACGAGGGTCTCGTGAGGTTTGCCCCGCCTTGATATGTCCGCTCCTCGTGAGCCTGCCCAGCCAGGCTACTCCAGAGGAGGTCTTGCGCCGTCCGCCTCTTGAGGCTTGGACCCTCGTGAGGGTCTTGGATGCTTTGCTGGTGAAGATGGGCCATACAGCCTGCTTCGTCCACCTCGCGATGGGCCGTTCCCAGGACACCGACAAAATTGTAAAAAAAACCAAAATATTAGAATGGTTCCTGCAATTGCACAATAATGTGCTATTAGACAACGGACCATGCACGTGCTAACCTTGATTGTAAACCTCAGTGCTTCCCATTGTTTCCCTGCAGCACATATAAGGTAGTTAGTCATCAGGTTAAGTAAGAGTTCGCATGCTATCAGTAAAATATGTTGATGAAAAATAAGCACATTGTAGATTCATCAGATTAATTCAAGCCACGTGGAAAACCCATTTATCCAAACCAAGCATTATTAAGAACTAGGAAATATAGCACTTGTATATGTTTCTCATGTATTAAGTGCAGCCAAATTCGATTTAGTCCTCACATGCACAACAATACAAAATTCTACCGACGGCAATTGGACATCGTGTTGCAGAATTGAACCAAGCTGTTAACTAAACACCACAACAAATGAGCCAAACATTAACTGAGCACCACATTGCACAATATAACACACTCCTAGAGCAATGACCAGTCCTAGGAAGATTTATTTCTCACATGGAAGACAATACAAAATTGTAGCCTGAAAAATTGAACATCACATTTGCAGAATTGAACTAAACAGTTAACTGAAGACGACAACCAATTAACAAAATAGTTAATAAGTGAGCACCACACTTCACTATATATAGAACAAATACACTAGAGCAACAGATTGCAGGTAACATTAGATAGCACAATTCACTAGAATTTGTGAAGGAAAGGCAGGAGCAGCACACGCAACGGGTAAATCGAGCATGCTTAACCGGCGTAGCTAGCAAATGGCAAGGTGCTCCTCCAAGATCTAGGGGTCGACACGAATGGCATCCATCGTGACCTCATCCGTGCGTGCGGCCGCGATTTGCTTCTCCGCTGCCAAATGGTCCCTGAGATCCTGGTTATACTGCGCGCACCATGGCTTAGGGCGGCGCTTATTTGGTGGAGGGGTCGGTGATTTGGGTGGAAGGTGTCGCGCCGGTGGTCGGGGCATGTGGAATGTGGAAGAAGGAGGAGGATGGGGGTCGGTGATAACCCACAAGTATAGGGGATCACAACAGTTTTCGACGGTAGAGTATTCAACCCAAATTTATTGATTCGACACAAGGGGAGCCAAAGAATATTCTCAAATATTAGCAGCTGAGTCGTCAATTCAACCGCACCTGGAAACTTAATATCTGTAGCAAAGTAATATGATAGTAGCGGTAACGGTAGCAAAAGTAATAGTTTTGGTTTTATATTGATTATAACAGTAGCAACAGAAAAGTAAATAAGCAAAGAACAATATGTGAAAAGCTCGTAGGCAATGGGACAGTGATGGATAATTATGTCGGATGCGATTCCTCATGCAATAGTTGTAACATAGGGTGACACAGAACTAGCTCCAGTTCATCAATGTAATGTAGGCATGTATTCCGAATATAGTCATATGTGCTTATGGAAAAGAACTTGCATGACATCTTTTGTCCTACCCTCCCGTGGCAGCGGGGTCCTATTGGAAACTAAGGGATATTAAGGCCTCCTTTTAATAGAGTACCGGACCAAAGCATTAACACTTAGTGAATACATGAACTCCTCAAACTACAGTCATCACCGGTAAGTATCCCGATTATTGTTACTTCGGCGTTAACGGATCATAACACATAATAGGTGACTATTGACTTGCACGATAGGATCAAAAACTCACATATATTCATGAAAACATAATAGGTTCAAATCTGAAATCATGTCACTCGGGCCCTAGTGACAAGCATTAAGCATAGCAAAGTCATAGCAACATCAATCTCAGAACATAATGGATACTAGGGATCAAACCCTAACAAAACTAACTCGATTACATGATAACTCTCATCCAACCCATCACCATCCAGCAAGCCTGCAATGGAATTACTCACGCACGGCGGTGAGCATCATGAAATTGGTGATGGAAGAAGGTTGATGATGACGATGGCGATAGATTCCCCTCTCCGGAGCCCCGAAGGGACTCCAGGTCAGCCCTCCCGAGAGAGATTAGGGCTTGACGGCGGCTCCATATCGTTAAACGTGATGAATCCTTCTCTCTAATTTTTTCTCCCCGAACGTGAATATATAGAGTTGGAGTTGAGGTCGGTGGAGCTCTAGGGGGCCCACGACATAGGGGGGCGCGCCCAGGGGGTAGGCGCGCCCCCACCCTCGTGGACAGGGTGTGGCCCCCCTGGCCTTGATTCTTTCGCCAGTATTTTTTATATATTCCAAAAATATTCTCTTGATTTTCAGGTCATTCGAAGAACTTTTATTTCTGCACAAAAATAATAGCATGGCAATTCTGCTGAAAATAGCGTCAGTCCGGGTTAGTTCCATTCAAATCATGCAAGTTAGAGTCCAAAACAAGGGCAAAAGTGTTTGGAAAAGTAGATACGTTGGAGACGTATCAGTCGGGTGTGGATTACCAGCCTGAATAGACGAGGCCGAGCAGCGTGAAGGAGGGTCGCCGGCGAGGCGGCGGCGCTGCAAGCAAGGAGTGAAGGTTTCAACTTGTAAAGGAAGGCAGAAATAGGGGAAATGTGGCTTTTGGTAAGGGGGAGGGGGCGGGGAGGTAGATATTTCCGCGGAAGCCGAAAATTTGGAATCGCTTCAGCGAAAAAACTGGCACGCAAAGTGTCATCAGACACGGTCCCTTATTCAGAACTGTGTATGATATGTTAACATCACAAACCATTCAGATAGCTTAACCCATGTATGATGAGTTTGAACGTCAAAAATTTTGGTTCAAATTTCCATGGTTACAGTGGTCATCCACGTCATTGCATAATTTGGGTACACAAAGGAGACTACAGCACACCCACACTTCTTAGTGGAGCAAGTTCAGCAATTAAACAGAGCTAGCTGACCTAAACATTACTCTAACAAATTAAAGACCGGTGCTCTGAATTAAACAAAACAAAGAGTACTACTACGGCTAGTGCTCGTCGATCTCCACCACCGCCTCCATGTCCAACTCGCGCCCAACGGTCTCCTGGGGAAGGAGCTCCATGGCATCCATCGCACCATACTCGGCAAGCATCTCGGCATCCACGTCCGCCATCTCTTTGGAAAAGGCCGCTGAGGGAGTCCTGGATTAAGGGGTCCTGGACTAAGGGGTCCTCGAGCGTCCGGCCTGTTAGCCATGGGCCGGACTGATGGGCTGTGAAGATATGAAGACCGAAGACTGCACCCGTGTCCGGATGGGACTCTCCTTGGCGTGGAGGGCAAGCTTGGCGATCAAATATGTAGATTCCTTTCTTTGTAACCGACCTTATGTAATCCTAGATCCTCCTGGTGTTTATATAAACTAGAGGGCTTAGTCCGGAGAGGGACTGATACTCATTACCATGGTCATACATGCTAGACTTCTAGGGTTTAGCCATTACGATCTCATGGTGGCCCAACTCTTGTAATACTCGTACTCATCAATATCAATCAAGCAGGACGTAGGGTATTACCTCCATAGAGAGGGCCCGAACCTGGGTAAACATCGTGTCCCCTGTCTCCTATTACCATCGACCTTAGACGCACAGTTCAGGACCCCCTACCCGAGATCCGCCGGTTTTGACACCGACATTGGTGCTTTCATTTAGAGTTCCACTGTGCCATCCTCAAAAGGTTCGATGGTCCTTTCAATCGTCAACAATGATGCTGTCCAAGGAGAAACCTTCCTCCCCGGACAGATTTTTGTGTTCGGCGGCTTCGTGCTGCGGGCCAACTCGATTGGCCACGTGGAGCAGATCGATAGCTACGCCCCTGGCCATCAGGTCAGATTTGGGAGTTTGAACTACGTTGCGGACATCCATGGACATTTGATCTTCGCCGGATTCGAGACTGCGGCGGCCGCTCCCGGTCACCTTGACGAACATGACCTAAATCCGTCGTCAGACCGCAACCAGGAGACAGCTCCTGTGACCACTCCGGCCTTAGATCCAGAGCACACTGCGACATCCAAGGGTTGGAGGTTCAACCCCACCACGGAGGCCACAGATTCCCTGGTGTTGGAGCCGCACATGGACTTAAACTCACACAATAGTTTTGTCACCGGAACCCTGGACTCATCTCCGGGTGTAAGTTCCGAACCATGTGAGTCCACGGATGCCGAACTTGATCGTTTATCGATCTTCGAGTTCAGCGCCGCAGACATGTTCCAGCACTCACCCTTGGGAGATGTTCTAAGCTCATTAAAGAACCTGTCCTTGGCGGGGGACTCACAGCCGAACTATATCCGATCCGAACTAGAAGCTGATGATAAGGAATTTCGCTCCCCACCCGCCACCCACTTTATAGCCACTGTCGAAGACTTAACCGACATGCTCGATTACGGCTCCGATGACATCGACGGTATGGATGACAATGCCAAAGAAGAAGAGGCCCAAGACCGGCCGTTCACCGGATGCTGGACGGCCACTTCCTCATACGATGTTTACATGGTGGATGCACCAAAGGAGAATAGCGGCTATGACAAACAAGACCCAGTTGAGGATAAACCTCCTGAGATACAATCGAAACACCGGCGTCAGTGGTGCCGCTCTAAATCACGCCGCAGTAAAGATAGCAACACCGGCACATGAGAAGATAGCACTCCGGAAGGTGCCGAAGACAACGAAGACCCCGTTGACGCAGCTACTGAACAGGATGAATGGGAAGATGGGCAGGTTAGCCCTGGTAGACAGGCCATGCACGAGGACTCGGAGGACAGTAATTATCTTCTGCTCTCCGAGGATGAGGCGAGCCTCGGCACCGAAGATTTCATCATGCCTGAGGAACCTCTTGAGCAGGAGCACTTCAAGCGCCAGCTAATAGCCACTGCAAGGATCCTGAAAAAGAAGCAGCGGCAGCTTCAAGCTGACCAAGATCTGCTCAACGATAAATGGACCGATGTCCTAGGAGCCAAAGAATACGGCCTCAAGCGCCCGGCCAAAAGCTACCCGAAGCGCAAATTGCTACCTCAGTACAACGACGAGGCGCCGGAACACATCCCACCATCGTGGAATGCGGTTGACCGACCTCCACGTGGACAGGGCAAGGCAGCAACTCAAGACGAACACTAGCCGCCCCGCCTCATCGCAAAGGCAGAGGTAAATCAGCTCACGGTCATACATATGGCCTTTGACATGACCTGAACAATAAAGTAGGATATACCCAATTGATTTACGGAGCGCGAGGATGTTCCTCGACACGTAATGATGGCTACCTATTCGGATGTGACAAACCTAGTCACACCCGAGCCGACAATCGCAGACGGACTCCATCGGAGCTACGTCACGACGCGACCCGATATAGAGGCGCCGCACACTCCCTCTGCTTCACTGATGAAGTAATGGACCTTGAATTCCTCGAAGGGTTTAAACCCGTGAATATCGAATCATACGACAGGACAACTGATCCCGCGGTATGGATCGAGGATTTTATCCTCCACATCCTCATGGCCTGGGGAGATGACCTCCACGCTATCAAGTACCTCCCACTCAAGCTTAAAGGACCAGCTCGGCACTGGTTAAACAACCTGCCTGAAAATTCTATTGTTAGCTGGGAGGACTTGGAAGAGGCCTTCCTCGACAACTTCCATCTAAGGCCGGAGTGGTCACATGAGCTATCTCCTGGTTGCGGTCTGACGACAGATTTAGGTCATGTTCGTCAAGGTGACCGGGAGCGGCCGCCGCGGTCTCGAATCCGGCGAAGTTCAAATGTCCATGGATGTCTGCAACATAGTTCAAACTCCCAAATCTGACCTGATGGCCAGGGGCATAGATATCGATCTGCTCCACGTGGCCAATTGAGTTGGCCTGCAGCGTGAAGCCGCCGAACACGAAAATCTGTCTGGGGAGGAAGGTTTTTCCTTGGACAGCGCCATTGTTTACGATTGAAGGGGCCATCGAACCTTTTGAGGACGGCACAATGGAACTCTCAATGAAAGCACCAATGTCGGTGTCAAAACCGGCGGATCTCGGGTAGGGGGTCCCGAACTGTGCGTCTAAGGTCGATGGTAACAGGAGACAGAGGACACGATGTTTACCCGGGTTCGGGGCCTCTCTATAGAGGTAATACCCTACGTCTTGCTTGATTGATATTGATGAGTACGAGTATTACAAGAGTTGATCTACCACGAGATCATAATGGCTAAACCCTAGAAGTCTAGCCTGTATGACAATGGTAATGAGTATCCGTCCCTCTCCGGACTAAGCCCTCTGGTTTATATAAACACCAGGAGGATCTAGGGTTACATAAGGTTGGTTACAAAGAAAGGAATCTACATATTTGATCGCCAAGCTTGCCCTCCACGCCAAGGAGAGTCCCATCCGGACACGGGTGCAGTCTTCGGTCTTCATATCTTCACAGCCCATCAGTCCGGCCCATGGCTAACATGCCAGATGCCCGAGGACCCCTTAGTCCAGCACTCCCTCAGGCCGGACTTCATCGCCGAATGGACAAAGGCCGAAATCCCTAAAGAGTATGGCATATATTCCAATTGGGTTATGTATTTCGACGGCTCCAAAATGCTGGCAGGGCTAGGGGCGGGCGTCGTTTTAACGTCACCTACTGGAGACATCATTCAGTACGTACTCCAAATACTATACACAGACTCGAACAACGCAGCCGAATACGAGGCCTTATTGCATGGTCTCCGGATGGCTGTCTCCATGGGCATACAACGCCTAGAAGTGCGCGGGGACTCAAACCTTGCAATATCTCAAATAAATGGAGACTTTGATGCCAAAGATCCGAAGATGGCAGCTTATTGTAATGCCGTCATAGAAATGTCGGCCCGGTTCGAGGGGCTCGAGTTCCATCATGTGGCTCGGGAAAGTAATCAAGCGGCGGACGTTCTTGCTCGTATCAGCGCTAAGTGCGACACCGTCCCACCTAATATATTTCTGGAAAGGCTGTTTAAGCCATCCGTGGTGTGGCAGGGGGAAAACGGCAACACTAGCCCAGATCTGAACATAACCCCAGATTCCGAAACACCGACATCATCGGAGGCTCAGCCACCAAAATAACATCGTCAGCGCATCTCATCATGGCAGTCATTGCCCCATGGACTGAACCCTTCCTGGCCTACCTTAACAGGAAGGAGCTTCCCGAGGATCAGAATGAGGCCCACTGCATTGTCCGGCGTTTGAAGGTCTACAAGGTTCATGATGGAGAGCTCTATAAGAAAAGCGCTACCGGAGTTCTTCAATGATGTGTCTCCGAGGAAAAGGGGCGGCAGCTCTTGGATGAAATTCATGCCGGACTCGGCGGTCACCACGCCGCAGCTCGGGCCCTTGTTAGTAATGCCTTCCTATAACACCCACGATGCGGCTATATCTCCCACGTGTTGGAGCACGACTTAGAGGCATAACCGCATAGTAGGCATGTCGCAACAAGGGTAATCTTTACACATCCCATGTACTGAATAAGATAGAGATAAAGAGTTGGCTTACAATCGCCACTTCACACAATACATAAATATACCATTAATCATCCAAAATACAATCAAGGTCTGTCTACGGAACCAAAATAAAGACAACCCCTAATGCAATAGATCCCCGATTGCCCCAACTGGGCACCACTATTGATTGTCTGGAAAGGAAACATAGTAACGTCCTGAATCCTCGTCGAACTCCCACTTGAGTTCAGTCGCATCCCCTGTAATGGCATCATCGGCACCTGCATTTGGTTTTGGAAGTAATCTGTGAGTCACGGGGACTCAGCAATCTCACACCCTCGCGATCAAGACTATTTAAGCTTATGGGTAGGAAACGGTAGTGAGGTGGAGCTACAACAAGCACTAGCATATATGGAGGATAACTTACGCAAATGAGAGCGAGAAGAGAAGCAAGGCACGGTCGAGAAACTATAAGATCAAGAAGTGATCCTGAAACTACTTACGTTCAAGCATAACACGAAACCGTGTTCTCTTCCCGGACCCCGCCGAAAAGAGACCATCACGGCTACACACGCCGTTGATTCATTTTAATTAACTTAAGTGTCAAGTTTTCTACACCGGATATTAACAAATTCCCATCTGCCCATAACTGCGGGCACGGCTTTAGAAAGTTCAAAACACTGTAGGGGTGTCCCAACTTAGCCCATCACAAGCTCTCACGGTCAATGAAGGATATTCCTTCTCCCAGGACAACCCGATCAGACTCGGAATCCTGATTACAAGACATTTCGACAATGGTAAAACAAGACCAGCAAAGCCACCCGAATGCGCTGACAAATCCCGATAGGATCTGCACATATCTCGTTCTCAAGGCACACCGGATTGTCCAAGATTCCGGTAGGCCAACCCAGACTTGCTCCTGGTGGCCACCGGCTGCTGGCAGTTGGACCAACACTCAGAGGAGCACTAGCCCGGGGGTTTAAAATAAAGATGACCCTTGAGTCCGCGAAACCCAAGGGAAAAAGGCTTAGGTGGCAAATGGTAAAACCAAGGTTGGGCCTTGCTGGAGGAGTTTTATTCAAGGCGAACTGTCAAGGGGTTCCCATTATAACCCAACCGCGTAAGGAACACAAAATCAAGGAACATAACACTGATATGACGGAAACTAGGGCGGCAAGAGTGGAACAAAACACCAGGCATAAGGCCGAGCCTTCCACCCTTTACCAAGTATATAGGTGCATTAAAGTAAACAAGATATAATAATGATGTACCAATAATAATCATGTTCCAACAAGGAATAAACTCCATCATCACTTGCAACTAGCAACGCTATAAGATGGGCTGAGCAAAGTGGTAACATAGTCAAACAATGGTTTGCTAGGACACGGTGGGTCAGAGGATTGACATGGCAATTTGGTAGGCATGGTATAGCAAGTGGTAGGTATCGCGGCATAGCAAATGAGCGAGCAACTAGCAAGCAAAGATAGAAGTGATTTCGAGGGTATGGTCATCTTGCCTGCAAAGTTCTCTAAGTTGACGTAAGCTTGATCCTCGTAAGCGTACTCAATGGGTTCCTCGATCACGAACTCGTCTCCCAGCTCTACCCAAGGCAAGAACACAAGCAAAAGGAAAACACAATCAACCACAGTGCAATCCACAGGCAACATGATGCAAAACATGACATGATATGCGGGATGTGCTATGCAATGCATATGCGTGCTCCGGAAGGAAAAGATTGAACCAGGCCTCAACTCGGCAAACCAAGTGGACCACTGGAAAGATGAGTTGATTTCGGTCAAAATCGATATAAAGATCACTGGAATCGGATGCACGGTTTGCAAATGGCGAGCAAAACAAGAATGGCACTATTCTGCGATTAACAACATGATGCCATCTAAAATGCAACAAGAAATAAGCTACTGCACTCTAACATAGCAACAAAGCACATTGCAGTGATCTACTCAAGATGCTTGACAAAAGATGAACACTGAGCTACGGCTAAATCACACAATAGCAGGTTCAAACAAGCATGAAAAAGTGCAAAAGACATCAACATCACGGACTTAGTGAAAATACTAACATGTCAGGAATTAACATCAGGAAGCAAAGTTTAGAGCAAGCAAACAAAATGCTATAGGAACAGAACATAGCAAAGCAAGGCATGGCATGAATCTACTCAAAGCATATAACAACAGTCCCTTACTGACCATAAGCCAAAAAGGATCAGAAGATATGATGGCACCCATGTAAACATAACCAGTTTCGTTAACAGATTCAGACTTAGCAGAAAACTGGACATGGCATCAACAGAATTACGAAGGCATCTTTGCGACCTCGATGCACTCATCACAAGGCATTGCATGACAAGCTAAGCATACTACCAGCAAGAAGACATGTTCATGAAACTAACAAAAGAAAGAACAATCTCATAGCATGCATGGATCAACTACAACAATGTTGGCAAAATTGATTAACATGTAAACAATCTGCCAGGAACATTTTATAGCAAAAGTAGAGCAAGATTGAGTCATGCTAGGGCACTCCATAAATGCAAATAGGGACATGGATGGATAGAGCACAACCATATGTCCAAATCATCCTTAATGAACATACTCAAAAGAAGCATGGATATCACTGTAGCAACATGAATACATGGCATAAAAATAACAGCAGACAAAGACAGTGAAATTCTAAGTCTCTGAAATCAGCAATATTGCGAGAGCTACTTTCCATGCATGTGCTAGTCACCACATTGATCACAAAAATACATGGCATACACCCCTGTAAAGATGGCATGGCATAGCCCAAAACACATGTAGAGCTCAAGTCCATATGCAGCACACAATAATCATGGCAAAAATGACAAATGCTCATAATATGCTAAGAAACAACACCTAGCATTTTATAGCACTCTTGCAACAGTCATTAGGGCATCAAGATGGACTCAAACAAGCAAGGTGCAATGGAACAAAACTAAGAGCACATCCAGACGAACAATTTCATATATGGCTCGCACAAAATGGTGCTACGGATCAGGAGATATGGCATGCAGAACATGGCTAGAAAATATAGCCAAAAAGGGACTTAGAGGAAAAAGAGAGGTCAACCTAGGGTTTACTGTAGCACGTGGATCAAGGCAGATCCGGGCTCGCGGAGTTGGAGAGATGTCCAGAGAGGAGGTGCGCCGGCGAGGAGCGGCGCGGCTCCGGCGTTCGCCGGCGACGGGAGGAGGCGGCGGCGCAGCGTTGAGGACAGCGCGGGAGGCGGTGGCCGACGAGGAGCTCGGCGGGCGGCGGCCAGAG